>NC_089850.1:42658213-43014047 GCF_036373705.1 Amia ocellicauda | reverse complement strand
GGTCACAAAAAGAAAGACCCTGAGCTGTTGGTGCCAAAGCACTGTGGGACCATGACTGTAACCCTATGATCCTGGTCTATAACATCCATGTTAAACTTTACACAGTTCCAGGATATAAAATTACTGCCATCAGTTTAATGCATAGATTCCTGCATTGTATAATACAGAATGTCACATTACAAAATAAAATAGGCAGAGTACAGTATACTGTTAAAATAATACAAATTAAACATTAAATATATACAGTATATATGCTTTATGTGTTGTAATGTATGTTTGGTTGGATTTGGGTGCAGTTTTTCTTTCAGTTTTAGCCAAATTAGCTGATTGTTTTCTGGTGTCCCACAAAAGATATGAGTAAGACCTGAGTAATCAATTGGGATTTGGATGGTCGGGGCCTACCCAGGCACTGTGTCATTTACATTTGATATGTCTTCAAAGGCTGATTACACAGCATTAGTCATAATGTTGAATCTTACTTCCTGAATGATGCATTTGTTTCCCATTCAAATACACAGAAATCTTTGTGATAGAGTATTATTACGCTTGAATATATTTGAAAATATTTAGTTACATTTTTACTTTTCAGAGTTCTGTATGGAATTTTCTTTTTGCTATAAAGGGAAGTGGTTTCCAAACATATACATAAAATAGGCCTTAAACATGGACACAGTACTATGCCATTCACAACAGGGACATTCAGTATTTAAATCCTACTGCTCCGGGGTCCACTCACAGACCCTGTCATCAGCGATGTCTCAGAGAATTGTAGGTTGACTGGTTCACTCAGTTCTTCTTGGAATCTTGGAATTGCACATAATGAATCAGAGTTTCACATTATCTATGGAATGTAGATGGTTTACTTTTAAAGCTTTTTATTTATTTATTAGAATTAGTGGAGTGTGGTACATGTACATTTCAAAATCCCAGTACCTTATATTTCCCTTATCTATATTACTCATGTAATATTAATTTTTATTTAGGTCATCAGCTAACAATCCTGATGTGTGTACCAGATGTCATTCATGTTTTCATTTATATCATGCTACATGCTTATATTCCATTTGATGTGCATTCCTTGTGTTCAAAACTCGGAACTGATTGCATGTATTTCAAAGGAATCTCAGTGTTTAAATGCATACATACAGATATATGTAAAATGTATAAATGATATAAATATAATGTCTTTCTTGTTATATGTTGTTTTACACTGAAGAAGGATGTGACACAGACTGAGCAGTGTCTTGAGTCACTACATAGTCATACTACAATCTTTAAACAACAGTTATGACTAAATCCGTACACAACTTGTGTTGTTCACTTCCTGATTGATAACAGATCATAAATAAAGGCAGGACATTACATATTTATAGAATATCATTATATCAGTGTTCTCTTACAATGGCTTAAAATGTTCTTAGCATGAGTCATACAATGTTCTTATGTTTCTTTCTTTTTTTTCATTTTTCTATATGTTCATTTTCCCATTTGTGGGGATTGTCATTGGCCAAACTATCAATGAACACAACACGACAATGTGTTTGAAAAAAAATGCTTATTTTTGCTTGTTACTTACTTTGATTATATTATTAAAGCTTTGAAACTATTTAACGTAGTCTGTTTTTAAAATTATGTTTAAATGTTGGCTGCTGCACGATATATATTGATATTAGCACAATGATTAATCAAATTCCTCATATTTCTCCCTCATTTGGATAGCTAAAAACATTATCTCCTGAAAACCACATGCCAGGAAAAGGGATTAATATCAGATCAATCTCACAACATTGCCACTTTTTTTACTTGTGAATTTTGACAATGACACTTACTCACTTGTGGAGTCCAGAAGTGAGGCATTATGTGCCTAGAGGTCAGTTTGGATCAGAGACCACAGTATGTTCAGAACTCCCTGTAGCAGAATCATGGGCTGAAGCAGAATCAGAACAATACCACTTACTGTGTAGCCAATAGGGGTCACCAGCTACTGTGTTCCTTTTCAGAGACTCCTCAGGACTGGTCTGACTATGCTCTGTGGTGGCAACAGAAGAATTGCTGGTTGTTGAAAACACACTGGACGTTGGATAAGTATGGTGTGCAAGCTGATGCCAAACTGCTTTACACCCCCCAGCACAAGCCCCTGCAATTGCAGCTTCCCAACATGAAGACTGTAAAACTGACGGTCAGCTTCTCTGCTGTGGTCTTCAAGGCAGTCACTGAGATCTGCAAAGCACTGAGTAAGTCATGTGTGAAAGATAGACAAGTCACAGAATTTTGTTATTTTAATATGAAGCAAATTAATCCCCATTATTAGAAATGCAATAGTTTCACTGTTATCTGAGGTGACAGGGGGATTAGTGTGCACCTACCAGATTCACATTTGATAGGCATATTATAAAAGACTGATTACAGAGAACAGGACTCAAGTTCATTGCTGGCCTTTCATTACAAGCTTTAGATGTTTTCAAGCTGCTTCATAATTACAGTAATTCAGAAGTGTGTTGATCACCCAAGCAGAGTCTTTAAAATATCCTACCAGATATCTAGAAAATGTGGTGTTTTCTCAAGTATTCATTCACGCATTGGCAATAATCTTGAATATTAAAGTAATTTATAAAATCTGAATTTGCATACTCTGCTATACAGGATGTAATCTAGAATATATTCTGTAGATGTTGCCCTTATTTATTTGTTTGTTGCAAATTTGTTAGGTTAGATCTATAAAACCTCTTTGATAAATGATTATTTTATCTTGGCAAACTTAATGACAACCACTTAGCAGAGTGAATAATAGAGCATTACCTTGCAACTGTTATAAAGTTTATGTTGTTTTAAGTAATGATTTTTCAATAGATTATGTCCGAGTCAAAACATAACAAGAAGTTCTTTGTTCCTAAGTATCAGACTCTGACTCTCTTTAAACTCTTTATTACACCATATGAGTATGGCACACAAGCAACTGCACCTATCACTGCATTACTGTGTATTTGTTCAGCTTGAGCCATCAATGTTTAACCAGCTCTTTTGAAGGCAAATACCACTACTTCAGTATACATTTTTTTTCCCTTTAGCTACTATTTACATGGTTTGCCTACTTCAATGTTCCTTCCAAGAGTTCATTAGGGTTCTAAATGTATTGTGTCTTTAAAGACTCCAGGACACAGCTTTTTATAGCAAGCAAAAAAACATCCTTATAGCAAGACCTTAGTTTACCCTCAGTCTTGGCATGGAAGAATGGTCTTCTTCACATCAGCAGGGGTGATAAACCTCACACATTGCACTAGTATGATGACATAACTTTTCAGACAAGCATTGTTTTATACCAACCAAGGTGTTATTGCTGATATTCTGAGTTTTAGTACTTTTAGGTGGTTTCTTCTTCTCTTGAGTTAAACACATTTCTAAAAATTATCAGGATAATCTGTGGATTACTGTTGTTTTCTAGATATCAGGAGATCAGAGGAACTCTCCCTAATAAAACCACCAGATGAGCTATCAAAAAAAAAGAAGAAGAAGGACAAGAACAAAGATCCTGTTATTGAGGAAGTGTTGGATTTGGATGTCTTTGGCAGTTCATCAGGAAATGCAGGTACATCCTGGTGCAAAGACCAAGAGGCAGATGTTCTGTAAATTATTCAAATTGTCTTGCAAAGGTAATTCATGCAACAAAGCTCTGCCTTATTTAAGTAGCAGGGGTGAAATATAGGTGTCAACTACCATTGAAACTGGAATTGTAACAGTTACCTGGAGTAACTGACAACAGTGAACCACCTCTTTTCAATGCAGCGAGTCCTGGTCTCTACAGCAAAACGATGATACCCACATATGACCCAGAGAACGGGACCCCTGCTACAGCTACCAGCCTGTGGTTTGGAGACAATCCTTTAACAGTCAGCCAGCCAAATCTGCCGGCTGAGGAACTGGCAAAACTGTACCAGCCTCTACAGCTCACTGACAAAGCAGTCCTCAACTTGGGGTAAGAATACAGATGTTAAATGGGCACTGTAGATGTACAGCTGGGCTCGGACACAGAATGTTGTATGCCGAAAATGGGTAAACATATTTAAACTTAAAAGAGCATTCATGTGTTTCAACAAGTCATGTGTGTTTCCTAGTTGAGGAACGGTGAGAGTTTCACATTTCCTGTCGCTTGGTTTTATATTGATATTTGGTGTCTTCACAGGTGGTTGAACTCCTCTCAGTCACTCATGGAGCAAGGTATCCAGGAGTGTGACAAACTGCTTCTGCGCTTCAAATACCACTGTTTCTTTGACCTCAACCCAAAAGTAAGTCCCTAACATGTTTGCCTGGATAGGTCTGAGTGGCTTATTTTCTGGATTTAGAATAGTAGGTATGTATGTGGCTTTCTGACTGCCTGGACAGTCTGTCAGTTGGCCACCGGGGGCATGAGAACACAAACGGAAGCTGAGGTATATATGTTTAGTTCATATTTAAAAAAACACTTTGTTTAAAAAATGTCCAACATTGCTAATGTGTAAAAGCCAGAAGACCAAGGGAGAGCAGCACTTTTGCAGCAGGATTTTTGGTGGATGGCTACTAAATAAATTTCCTTCTGGATTTCTTACCAGTATGATGCTGTCAGAATAAACCAGCTTTATGAACAGGCAAGGTGGGCCATTATCCTAGAAGAAATCGACTGCACTGAAGAAGAAATGTTGATGTTTGCAGCTCTGCAGGTATGTGCTTGACTGGAGTTGCAGAACTAGTTTTATTTTCCTATCTTGGTGGGAGCATGTCCTAACAGGAATATAATAATATAGATGGGGGCCTGTTATCCCAGCTGTGGCTAGGATTCAGGTTTCAGTCTGAAACAGTGTCAGGGCAAACGCACCAAGTGTGAGAATTGCGCCCTCTCCCTATCTTTGACTTTTTACTTTGTAGTCGCCAATATTCTGTTTAGCTTTCATTCCCTGTCAGTATGGGAACACGATAGTTGATCTCCTTTGCTCCCTATTACAACTCCTGACTGACAAGGAATGCTGGAGACACTCCTGTAAAAGGACACTCCTCTTGTTCGTACTGTGAGTCTGATGCACACACAGAGTTGGGTACTGTAGGGAGCATCTATACTCTGCAGGCTCACACATGCCCAGTCAACCACAGGGTTGTCTTTTGGGCAGCAAGTGGAGTCATTTGTGTCTGCCTCTGAGCACACTCAACCCCAGACACTCTCAGCTATGGGGAAATCCCAGTCGCATTTGACTATGAAACAGCTCAGATGAGACCCAACCCAGTGATGTTTGGGTCGTCAATCCCAGTCTCGGCTTGCACCGCCAGTACTGGTTTAGAAATTTGGGATCCCCTTTCCATTCTGTCGGACAATCCATAGGCACTTGTGCCTCAACGAGATTCAAATTACATCAGTCTCACTTTAAAATGAAAACAAAAAAAGTGTTTATTTTTGATTACACGTCAAAAAAATCTCAAACTCAGCTGACATTGTGTTTTATTTTCAGTACCATATAAGCAAGCTGACCAATTCATCTGAGCCACTGGATTTTTCCAAAGAAGCCGATGTGGATGAAGTAGAAGCTGCCCTTTCTAATCTAGAAGTGACGCTTGAAGGAGGAAATACAGACAGAATTCTGGTATGCTTTCTAGCGGGGATTACTATAATTATTAATACAATAATACATACTGTTAAATAGCTAATTTGTGTATGTAATAATGTGCTAAACTAATTAATGTAATGAATTAACTATTATAGATTTGTAACAGAATTATCTAGTGATTTCAACAGTATAAGGTATTTAGAAATAACTTTCTGGCTTATGAAGATTTCCTTAGGCTGAGAGCTAGGCCTGGGCAAAATCAAAACTTTTACCCACCTACCAATTGCATTTTAAAGACACATTACTGGATGGTGGCTTTTCATTGGGCAGAAGGGAAAATAATTGGCCAAACAAAAGCCCACCACCAAGTATTGGAGTTGGAATTTGCATTTGGTAAGCCAGATACATTTCTGATTTGATTGAGGTCTGTTTCTATTGAGTGTCTGACTATGTAGTTGAAGGTGCTGGTGGGCGGATAAAACAACAACATATTTTCTTTCTGCCTATTAGGAGGACATCACAGATATCCCAAAGCTAGCAGACACTCTTAAACTGTTTAGGTAAGTGTGAGATGCCTCTTTAATTAAACACATAGAGATGAGGAGCATTTAATGTTGTGTATCCGAATGAGAAGGGTTGCCTGTTCAAAAAACAAATTAATTAAATACATTTCATTAAAAAGCGCATTCACATTCCTTTCTGCATGAGAGTGAATATTCTCTGTGGAGAGAGAACATTCTCTCCTGGAGAGCAGAGATATAATGTTACTTCACAGACAATATTGCCGTTATCCTTCTCTAGAGTATGGGACAGGGCCGTGGATCACAAGCCTTCATGCTAACTCAGCTCTTCATTGAACTGATGTTTATCTTAATGACAACCCTGCGAGTTGTTTTCAGCTCTTGAATAGGTGGTCAGGCTGCAGGACCCGGGCAGAGACTCACTGAGACAGAGAGCATGTAAAATGGGGCACTGCGGTTGTGGTTTTGTTGTCATGTAATTCATGCATCCACATATTTCCATCTAGAACCTGCTGTTGACTTAAAAAAATCCGTCCCTGGCTATTGCTTGTCTTGACATTTTCATTATGTTATTAAAAAAATATATAACCAAACAAATTTAAGTAAAAATGCTTTCTCTGTAAATACTCTGCAAAGGTAACATTTATTTTCATTCATTATTTATCATTTCATTTCATTATTTTCATTTTCATCTCAGGCCCAAAAGACTGACACTGAGGCCGTACAAAGAGTATTATTTCATTTTTAAAGACACCACAATATCGTACTATAAGAACAAGGAGTCATCCACTGGGGAGCCCATTGAGCAGTTCCATTTAAGAGGTATGGGTGAAAACTGCGTTTTACACACTTAACACACTTCCAGAAACACTGTGAAAAAATAAACATAGTGGACAAATAGAAGAGATAAAATCTGCCTTTTCCTGTCACCTTATTTCCGAGTGCATTCAAATCTCATTCTACAGTATGCACTCTTCAAACTGATAGGAGATCGACCCACAACCGATTATGATAATACAGGGGGTTTCTTAATTTTAAGGAATACAGTAAAAATCACCGTCCATTATTCCAGTTTTCCTATTAAAGAAATATATAATTTAAACTTTCCACAGGTTGTGAAGTTGTTCCCGATGTTAATGTCACAGACAAAAAGTTTGGGATTAAGCTCCTGCTTCCTGTAGCTGATGGCCTGAATGAGGTGTACATCCGATGTGAAAATGTAAGCTTAAGTCAGAACTTTTTATTGATTATTTAAATCTTAAATATCTTAAATATCTTAAAAATTAAAGCACTTTTGAGCTACTTCACATTCTTTGACTTCCAAAACTAAATGTGTGAGTTGAGACTATCACTATTCTAAAGTTCAGCTACATGTCACAACCAGTTGAATGCTTTGTTGCTATTACATTACATGCACGGATATGCATTCAGAAATTCAGTATCCAAACATTGTTGCCTTATTATTAGATAGCACAGGTTAGCTCCAGGAGTCTGAGAGATCTGGCTGTCATTTATTTTAACAACACGACTACACACCATAGTGAGTAAAGTGAAAGAATAAGAAGCTTTGCTACTTCAGGATGTTTTATTGTCTTAACTCCCTGGATTCTTTGCATGCTGAGCTTGTGCTTCCTTTCTGGCTCATTGAAGGAAAGCCAGTACGCCAAGTGGAAAGCTGCATGCATCCTTGCGTCGAAAGGGAAGACAATGGCTTACAGCTCATACAGGAGTGAAGTCCGCAACATCCAGTCCTTCCTGCAGATGAAGAGCCTGACAGCTACGTCAAAACAGGCAGCCCCGGACCCGGACTCCATGGACATGAATGCAGACTGCTTTGTGTCTCCCAGATATGCCAAAAAATACAAAACCAAACAGGTATGGCTGGATCCTCAGAGCTGGACAGTGTATTGTTCAAGGACAACAATAGTAGGACATTACTGAATGTTTCCAGATGCAAAAACATATAAGCATTCAGAAATATTCCTGCTACCACACAATGTTCAGTTTTCAATCTTTACAGGGAGCCTCTTCGTCTTGCAATAGAGTAACAGAACAAATCCTGGGCAGCTAGGTTACCTTCTATCAAAGTCATTGGCAGAAGAAAGGCTCAGCTATAAACACTTTGATCAACACTAGATGCTATATTTGAATGTATCAACGTATTTTAATTGTTTTGTACAAGCTAAGCCCTTTTCTCTTGAAATTGTTTGTTTTGCACAGCTGACAGCCCGAATCCTGGAAGCCCATCAGAATGTCGCCCAGCTATCACTCATGGAAGCGAAGATGCGCTTCATACAAGCTTGGCAATCCCTGCCTGAGTTTGGCATTAAATACTATGTTGTGAGGTAATAAAACATGCTTCAGCACATTGTGGATGAGGAGGATATTAATCGTTTGCCCAAACAGTATGAAATACGAAGCTAGTGCATGTCCTGAGTCCATAACATAAGTTGACTAATCAAGGAACATTATGCAATAAGGTATTGAAAGTTAGTGACTATTTTATAAAAAATGTTGGGAGTGTTAACAAACACCTACTCCCTGTTCTTCAGTACATCTTGTGTGCTGATCATCCTCATGCTTACTTGATTTCTTAATAACAAAGAGAATTGAAGGTTTGAGCAACAACTACCAATTTGTTTTTTTCTTAATGTGTACGTGTCTATTTGTCATGGGAATCGAGTGTCTTGGTTGGTTTGAGCCTAGGGTTCGATCCCTGTACACTCTCACCTGTGCACCTATCAGCCCAGCGTGCCTATGTGGTGATTCTCAGCCACTTCCCTCAACAGTGGATTGGCAGAGGCTGGAATTGATGATGAAGATGACGTTTTCTATGACATTGTACATTATTGTCAGCTTTTCTTGGTCTCCGTCATGCTGTCTAACACAACTACATGTGCTGAAATCCACAGATTTCAAGGAAGCAAGAAAGATGATCTACTTGGAATCTCCTACAACCGAATGATACGGATAGACATGTCGACAGGCCTGCTTCTTACAACGTGGAGGTTTTCAAATATGAAACAGTGGAATGTCAACTGGGACATTAAACAGGTACTGTATCACACTAACCAATCAGAACCTTTAAGTGAAGGTGGGCATAATTCATGTCCTATATAAAAATACAGCTTACTTATGGAATGCACTCTAAACAGTTTACCAAATCAAAATATAGAGCAAGAGATAATACAACTTTGTACTAAGATGTTCCTGCCTCTTTTTGAAACTACCCCCATTGGGATCAAAATGCCAAACAAATCAATCAGACATGTAGTATCCAGCCTACCTAAGAGTGAAACAATATACAGCTCTGGAATAAATTAAGAGACCACTGCAAAATGATCAGTTTCTCTGGTTTTACTATGTATAGGTATGTGTTTGGGTAAAATGAACATTTTTGTTTTATTCTACAAACTACGGACAACATTTCTCCCAAATTCCAAATACAAATATGAATGGAATGGAATGGCTGCCATACATGTAGAGATGCTGATTTAAGAACATTTTGCAGTGGTCTCAATTTTTTCTAGAGCTGTAGTTACTGTGTATTAAATGAGAAATATTATTACTAAATAATTGAACTTGCCCTTGATTTATGATATCTCATGGGAGGTGTGTTTCTACGTCTTGCAGGTGGCTATTGAGTTTGACAACAATGTGTCCGTTGCCTTTTCCTGTGAGAAGTGTGACTGTAAGGTGGTTCATGAATACATCGGAGGATATATTTTCCTGTCTACCAGATCCAAGGACCAGAATGAAAGTTTAGACGAAGAATTGTTCCACAAACTCACTGGTGGGCAGGAATAAGCTTTTACTACTGAGCTAAAGTATTGAGTTCTGACTGCCACAGCATGCATTTGTATTTGAAGCTGAGTGAAAACAGAGAAATACAATGGAAGTCATGTTCTACTGTTTATAGATTTGTTTCCCGCAAGACAGAAGCAGTGCACGCATATCTGCCCATTGAATAAAAAGTGTAGCACATATGAAGCAATGGGGATATTAAGTGTAGGGATGTACTTTCCACATTCAAATACATACAATTGTTAAGAGGTTCGCAATCATATGCAGTTACTGTAAATACATAGAATACTAAGTGTTTTTTTAAATAATAATAGTTAGTAATGAGGTTAACATTCATGTGTGTTTTATAGATAGAAACTAATTCAGTCTTTGGGTGAAGTCATTATTGATCCACGTGAATAATTGTCAACAAATAAAATCTCTGAATCCCCAGTGTATTTCTTTATTTTTTTCTGATTAACATGTATTGCTTATCTTATTCATTTCAGACTAAAGTTGAATCAGATTCGGTATAATGTTACATTTTTCATCTAGACTTGCAGCCATACAATAAATTGCAGTACTTTCACAGTACTATATTAATATGAATTGATATTGATATTAATATATTATATGGGGGAAAGCGGACAGAATTTACAGAATATCTCTAACAGGAAATAAAACGTTAACATTATATATTGTCTTTTCATTTTTAAGCTGTGTAGTGGTCAATAAAACAGATGGGGCACAAATAACAAGTCTGAACTCTGAACCAATTTAAAAATGATTGCCTTGACAAGTATCATCCTTATATAGTGTAACAAGATGACCTCTGCTGGCCACAGAGAGACACAACATGTACATGCTGTAGGAAAGTGACTGCAATCTATAGAACAGATTGGTGCAACAGAGATGGTCAATTTGAATTCTGCTTGAATGGACCTGTAAAGCTTTTCAATATTACCAGTTCAACTTGCCATTAAGTTTTAAAATGCACTACAAGGTAATGTCCAAATAGTTGAGGCAGTCACTGCTTATACTCGAGCTCTCGTGCCTGATCTTTAGGAAACCAGTGCTCCCTTTTATTTGTTTTTATGCAAGTTCAGCCATTTGTCAACTATTTACAGAAATGATCTAATTAAGTAAATAATGCGCTCAATTAAGGGTCTAAACAATTGATATAAGCATGAGCTGCAATGAACCCCAGAAAACAATTTTGTCCAAACAAAAAGGACTGGGAACATCTTGCTAGATCTTGCTTGGTAGAGCTGGAATTCTGGTTTGTCAGTAAATATCTATTATTTCAATGTTGCAATAGGATTTATCATTGGACTTTTAGCTTTTTAAGAACATTTTGTGTTTAATTTAACGTCTATGCAAGATACTTGCCTAACTGGAGGTTTAACCAGCTAGTGTTGGGGTAGGTTTATATGAAGCTACTTCCCCTGCAAACTTGATAAGGAAGTGGTATGTGCCATGCAAACATCTTGAGGAGTCTTTCAGATAAGGCTATTGGAAATTTCACATTCCTTGCATTTTTTAGTGAAAAGGGTTTTTATAAGTTTGTTTAAATGCTCATTTTTACTTTCAAAGGGTGCTCTGACCAACAGACAATACCTTCCACAACTTCGTAAAATTAGCTAAAGATACTTTCAGCTGCATAAGTTAATGTTTGCAAGTCCTGTAAGTATGAGTTTCCTGCAAATAAGGTTGGACAGTTTAGTTTGAATGTTATCGGGGGGGGGTGAGGAAGCTTACTCAGTTCACTCATTTGTCTCGTAACTGTGGAGACCGACGTGGGCGGTGTTGGCGTTCCGTGACCCGTGCAAGGCAGTGCCGGGCATGGCCAGTGTACAGCACCATCTATCTGCGGAGCACTACGACATTACACAACAGCAGCATTTTTTAAATAAATTTCACATGGCACTCATGTATTTTCATATCCATATATACTATTTTGTGTATAGATACATCTACTAATTATTTCCATTACTGTTTGTTATTTAAGATGTCTGCATAATATATACATATTAATATATAGAGTTGTACTGGCATCCAGTATACTGAACAAATAACAAAATTAACTTGTTTTATGCTCATCATATAACGGCAAATTGAGACATACAAAAAAAAAAAAAGGTTTATAAAATGAATGTGTACAGTTGATTGTCCTAAGTAAGGTAGAACCCAATGTTGAGTGGTGTCAGTATCCTTTAGCATTAATTATCCATTTCATTGCAGATCGAACTCCATTGAACAAAACAAGTAGTAATTATTTCTGTCTAACAAGAAAATAGTTCCAAGAAAAAGCATCACGTTAATGACGATTACATTATCCGCAGCTTGTCAGCACCCCTTTTGGAAGACTGTTTAGTGTTTGTTGGAGGAATGTTTACTTATCACCAAATGGATATCACCCAATGGTTTATCAGTTTTCTTTTTTTTTTTTTTGGTAAGAGAAACCAATCCCCCACAAAAGTAACAACTTAATAAAACATCTGGAGTGGTGTTTTAAAACACTTTACACTGAGAGAGCATTTTATTTATTATTGAGTTTGATTTCTAAGAAGTACCTGAATATCAAAGGGAAAACCTAACATTTTATTGGTCAAACATACCTTTCACTCCCTTCAGCTGCCCCCACCAAATAGAATTACCCAAGAGGCAGCACTGCCCTCCCTCACAATGTTCTCAGCTTCACCAGGTGGTAGAAAAACAAGCTGCAGACTAGTGGTGTCAGACACTCAGTATAAGAAACATCTGCGCACCAATCCCCCTGACTGAAGACAGACACACTCCAATTCCGGTGAGTATATTTCATGAGACAGTTCGTAGGTCTACTATAGATACATCACAGGGTAAAAAATACAGTTGTTTATACCAAAGGTTTTACACTAAAGTTTTCTGAAGATGGGTGTGTAACTTAATAGTGAAAGGAATGTTAAAGAGTTATTGCAGGGACTCTATAAAGGGGTATTTACAACTAAATAAATTGTTCAATAAGCATTTCATCACAAGTTTAGACAAGCTGTGAGAGTTTAACAGTGTAATGCTTGTTTTCTAATGCTTGCTCTGAGAAACAATGAGTTTGCAATATTGCATTGAAAAAACCTACAATATTTTCAAGCAACATTACTGTACAGTATTAACTAATTAACAAAGACTTAAAAAATAAATGCATTACCTTTTAACAAAATAAAATATTGAAGCAAAATATTGCAATAGTGTTTTTAATCAGTAATAAAACTTTAAAACACAATATGGCAGATCTGCATTAGGAAGTACTGGAATTGTGACCTATGAATGGGGTAGCGAATCAAGGAATTTGTTAGTGTACAATATAGATCACGTGGCTTCATGGGTATTATTCATCTGTACATAGGTTTGATAGAATATCTCAAAATTAAAATGCAGAAAAATTAAATTCAGTTAAATATATGTTCTCTCTTATTACAGGCCAAATAAACAGCAGTGAAAATGCACCTGATTCTAAGATCTGTTTTGATCATCTCTGTGGTCTGGGAGGCTGGATGCCAAAGAACAGCCGATGCCATTACCTGTGGAAAACAAATGTCACTAACCTTAGACCTTTCTGATAGAAATCTAACATCCAGACACTTTTCCTGTGGAGTACTCAGCAATTTTAAAATTGAAAGTCTGCTCTTGTCCAGCAACAGCCTTGAGGAGATCCCCTCCTGTTTGCCTCCTACATTAAGAAGACTAGATCTGAGCAAAAATAATATTTCCACCTTAACAGACCACAGCTTGCAGGGCCTTACAAATTTACAAGTGTTGATACTCGATGATAATTACATCAGAAGGGTTTCTCTACAAACACCTGTGAACCTGAAAATATTGAGTCTTATCAATAATACTCTACAGGAATTTCCAGAGACTCCCCAGTGGCCAAGGCTTGAACACTTATCTGTTTCAAATAATCAGATGACAGTGTTCAATGTGAGCTACTTACAGGCTTTTCCAGCTCTCAGATTCCTTTATTTAACAGGAAACCATGTCAATTTAAATTTTTCCGCCCCCCCTTACTGGCATATACTCACCACTTCAGGAGAAGGTGCGTATGGGTCTTCAGTATAAAGTAGCTGTAAAGAGTGGTGTTCTATACAGCTTTAACAACAGAATATGAAAAATCTCTTAATTTGCAGATGAATTACGGTGCCTATGTTTTTCTCCTGGGGAGCTTACTGTTGGACATTTGAATACTACGGATAATCCTGAAGACAGTGTTTGCAAATGCAATGAGAAAGATGACATATCAGATGACATATCAGAGGCACGAGATGAAGATTTTATCAGGTAAGATATGTTATTAAAAAAAGACTGAAAATCATGGTTTAATAATAAATAACAATAATAATAATCCGGCAATGAATCATGCAATGCAGTCAGACCTTACATTGTTGAGGTGGATAAAGTTTCTCAGTGGCCACCACATTATTATCATAATTTATTTCTTAGCAGTCTCACATACCAGCACCATATTATTACTATTAATTGGCACGAAACGGTTCTATGTATAAAAGTGCAATATTACAAGGGAAACAATATCACTATAAAAAGTAATCTACACATTACCGTTAATAAAATAAAGTATGAGAGAAGATTGGAAAATCATTGCTCACGGGAAGCTCTTTCTACCAATGTGGGGCAAGAGAGGAGAGGAAAGAAAAACAACTAAAAAGTAGTTATTTTACATAATTAAAAAAATAAAGTATTTAAAATATAGTATTTAAACATGCATGATACAGTCAATTATTAAATGTATGTACTCTTATTTTTCAGCTGTGATTTAATCAACTTACTTAATGAAAGACATTTTATTGGGCCTAAAACGGATAATGACAGCAAAGCTATAATCATGCTCTGCTCTCCGATTCCAACTACTGCAACCCATTGGTAAGAATTCTTATATCAATACATAATTCCTTTATGAAACTAAAATTGTGATCATATCCTACATTGAAATCATATCTGTTTGTACACAACATATGCACACATTGCATTTGTATCACTTATTTTTCCAGTCTCCTTAAACGTCTGTGTATATTTTACTCCCTAATGGATTGCACCATATTGTGTCAATAGGTACCAAACATCACCAAGTTCTTTGATGCCAACTGAGCATCAAACATCAGCTGTTACAACAGTTGTCATTACAACTCACTTGGACTCAGAAACCACACCATTGAGGGCAGGTGGGACAAGCACTTCATCGACCTCGGGGATGAATACCCATGAGTCAACAGGGATGACAGAGAGGACAGTTGCCACATTAGCACCAGTGACCAGTGCCACTGAATCAACAACAGGAAGCACACATAAAGGCCAGCTGCAAAACAAGCCTACTGAGAAAACGTTAAGAAAAAACACAGTTAAAATAATGCCTTTCACAATGGATTATGATGATTATTACGACACACATGGCAAAGACGCTGACCACACTCTATGCGATTACGATCGATGCAGACACCTCCAAATGCCCTGCGCAGAGCTGGCACGAATTCATAACTGCTTATGCCCAGGTTTATCAGCAGATACCGCCCAACCCGACCCTCCGAAAATAGCAGGGGTGTCCGAGATTACACAAACGTCAGCGCAGGTTAGCTGGTGTTCCCCCACCTCTGTCGTGAGCCAGTACCAGCTGAAGATTGAGCAGGAGGGAGAAAAGCAGGAAATTGATAACATTGACCCCAGCTTTCGAATATACACTATAGACAAACTTTTGGCAGGCAAGACATACAGCATTTGTGTCAAAGCAAAGAACACAGTGGGAGCCTCTCAGGATAGCTGCACAAAATTCACAACCCACTCGAACAATATGGTTTATATTTATGCCTTAGCTGCGGCTTCTGCATTGCTTCTGCTCATTGTGTGTGTGCTGTCCATCTGTCTATACAAGCAGTGTAGGCATCCCTCACTGGGAACTCCACACCTTATCAACTTAATGTCCATCCCAAATCCAGGATTCTGCGATCCTGTAGAAAAGCAGGAAACGCCTGCAAACGCTTACAAGATACAACACGAATGTATATGTTGACTGCTCCATGTTACCCAGAAATAAGTGCTTTTACATAATACTTAAATGTAATACAATATATAACCGTCATTTTACTTTTATTTTTCCTTCAAATAATGGATCATTCAAGTTCCCTTGATACGCTGACAGGCTGGGCAATTACCAGCTGGTACTATTAAATAGAGTAGAGAAATAAACAGAAAGCCAGCCACCATGGCTCCCAGAGGTCAAATATGATTGTGCATCTGTTATTACCCATACAGTAGAAATAAATAAGGAATACATTTATAAAGGAACATATTAATTTCATTCTGCATGTCATACACTAGCCTCAGGAATGGCTACTTAAGGGAAAAACATTATTTCAAAGTGATAATGTCCATTAACACTGTCAGACTCAACCACGATTACCAACTTATAAACACCCCCTGCTGAACAGTCACTGCATCACAGGAAAGCCATTGAAAAAGAGATAGCTGCAAAATATGCTCTGGCAGATAGTTCAGACTGACTGAAAAAAACAGGCAATCACATACTGCCAATGTCGACTAAATATTGCCTTTGTTGCATTTTTTTTTTTTTGTAAATGTATTTTTATGAAAGCAGTATAGAATACTGACTTATTCAATTTTGTATAGATTAATTTCTCCAATATTTCTATGTGGCAACAATTTTAAACTATGGTATACAAGAATATATGTACCTCTGCATGTTATTGACAAGTTCAAAGATTGAAGGAAAACAAATCTAATGATTATCTTTTATTGACTTCAGAAGTTCATTTCTATTTAACTGTGATATAAACCCTTCAGAACTGTTTGTGCATTTGACAAGTTTTAATGAGGATCCCACAACCAAGAGACTGAATTGCACAAAAAGACACTGTCTTACTTCAACAAATAAATCACCTGTTTGCAACAGATATAGCAAATGCATACCTTAATTGTGAATCCTTGGAATTTATAAAATTGAAACGTCTAGGTTTTTATATTAACAGCTTGGTTTTAATAAAAACATTTTTCAATCACACATTCTTATATAGTGTTCACATACTGTTGTTGTACAATACCATCATTTTGTGTTGTTTAAAACTTGGACAGTCTTTTTACCATAGTGGTAATAACTGTATGCTGATGCTGTTGTTGTCAGTCCTGTAATGTACCTAGAAGATATAAACAAATGGCAGGCAGAAGTTAAAATAAATAAATAAATAAATAAATAAATAAATAAATACATACATATAAAACAGCAGCAAAATAACTGATAACCAGGGTCTGATTGTATTCTATGGGCTTCAAGCTTGATTAAAATGGTTAATGTTTGAGTAAAAGTATTAAACTCAATATATCGTGTTTGTGTATATTCTGGTTAGGAATACTTAATTTCAATATCACAGTCACAGAAAAACACAGGCTTTATCTGAGAATTTATAATTTCACAAAAACCTAGGAACCTTGCAACAGTAAACGGTGTTAAACATGGCCATTAACACTGCACAATCACAGCAATGGATGACATCTTTTAACTTAACTATACCTCAAAACTCGCCTTAAAAATACATGCTTCAGCTGGGGGTCCTTCAGATTCCCTCACACTGTCTTTATTGCTGTGAGGGAACTGCAGCCTGTAAACTCTGTCAGCTGGACAATCTCTTACTACATCAATCAGAAGTCTTTTTTATATTTTGGATGTTCACAGAGCACCCACACAAGTTAAAAATAACTTGCATAAAATAAATACAGTGAGCAGGTATGGAAATTAAGACATTAAGCCATTGCATGTGAATATATTTCAGGTCTACTGCCTTCTGCCGCATCAGCACAATGTATACAAGGACCTGCAGCTTGTAGAACTAGAAATGGATCAAACACTTACCACAGTGACTGAAGAAGTATGCTGTCTACATACTGAAAGACAGGTGCTGCCAAAGAAGCTGCCACCAGGACCAATTGCACTGCTGTATTTACCTGAACAGCAAAAAGCAAACACACATATGACATCTTGAGGCTCAAACGTTTATTAAACTAATATAAATGAATTACAGGCTCTCTCTGGCCTCACGTTGTGTAAAGGAGCAGGTAAAGTACAATTCATACTGACAATTAAATAAAATAAAAAAAATCGACGCTCATATTTGACTGAGTTATATAAAAGTGGAATATTAGGAACAAAAAATGTAACTCAATCAGTCTCTGACTTCATTTATCCTTTACTTACCTTGCTAATAAATGTTGGCTTCAACTGAGCTGTAGCATAGCATGGGTTGAAAAACCTGCTGAGGGTTCTCTGCAGAAGAAAAGAAACAAAAAACATTTAACCAAATAATATTGCAGATGGTGTCAGTCTCCAATGTAATGTGACTCTAGTCCTGTTTTGCAATATTATGCGTCAGTAATAGATCAAGATCTCCAATATTTATGGTCTGTTCTGACCAGAGATTAAAATGTGAAACTATGCATACGAATCTAAAAATGGAAAACAACTCAAACGGAAACGTGACGGTGAATACTAGCTGGAATACAGTTACTGACATCCCTTCCGGCAGATACTTAAGACATCTGTACAGACTGTACCTGTAATATAGCAGCTTATTAAACTCTTGTAGTTTTCACTTTATTTAACTTTTCCTTCATATGCTCCTGCTTAGTTATGCATTGTTAGATCTCCTGTTGCTTACTGTGTATTTGTATTTGTATTAGTTGTACTTTTGTAATTCTAAAATTGAACTTTGTATTGATTATACTATTACACTTTTATAATGCTAAAATTGAATTTTGTATTCATTTGTATTTCTGCACTTTTGTAGTGCTGTGTAAACTAAGACGCTAAGGTGTATGCCAATGAATGAATGAATGAGAATCACAGCCCTGCCCTTTTGTTATCCTTCAACACCTGAAACCTTTAGTACCACTCTAAACAAAACACTGTGGACACAAATAACTATCAAATGGAGGTGCATGGTCTTTAAAAAAAAAATCTAATCATCATCGGTGCTATTGTACACATTCAGTTTTATGAACTTACTGGTGGTGGAACAGTTTTGTAGCGAACATAAAAAACAGCTGCAATTAAAGCAACATCTCTTGAAATGACCAGCGCAGTAAGTGGGACTGAAAAAAAAACACAGAAGAAAGTATTAATACTATCAATGTTAATAGTGCTTCTCAATTCTATATTTGACCGCAGTCACACCACTGTGTTTCCTTCTGTATTATTAAACCCATCTATGAGTGCCACTTAACCAAGACTTGTACTATCTTCTTTGTAAAACACTTCACTGCTTTAATATATTCGTAGAATTTGTGAAACAGCTTTTTCAATTTTTTTTTTAAATCTTTAATTATCTGATTTTAAGCAATGATGTATAGATAACATTAGTGGAATTCTTCAATTAAATAAGAGACTCGCAAAATGACCCTGCATTAAGCTGCAGCCTCTTACTTGGGATGAGATGTGCGTAGGTCAAGCTGATATACAGGACACTGATGAGGATTTTATCAGCTAATGGGTCCAGAGCACTTCCTAAAGCAGACTTCTGATTGGCCCAGTTACGTGCGATGTAGCCATCCAACTGTAGGGAAAAACAGCACCCCAAGATGAAATGTTATCTAAAGCTAACATTTCACTTTAATTAAAGGCTTCATATAACCTAACTTATCAATATAAAATGTCATAAATTAGCTTGCTTATCAGGATCGCCAAATTACTACATTTTATTCAATTGTTTTCCAAATCATTACATTGTGAAGAGCAATCTGAAATATAGTTGAACATTGAAAAGTACACCTGGCATTTCAGAGGTAGTAGACACTCTCTATGAGGCTTTCTGTACTTAAAAAAAAGGGCAAGTTTCATTATAAATCATTTAAAGCTAAGTGAATTGCTGTTGTTTGGTGATGTTGAGTAAGTAAACATTAAATATCATATTGATATCATTAGAGTTCCAAACTTTACACCACTGAACCATTTAGCTCTGAAAATCTACAGTAGGTTTAAGACAGATTTTAATATTTAATACATTTAAATACATTTTAGTTTCTTGATAAATAAAACCTAAAATTTGATTATTATAGAAAGTGAATACAGTTAAATAATATTTATTAATAAACTTCACAAATCTTATAAACCAATGCTCCCAGCAACATGTAATGATTAATAATAACAATAAACTCCATTACCAAATAATGCTATAATGCTGCAAGAATGAATAATAACTTTATAACAATGTAGAGTTTTGAATGACATTTTCTGAATATATATAATGTTCTGTTTGCTTTTCTTATCTCTAGAAAACTTACCAAGTCTGTCACTCCAGCTAAAACAAAGAGGCCAAGAGATAAATGGAAATCTTCCTCTACAATCAGGTATCCCAGTACTGGAGACAATCCGATCCTCGCAATGCACAGCAGATTTGGGATCGTCCATGGGTTTTCATACTACATGAAAATCAGAACAACATGGTGTTATATGTGCTTTATAAATTACATGACTGGGTCTCTCTGGGACAAGACTGGAGACCCCTGGGGTAGACTTTTCATAATAGTCACCCATGTGCTTGCTATATTAGATCATTTATTTGCTTCCTCCTCAGTATTATACAGTACTCCTGTTCATTCCTGTAAGTATACTGATCCTTCCTTCATTCTTGTGATACACTGATTTTCAATGATATACTTGTATGCAACAAGTACTGTCACATGCAGACTATGCACACTGGACAGAGTGGTTACTTTATTGCTGCTGCAAGTCTGTGTCCGACTACCTGGGGTTATTAAAAGTCAAGGACTGAACTGCCCAGATGAATGACGCCGACAAGTGCACTAATCAAAGCAGCAAATCAACACTGGTCTGGCACATTTTCAGGTCAAACTGAAACTGAACATTTTGCAAACACGATCCCTCATGTACAAGCTCGATGAAACTCAATCTGAACTTTGTGTAATACTGCAGTACTCAAACACAACACAAAGTCTGCATGCCTCCCACAGCTGTACACCAATGTGCGCCTACCAGCTCTTTAAAATGAGACAGCCCTTCGGGGCGCGGTGTGTCCCCTGTGCCAGGCGGAGGGGGGTCCTCTTCACATTTGTCCTCAGACGAAACCTTTTGCCCCCGTCCCACCGGCTCCTCCGGACCGGCGCTGCTGTAGCCCCTGCAACCCCGCAGTAACGCCGGACGTCCTGGTTTGGCACCTTCGTGGACGAGCAGTCCCCTTGTCGAGGGAAGAGAGCATTGGGAATAGTGGGTCCTGTCCCCCCAACACCCCTTTAATCTGCTGTTATGAGTTATTGTCCCCCGAGTTTGACACGAAATAGCCCCAAGTTTGGGCTGGAAGGCAAGGGACGCTGTTGCGGCTGAATGCCCTTTCCACCTTGCACACAATCCTGCAGTAGTTGGCCGACCATCACGCTGTCTTATATCGGTAAAGTGCTTCTTCTTGGAGGGCGGCTGTCCATGGAGGGGCAGCGGGGGTTTCACTGTCTGGAGCCACGTCCTCTCGGCTTTGGCAGTGTTTATCAGTGTGCTCCGTCCACACGTTTCTGAGCAGCGAACAGCAGTCCACCGAGCGACAGCAGCGTTACTGGCTGCAAAGAGACACGGTGCATGTCCTTTCACAGAACTTATCAAGTTACTTTTGTAAACTGCCCAAAGCATCGCAAAAAAACAAATGACCTCTAGCTTTCAAAAGGACTGATACACAGCTTTACAGGTTTTCTGGAATCTACAGGGCCGATTAACCATATTTGTAAGGTCTTGACGAAAAATAACTTACATTTTCTCTTCTAAATCAACCTATCCCACTCTCTAATCTAAAGTGTATCTCGGCTGTGCCGTATTACGTTTTGGATTTTACGACACTACTCGGCAGCACGTTGTACCTAGAAGTCCCGCCCATTGCAATGCAAATGGTTCAGGTGTTATAGGACTATTTTCATACATGAGCTCAGACGACAGTAATCCAATAATAATAATAATAATAATAATAATAATAATAATAATAATAATAAATCAGCTGTCGGCTGAACTTTCAGGATGGTTGTTTGCTTTAACGTGATCCATAAAATACAGTCCTGTATTATACTGCAACATTTATGAATTAAACCCATTCTTTACTAAAATTAATATGACAATCAATAATTCATTAAATGTACATTATTTGTATTTATACACGAAACTAACGTAACATTTTAAGCAATTCACGTTTTTGCTAATGCAACAAGCTGTACTTTGGTTTACTTTGATTAGTGTTTGATTAGTAAAAATGCAATATAGCAAGACCAGCAACACAATGCAATGTTTATTTATGTATTTATTGTTTTCTTGAGTCTCAAAAACTGCATGTGTGCTACTTCAAAAGCCAACTGTAAAACTACATTATATATATATATATATATATATATATATATATATATATATATATATATATATATATATATATATATATAGTAATCTTGAAATTCATATTTTAAATAGGAACACAAATAATAAACACTATACAGTAAAGAAATAACAAATACAGCACGTGAGGTTAAAATGGCATGTCCTGAACTTTTCTTTTTCTACAAAAATGTTACAGAAAATGAAGGTATTATTGACATAGTGATTGAAGTTATCAATACATTACAGAGAACATCAGAACTTACAAGAACAGGACAGAAAAATGTGTCATACCAATTAAAAATTACACAGTTCATTAATTAAATGTCTATAGAACAAAGGTGTAAAAATCAAGATTAGTAATTTTTGTTACATTGTAGAATTGGTATTAATAACTGGACTCCATAGCCAAATCAAATGGTCTGAAGTTGGTAAACCTTTGGTCCCTTTTTCAGAAGGTAGCCTTGTTCATTCAAGGAGCTGATGAAGCCTTCAAAATCTGCTACCTAAAAAAACAAGAATTATGCTGGGTTAATGATTGTGGTGTAGGTTTTTCCAAATAAAAGAAAACTCACTTGTAGCACTATTTTATACAAGAAAAAAAAAAAAAAAAAAAAAAAAAACCTTCCACTTAAGCTAAAGCATTGCCACAGAATGCAACGGAAGAGAAATGAACAGTTAAAATGTTTAATGTCAGTTTAATACTTTTATTTAAAGCTTAACAGAAAAACTATTTAATTTTCAATTACCCACAAATTAATACGTTACTGATAAAATCATATTGTACACATGCAGCCCACCTGTATCTGCAGCTCCTTAGCAATTTGTCGGAGCTGCTGGGATTCAAACATAGTCTTGTAGGTCCGCTCAGCTATTTGGTTGAGAGCTGCCACAAACTTCTTTGCTTGCGATCTGTTGCTCATTCCAGAGCCCAGCTGAGAGCGATCAAAATCTAGTCGCCCAAACTCATCCGAAAAGGTATCTAGTAAGCTGTTGGCAACACGGTTACATGGTTAATAATGTCGTATAATTACAAATTAAAGATCGATGTTTTGCTTGTTTCTTCAACTAACTAGCACTCTCAGGTTGAAGAAACATTAAATGCAATACAGAAAAAAAAATCTACAAAATGAAATCTCACCTGTGTTTCATTATCTCTACAACATCTTCTGCATCTGTTTTTGTAGCTTGTTCTCGAAGATCCAGTCTTGCTCTTGCCTTTAATTTGTTAAATACCAAGTGGCCATCAGTAAAAATGTAAACACAAAAATATACACATAATATTAGCCGCTCATCGAGTAAATGCCTTCACTCAGCATGCTGGCTGAAGTCAAGCTATGCCACTAGTCAACAAACTCCAGGTGAAATACAATTAACCATGCACTCTAGGTTGGAGTGCAGTATTCTGGCCAAATCTCAGCTGTCCAGTGGTCATTTGCAATGGTTTTTGTGTACTTAATACCATAGTGTGCATTTAAAGACAAAGTTACATGTGATGCCAATGTCTAAATCCCAGTTAACAGCAAAATGTAAACGTTTAACCTCCTCAGTTAATTTACCTCAGTGAGGCGAATGAGAGACTCCAGTTGGCGAGTGGTGATAGGGGTACTGTCTGCTCCGTGGTTTTGCTTTCGCAGCTCCAGGTAAAATTCCTGCAGCACCTGAGCTGCTTCTACAGACACTGTGGGTTGGACATAGTGGCGAGCATAACCCACGTACTTCCTCAACAGCTGCGGAGGAATGGGATCAAAGCTTTCTCCAGGTAGAACCTGAAGTTAATTAAAATATTATACATAAATACAAACATCACATAGGTATTTAGCATATTTACTCCATATGTACTTTTAACACCACCACAAAAAATACCTTCAACCTCTCAGACAGAGGTTTATCAGAGTGCAATTCCAAGATGGAAGTGTTGGGATCCTGCGTGCTGTTCCTGGTGACAGTGGCACTGGTGAAGAAGCCTTTTTTCCCTGAGCGCATGGCCATGACGTGCTCAGACAGCATGTGATCGTGATCTTCGTTTGGGGTGTCTAACAGAATGAAGACCAAATCAAATCTGGATAGCAAAGCACTCCCCATCCTTAGGAATGCACACAAGACAGAGATAGAGAGAGAGAGAGAGAGAGAGAGACAGAAAAGATTTAATTGAGGAGGTAATATGCATTATTACTGATTAGCTCTCATTATTTCCAGGTCTCAGTTAAAGAGCTGGACAATCACATCAGTGAAATGAACACAGAATAATCCAGCTGCAATGGGCTTCAGAGACATACAGCACTAATTAATGTGACACTACCTCGAAATCTGGACTATTTAGCCAGTAGGGTAAATAAACTAGGTAGATTATGGGATATGAAACAAGACTTCCAATGAAAGTCACTCTTAGAGAATTAGTCACAAGACATATAGTCCCTTCCACATGTGCATACTTCAAGTTCTCCGAGACAGTCTTGGCTTTATTGTAGTGTCCTCCCACAGGGTTTGCAGCTGCAATGATGGAGGTTCTTGCTGGTAAGGTGCAGACAATCCCAGCCTTGGCGAGGCTGATACTCTGCTGCTCCATGGCTTCCAGCAGGGCTTGGTGCTGGTTCCCCATCTTATCAAACTCATCAATACAGCAGATGCCTAAAAAACACATCAAAAGTGATACATAGGAATGCATTGCACACAATTTCAATGCAATGGTAGAATCTCTGAAGTATCTGTACAATAGATTATAGCTTTATATTTGAATTTAGCAAGAGCTACATGATAAGCAAAACACAGGGACGATGTACTAAAAAGTTACAGGTTAATATCATTTTGGGGGGGGTGATTACAGACAGTTCAGCTATCAGAAGCTTGATCTTAGCCATTGCAAGTACAAGTATCGTATCGGGTTATTAATTTGTGATCGGCCATGTTGTACCCGGCCCCGACAGTATGTCTCTGTGCAGTCTGTACCTTGATCTCCAAGTACCAGCGCTCCCGCTTCTAATGCATAATCTCCTGACCCACCGTCCCGGGAGAGAGTGACAGTCAGACCAGACGTGGTGGTTGTATTTCCACACACATAGACCCCCCGTGGAGCAATGTTACACACAGCCTAAAGTAAAACAGTGAATGGATTTAGGAAATATAAACAAAATATAATTATTATTAAATAATTACCTGTAGTATACAAATTCCCTACACTTTCACATAAACAGAATCACCTAAAATATGACTTGACTGTTTGTGTTGTTTGCTTTTGGAGTGGGCTCTCTTTAATTTAATTCTGTATTAATAAACTGCAAAAGCTAAATTCTAATAATTTGTATACTATTTTAAATCCGAACACTTCTCTGCTTCAGACAGAAAACTACTTCCGTTTTTCTTAAACTTAAACTTACTTACTTTCTGTTTTTTTAAAAGGCTTAAAACAACTGCACTGAACAGCAAAGATCAACAGGATAACACTACACATTACTGTACAATAAAAATACTCCTGATTTTAAACTTGAAACTTTTTTTTACCCGTACCTGTAACATCTGACTTTTACCCAGACCTGGGTCTCCCACCACAAGAATGTGAGGGTCTCCTCTTATCGGTATGCGGTTCTTGTCATCCACAAACTTCTGACAGCCCCCAAACAAAGCCAGGACTAACCCTGCTTTCACCAGCTGAAATCAGAAACACAAAGCCAGGCCTATCTTATCCTAATCAATATCAAATAATTCAATATATACACACATCTATTCCAGTTGAAAAAACACCAATTTGTCTATAGTTAAATTTACAGGGAAACCAAACAAAATCTTTAAATGTTTACTTACCACATGCCCATAGATAGCTGGGCAAAGTGAGCTAGAAAATAAAAAATAAAAAGTTTACATGTTTCGGAGGAACTACAAAAAAATTGTGTTTATATTTTAAAGTTAATTATTTTCTTGTTTCATCTGTTATTGCATTCTAGGTTCCATTTATTATTATTATTAGATTGTTTTTGAATACATTAACCAAGTACAGAAAAGGTATAATGCCACAGAATTACATTTTTAACCCTACATCCAAAATCCAAATGTAATCACAAAGTAAATCATAAAGCAAAAAGGTACAACTTCATATTTTGCGATTCACGAGTGGGTCAAGGTTTTAATTTTGTCAGAAATCTTTGGCAGATGAGGCCATCTGGGGCCAAATAGAAAATAAGGGCTGACAAACGCATGTTTCGTTTTGTGTATATATAAAGAAATCCTAAACAAAGTGAAGGACACTCACTTGACAATTAATTTCAGCAGGTGTTCTTCGGCTTGAATCTCTTGAATGGCATAGAGGTCTTTGAGAGAAAATTCTAGCGATGCCCCCTGGCTCCGAGACCCTGCAATGTCTTTTGCTTTCTGGCCTTTGGAGTTGCTGATGGAGTTCGCTTCAATGTACAGCAGAAACATGCATTTATCTTTTTTGTTCCTTCCACTTCCTGAGAATACAGCAAAAGATAAAATGACAAACATGCTCTGTAATATGAGGAATCTATACATCCTGTCTTTGCAAAGACATGACTAATCTCTCACTTGATCTGTGTACTATGGTAACAAGCTTCAATAATATGTTACATGTTTTTGAGGACAATAGACTTTTACACAAATGTATCATGGGTACGTGACTATAATTGCTGTATATTTACACCAATTTATAACAGCAGGCACTTCCCCACTGCAGAATAGCTACTGCTGGAGAAGGGTCAGCCACACACAGGATATTACAGGGTGTGCGCCTGCCAGGGGATGTCAGGGGATTTGGGATATTGAACAAAATGTATAAGAATTAGCTTCTCTGAAATGGAAGTTTAAAATTCAACATGGCTACTTATTCATTTGTTGTCTTTCTGAAAACACACAGACAGATAATACACCTTTAAAAGGTAGGGGAGATAACAAAAGGTAGACTTGAGAAAATAACTCACCCTCTTCACTGCACACCTTAGCAACCCCTGTGATGGTCACCATGTCTCCCGGGACACTACTGTCCACCAAGTCCTGCGAAAGTTCACACTCAATGGTCCGGGGAATTCGACCAGCTTCCCTCTGGTCATCCAAAATCAGCTCCTGAACCCTAAGTGGAAAGTCAATGTATGGCTATTTAAGCCTAAACCAAAGCTTATTTCTCTTGTCAAAGCAGATATAAATACATGCATGTTTTGTTTTGTGTGCTTGATTTAATTATGGAATTGGGAGTGCATATACAGACTGATCATCCATCGCTAATAGTAAACATTTAAAGAACACATTTATGTTGGATCTGTCTGTCTGTGTGCCAAACAGGCATCATGTTACATACACTAACTAATAATATGAACAGATACAGTTTCCCGAGCAAAGGCAGATAGGGTTGCTAAATAAAGAGATTGTTCCAGAATACATATCTAAAGCTGCTCATTTGTAAGTTAGTCTTATTTCCTGTTTCTCTTACTTTCTGCAATTGTGACATAAATAATGCAAATAAGTATGAGGGGGCAAGTCACTAATTTATGAAATCCTTCCCCTTGATGAATCTCTGATAATCAAACGATTCAATGATGAATACAGAACAATACCTAGGCGTCGAGCTTTAATAGCACACTTTGTCTAGAAACCTATGCTGCATGATAATGACATCTGCAGTGCTATTAAAACAGTGATTTCCATAACACTGACATCATGAGATATTGTGATTGTTAGGCAAGTATTCCTTTAAATAGGTTCTGATGTGCTTTCACATTATAATGATTCTATGTTCAAAGTACATAACACCTTTGTTCTTCACACTTTGATGTCCATTTGTATTTACAAAATATAACCCGATGCTATATAATTGTGTCAAACTGCAAAACAAATGCATACTTAATAGTCTGCCAGTCCACAGTTAGTGTTAAAGGTGAACTTCTGTTTGGTGTGAATGATCGACTACGGCATTCTGGCTGCAGACACTGAGAAAACAACAACAACAACAACAACAAAGCATTTTAATATGAAGTTAAAAGCATAAAAAGAGCTCTCCATGACCTGTGAATGTAGAAAAGAAAAACTGTCACTTTTCCATTGCTGGAAAAAGTGTTTAATATTTGTTTAAAAACAAACCTGACAAAGAAAATCAAAGTTGCAATGACAAACTCAAACTGCTTTGAGAGGAACCTTAAACATCATATCATATGTTACAACACCAGGACAGTTTGTCATCAGACACAGGGAACTGGAGCTCATTTATATTGCAGTCAATGCCAGAAACATGTTTGTGTCAGTTTTGGAAGCACTGTCATGTTTATCAGTGTCCAAATAAAATATTTAACAGAAAGCATCAGGGATTAGCATCTTTCAAATGCTTAAAACATTGGAGTAAGAGGAATTTATAGGCCACTGAAGAAACAACCTATGATGGTTATCAAATAAAGCATGAGGTTTTTCAGTAATCAAACTGGGCCACCATCTCCCATCTGCAGATGTGTCTGACATTACAAATGCGGTGCGCTTATGTATCTGATTTGTTTCTTCTTGTTGTGTTGAGGCCTTTTTATTTTCAATCAGCATACCAAGTGATACAGGGTTTACATTTAATTGTGTCTAAAATAAAATTTTGAAGGACAAACTGCAAGCTCAGGTTTATAGGATAAAACAGAGGTATCATCCCATGGACTCACATTACTTACAAAATCCTGCACAGAGCTTGGTTTGGGGCAACCATGCCAGGAAATGAATGAAACAGGATTGTGACATTTAATTCAACACAGTCTAGGCCATTATAGATTGAAGGAAAAAACACAATTTGACCTACAGAGGCAAAAGGGCAAATGAGAGAAAACACATTAGCCTGCACCTACCTTGTTAGGTGTCATGAATTTGCCATCAGGGAGGGGAAAGCTCTGTGTATCTCCACACGTGTTGCAGGTGAAAGCCATCTTTGTGCAAAGCGGTTTGATATTACTGACTCTAACCACAGTTCCTCGAAGGGCTACGTACTTCCCGTAAAAGTTTGCCCTGAGGTTTTTCAATGGGGTCAGTGGTTCATAGTTGTAAACTCTACAAAAATATATAAATATGAACACTGTAATTCACAAGTGGAGCTATTTAATGATCTACTATCCTATTATAATGAATACATGCATGCATCAAATTAAATGGAAAGGTAAAAAATATGTCTTCTAGATATTGACCTTTATTTCACGTTGAATAGTTTTAGGCAATTGAGGCATTGCTGGTTTTGTATATGTGTACATAAAGTTTTGTATAGATTATTTCTTATAACAGCACATCAAGAAGCCAAACATTTTTACTAATCCTGAAAGTAGCTGTAGAACATCATGATATGTGTATAAAGATTTCTTACCTGGCATGGATGTACGGCATGTTGACAATAGGTGGGGCACCACTGGGAAGACCTGCCTGTTGCTGCAGTTCTGCTGCATGCGTCTCCAGATCTTTTGTTAAAACCTTAATAATATAACCAAACCAAACTTAATATTACCATGAGCAAACAAGACAGTCAATCCTACATCGAAGTATTTCTGCAAGAGTCACAAAATCTCAACAGTGCCATCTAGACGATCTGTATGTTTCCTTAGATCTTCACAAATCCTAGTAAAACCACATCAAGTGTTGATGACTGAATGAGAGCAAAAGAAAATATGGAGACCCTCCCAGAACTCTGTGGCTCTAAAAGTATAACTGATGATAAACCTGCATTGCAATGGGCAATCAAAAGGTCTTTATTAAAGGTGATCAACTCCCAGGTCTATAAAAAAAAATGTAGGTGTACAAAGCAATGGAAATCCTTATTGTTTCTGCAGACACATGAATAGTATGTAGCCATTTTTCACAATCATAGGTGTCTAATTTATTATACTATGTGTTAACAAGCATGCATCTCTGTCATTTAAAATCCAGATCAGAATTTAGAAACACTATTTGTTTTATTCATTATGCAACAGAACACCTACATATTGAAACAAAATCATACCTGGTGTATGGCCATTCCCAAACAGTCCAGTATCTTTTCTGGCATGTCTCTGAACTCTGCTGCAAAATCAGGTATTGCGTCCGAGAGATTTTTATCCTGTAAAAGATCTTTATAATCCACCATTATGCTGCCTTTCCTTTCAATTTCATCCTGTTAAATAAATTCAAAGTCAAAGTTTAAAATGGCAAGAAACATTAATCTTGAGTCTTATAAAAATAGTATCCATTAAATTACTGTAGCAATGAATTAATGTGTAGCATTATTTCTTGTAATTACATAGCAGGAAAGAAATGCTTGCAATCACTTTATTCATTGTCTTACAATATGTTTTATTTGTAAGTACTGTGATATTCTTGTCATTAACTAACACAACTTGGAAAAAAATTAAATACATCTGGCATGAACATTTAGGACCAACATAAACATTATACACAACATAATTTCTTCACCTTGTCATAAAGATCAATTCTGTTCATGAAGTAATTTTCAAATGCCCGAATCTTTTGAACATATGGAGAACTCTCACTGTAACCTGGAAATAAAATTGAGGCTTAAATCCACATACAATTATAAATATGAACTAGATGATTTTGGTGTCAATGTTTGTTTAGTTTTTTTTATAGAAGAAGATAACATACATACTCAAAAGCAGCAACAAAGCATTGACTGATTAGATAGATCATTGTTGTTGTATAAGACCTCTGTAATTGAAATTGAAATTGTAATACACTTGCAACAACTGAATGGATATTCATTGGGTCATATTCAGCCACCCAAGCAGAAATTATATCTTATACTTTTGCTGTTTTGGTGAATTTACAATTGAAAGCAAATCACAGTAACAATAATAATAATAATAATTCAGAATAACTATACCTTCAGAGAAGTAAAGTTTCCAGCCTTTGTATTGGCTAACCTGGTCCAGCCTTGTCTGTGTCATCCGAGGCCGAATAGCTGGTGTTCCAAATCCTCCATCTAAAACAAAGACAAACCAAGGGGACCTACAGCACCTCTTTTTATAACCTTTCTAACTTGTATTAAGGAGAAACAGAGAACACAAATATTGTGTGTGTGTGTGTGTTTATATAATATATACATATACACACACACATTTGTGTTGTTGTTTTGTGTGTTTATTTGATTTTGTGCCTCATTTCACTACTCTTTATAACAAGGAAACAAACTGTAAAAACACCGTAGAGTGAGACAAGACAAAAAGAGACTAACCTCCTTCAGCTCTGCCTCTTGGGGTAGAGCCCCTCCAGGAACTGCCCCCTGGCCTCCAGCCCCCATTTCCTCTCCCACCTCTCCAGCCTCCAGAGCCACCCCTACTGTCCCCTCCACCACGTCTCCAGACTCTCTGTCCCCCTCCCTTCCAGGACCCCCTGCCTCGCCAGTCTCCACTCATTTTATTGAGCCTCCCATTCAGATCCTACAAAATAAATAATAAAATAAAATGACAAATCCAGATTTTTGGAGAATAGTTCATTGATACCTGCCCTTTGTTCAATCTCGAGGGGATATAGCAGCCCCTTACAGGAAAAACTTTAGCTTTTGATTATGGACAACCACTAGGAGGCACTCTATTCACTAGATCTATATCTATATCTATCTATAGCGCATTGATCTGAAAGCCCAAACCATGACTCCCTAGGACTTGTTTACTGTATGACTACAGTTGGAAAATAGCTACTAACTAAACTGTGTCACTAGTGCATACGGTTTTTTAGAGAAAATTGTACGTCTATGATCACATTCAGTTTATAACCTACACAGAGGACGCATCTTTTCACCTTCATTTCAATTACAATTACAACCAGCTTGTCTGTCCCCTACTAATGTACACACTTTTAGATCTTTAAACTCGTAGTTTCTTAACGAGACAATACTTTCAACAGTTTGTAAAAATACAAAACATTATTTAAATTGGATATACTTTTATATATTTTAGCAGCATTGGTGTTTTAAAATTAGTGTTATAATCAGAACTCGGTCAAAATAATTGATATTTTCGTTGGAACCCGACAGAGACATTATGATAATAAATACCTGCAGTGACTCTCACGAGCTTATGTTGACATTTTCGGGTTTGCCGCGTGAACTGCGTCACTACCGGTTCCGCTTATGATCAGAAGTCTGCGCTCTGCTGCTCCGGCTGTGACCGCACGATGCGCATGCGCGGCTGCGTATTTCTCCTGAAACCGGCAGGAAGTCGCCACACACGTGGGGAAGAAGGAATCCTAACCTCGCTTCACCCCCCGCTTCCCCAGAAAACAGCCAGTCCGCAGGGAAAGGAGGATTTTAAGGAATGGAGGAAAATGGGGAAAGTGTTGTCGCATGGACAATCAAAGAAGGCGATTACGTCGTGCTGAAACGAGAAGATGTGTTTAAAGCCGTTCAGATTCAAAAGAAAAGGTAACCTCATTTGACTGTCGTGTTGTAAACTACTGTGTGGTAGGTTATCAGATGCATTTTGTGCGGGTGTTTTTCTACTGTACATCATTGTATTCTCACTTACTTGCATTTAAAGCTTGTCAGTGCACAACTTTTATTGTATTTTAGTAGCTATTTGACAGGGCGCTCTTTTTAGTTATCAAAACTTTTTTTAACACCAGCAAATTGAATCACTGTTGTGAAGCATAATCGCGAATGAGCTGGTGTATTATCCCTGGTTGGCAAAATTGTTTATTAATCGCTCGTTAGATTGAAGGACCAAACGCAATTCTAAATTCAATCCTGTTGCACCATAATCCAGACCCATTGAAATGTCTGTTTTAGTGTTATTCACGCATACGTTTCACATTCTTACAGTAATGTATTTTTATTGGTGGTGTTATGCTACTTGTACTCTTTCTCGTATGTGCATAGTTTATATATTCCACACACACACACACACACACACACACACACACACACACACATATATATGAATAAAACCATTATCAAAGACTGTTCCGATTTACTTTCTCTGTATTTGTTGGCCAATTAACTGTCAATCAGTGACTCTAAAATAAATAGTCAGAATATAATAGTTTTTTTTTTACTTATTTGTTTATTATGCTACCTCTTTCTACACAGGAAAATAATTTTTGAAAAGCAGTGGATCTTCCTTGATAATGCTGTTGGTGAGCTCTATGGGACTACATTTGATGTTGTTTCTGGTGGAACCCTTCAGCCCAGAAAAGGGAATGCAGAGGATAACCCTACAGGTATTTGCCAAATTGACTTAATCAGTTCTACCTGTACTGCATTTTTGCACTTTGTATTGCTCTTATGTTTTGTAAGTCACCCAGGATAAGGGTGTCTGCCAATAAATAAATAAATAAAAACATATTTTAACCATGCAGTTGTCTACATGTGAATTAAAGATCTATTGAGCTCAGATGTTTTGTGGGCCTTTGTGCTTATTTTCGTATGAACTCTCCCCATTCTGCATCCTTTGATTGAAAGGAACTACTGTATGTTGTGTTGAAATCAAGATCTGCATGTTTTTTTTTAGTTGTATTGAAAGGATCACTGTGCATTGTGCATCACTGTCTAGAAGAGGAAATGTAATATCAGTCATTACAATATTTAAAAGTACAATTTACAGTCTTAGAAATAACATACTCATAGCTGCACTGTGGTATAATGTGTTATTTTCTCTCAACAACAGAGACCAAGGAAGCCGGGTTGGATAACCGAAACATAGTAGATGACGGAAGATCCCAGAAGCTCACCAGAGATGATATTGAAACCTTAAAAGAGCAAGGATTGAAGGGACAGGTATGTACATAACCTCCAGGAATTACTGGATTGATTATTTTAAGTTTTGATATTACAGTGTATGTTTTTTTTTTTTTTTATGTATATGTTCGTGAGCTAAAGTCTTCCTCAAATTGCGGTAATTACACAGAAACAAATGTTAGATCACTTGAGTGATGATTAAAGAACCTTCCAGTCAGAAAAGTTGATCAATCATTATAATAAAGATTGTCAGTTAGAATCTAAGATCTGTCTTTGCAAATTGAAGGGGGTACTTCATAAGAAGAACAAATGTTCAGCCTCAAAGAAGGTTGAGTTAAGACTGAATATATTGTTTGTCTAATTGATTTCTATCCTTTGATTGACAGTTCAAGAGATAATGACTAGGATTTATAACAAATTAACTAGGTGTATTTTTGTATGTATTGTAGTTGTATGCATTATCCCTTATTTTCAGATGGCCTACTTCTGAAATGTCACACTTGCATATGTACTTTTTTTGATGTTTTTATTCCTGGATTGCTAAAGTTTTTTTTTTTTCTCTTTTAGGACATTGTTCAGCAGTTAATAGAGAACAGTACAACCTTCAGGGATAAAACTGAGTTTGCACAGGAGAAGTACATTAAGAAGAAAAAGAAAAAGTAGGTTTCAGTTAATCTCAGAATTAGACCCTTAATATAGAACATCTGCAGTGACTTAATATGTATCCTGTGTAAGAACTAGCATGTCAAGGCTTTGAAAAGGAACGTGTGCGTGCGTAAATCCTTTTTTGAAAAATTATAATATTTTATCTATCTCCATTTACCTGTATAGTTTTACATATATTTATTGACTTAAAATACAACTGCAATATGCATTAACATTGTCTACCTTTTAACAACTGCTGTGTTTTCATACACTGTTTCAAATCAGCTTTAACCAGGCTGCCATATTTATGTATGTAGACTTAACACTATTATTTTGTTAATTGTTTTGTTTACAGGTATGAAAATATTGTAACCATATTGAAGCCATCCACACGCATTTTAGCACTGATGTATCATGGTCGAGAACCAGGAAAAATCTGGTATGTTGCTTTTAATCGTCAAATTTAACACCATGAATTCAATAACTGTAGAAACTCATTAAAATGGGAATAGGTGCCAAAAACTATTATGTTGAAGTAAAAAGCAATCTTGCGTGTATTGATTGTGAAATGTCGTAAAGGGATCCTGTGCACACATTCATCTGGCCATCGTTCCCCTGCAGTGCCATCAAAATGAACTTATTAAAATCAGCAATATAAATGTATTGTGAAAGTGCATGAGAATAGCAGTAATCCAGCTCTTCTAGATATAACAGCCTACAATCATTTAACAATTGGTGTATAGAGCCAGATTTTAGATGTTCTATGAGATAAGTATACAGTTTTCAGGTGGATTTAGGTTTTCTCCCTAATATATATATATATATTTTCCGTTCTTCCTTTGTAGTCATTTGCGTTATGACACTCTTGCGCAGATGTTGACCCTAGGAAACATTCATGCAGGCAGCAAAATTATCGTGTTCGAGACCTGTGCTGGCCTGGTGTTGGGCTCCATCATGGAGAGAATGGGAGGTATGATTTCTGCATGAAAAAGTATCATTTAAATATGGAAAGGACGTTTTCATGACTACATCTAGGCCAGGCTTTCTTCTGGGAAGCCTTATTTATGTTTGTTTGGTCTCTGTTGAATACTTCATGATGTTTACCATCTTAAAAGAGCCCACGTCATTTTAAACATGAATCTCCCTACTGAATTGAGATTTGAGACTGGAAAGAGAAACTGGGTTACTTCTAAATAATCTGCTGATGTTTGATGCATGAAATGTAATATTTCTAGTACATCAATAAAAGTGTTTGTTTATTTCCCTCCTGATGTTTGTTTTCAGGTTATGGCTCAGTGATACAGATGTATCCTGGAGGTGGACCAGTCAGGGCAGCCACGGATAGTTTTGGTTTTCCAGAGCACTTTCACCAGACGCTTCACGAGTTCCCTCTCTGTAAAGTAAATGCCCTGCTGGCTGGGACTCTCAGCCTGGACAGTAAAGAGAGGGAGGGCATGGAGGAGAGCACAGGGGCATCGGCAGAGCCTTCTAGCAGCGCTGTCCTGAAGACCGAGAAGGCACAGACTGACAGTGGGGAGCAAAGGCCGGCCGCCGAAGCTATGGAGGTGACCAGAGAGGCACCAGGGGGGATGGAGAAAGAAGACCGAGAAAACCGGAGAGAGAGTAAAGTAGGCCATGTCTTTGCCTTAACAGTTTCTGTCAAAGATAAGCGGCTTAAAAACGGCTGCAGAAAATGTCTCAATTCTAATGTAACCGAGGGAAAGAATAAAATAACATTGTCTGGAATGATGAAAGCGATTTTATACTGGTTGGCAGCTTGCACTTGATTTTGACCAAGAAAAACTAGGAATTCACTTGGATGCGGTTGTTTGTCCCCTTGGTGCTGTGTGTTTTAGATTCAGGAAAGGAAAGTCAAACTTGAAGAGAAAAGAAAGAAACTGATGGCTGCTGCTGCAGTTTTACAAGGAAGAGATGCAGACGGGTGAGTTTAGTTATTTGCAGCGTGTATCAGTGCTTTATATCCTACTTTATTATATACTGGACAAACAGTATTTTTCTGTCCAGATCTGTAAGTATCATGTATACTAATTAAAATCACTGACAACTCATCTTGGATTTGTTTGGTTTTCCTGACAGGTTAGTCATAGCCAGCAGGTTTCACCCATGTCCGGTGGTCCTTACCTTATTGAAGTTTGTCTCTCCGTCTCGACCTTTTGTGATATACTGCCAGTATAAAGAGGTAATTTGGTTACTTATGCTCTTGTTTTATCTTAGCGTCCTTTGAGGTTGGTTCTGAGCTCACACGTCTTTTAATTTCAGCCTTTAATTGAGTGCTACACAAAGCTCAGGGAACAGGGAGGAGTGGTCAGCCTCAGACTGTCAGAGACCTGGCTGAGGCATTATCAGGTAAGCTGCTCTCTTTGTGCTTCATTATTATAACATTATAGAAGAGGGATTACTGTTGCTAACGAATCTCTAATTATGCTTGAATATTGAAGTTTTTTGTTTTTTTTAAGTCTGGTTTGGATAGCAGTTGTATTATCCATTACAAAGGTTGATTTTAACTCCTTTAGGGGCAAAGTGTTAAACCTTGGTGGTTTTCATTTAAGCTGTACTTGAATCTCTTTTGCAGTAATAATATTTTGATGTTTAGTTTCATATACAGATCTGTCATGTAGGGGTAAGTGATTGATATTATATAAGGGTATTGCTTTTCCCCTCAACTTTAAGGTCTCTTTAGCCCAGAGGAATTGAAACTATACAGTGTCTTCTCATACAGGAAATGAACTTGACCTCAATTAGCGATTTATATTTATTATACCTGTTCTAATTTTGGTGTTGAAAGGTTTTGCTGAACAGAACTCATCCCAAGCTGTTGATGAGTGGAGGTGGAGGGTATCTTTTGTCGGGAACCACTGTTGCCATGGATGCTGCTAAACCTTTGGGACCTCAGAAAGCTGACGAGCCGGCACCGAAAAGACCCAAGCTTGAAGAGACGCAAGGATGACTGCCGTAGTAAAGTCCCACACTCTATTTTAGTTTTTATTCGGCGTAAACCTATTTTGGGAATGAAATGAGCATCTGTGTTTTTTTAGGATATGTTGTAAATGCTTTTCTTGGAGTACTGTGGAATGCACCTAAATATATTTTGTGGAAACCGTTGCTGGGTTCGATTAGTGCTCCTCTCCCAGATACGTTATTGGGAACATTGAGCTAATGTTAATGAGAGCACCATCCTTTTTTATTTGTATTTTTTATTTAAAATCCAAGGTTTACTTAGAATAATTAAACTCCTTCCTCCCATCACATCGAAAGCATCACTGAAATGTGTCGAATGAATTCATTTCACAGTAAGTGCCAAGCCGAAAATGAGCATTTAACTACAACAGAATTGTGCTAACAAAACACTTCTGTACATAGATCTTTTCAATAAAGTGTTATTAGGGATTGTGTCGTTTGTATTAATGACTGCATGTCAATTTGATTGTCAAAAATATTCATGAAAAATAGTTTTTGTATTATGTAACATTATATAATCTCTCATTAGATATTTATATTTAAGAGCTCTGCCAGACCTTGAAAAGTCTAAGTATAGATTTGTTATGGAAAATCTCCAAGTCTCTAGAGAAAAGTCTGATATCCTGTAATTGTTTTCCCACTTCATACCATACTTATTGGTTCAGTGCTTAATTAGATGAAGCACTATTAGCATATGTCAAGAAATTCTGAATCCAGACTAATTAGTATAGATACAGTGGTGATATTTCTACCAGTTTTATTTATAAGAGAATATTTTTTATTTTTTTCATTTAATATTAGATTTTTATTTTCATGTTCATTTTTAATTGCATTTAAATAGTCCCAAGAGAGCACGAGTTTGGTCCCAGAATGTTGGATTTTATTGTATGCAAAACTCAAAAAACAAAGAACGTTCAAAAACAGAAACAAATCATTTGAGAATAATATATATTCATTACATAGTTCTGTAAAATGTATCTATATTGTTCTAAACAATTCCCATGCCAGGTATCTTTAAATAAGAAAATTGCACAATACAAATAGTTCCACCGATGTCTTAAAAACACTGCTTGTAGTGGATAATAATGTCATTTTTTCAAGTTAAGTGAAAATCACAACAACACGGCAGGTTTGTAGGTCAGGTATGATCGGCTCTAGTTCGTGTATGGGTGTCGGACGTCGTTCAGCCTCTACGGTTTTCGTGGAGCTTCTCGGCAATGTTCTGCAGCTCCCTGTCCATCGCTGCCAGATTCTCCAGTTCTTTCTCCTTTGAGAGGGAGTGAAAAGAAAGATTACGTGTTTTATTTATTATTTTCTGTCTTCTTGTTTTGTGCAGAGAACATAAGAGGCGCATAATGAGATCTATAATGAAAAAATCGATTAGTCCAATGTAGTTAATCATTATTCTTATCTGCTCAGTGAAAGGGGACATGCTGGAATATGTGACTGGTCACCACTGATCAACAAGGTCTTATGCTAGCTCTGTAATAGTATTTCTAGCTTCCACTGCAATCAACTGTAAAGAATGACTGAAATGTATAATAAGAATTTAATTAAGGAAGTCCTCCAAAGGGTCTAATACTTGTGTTTTATCTTTGACAGAATCTAAGCATTAAAGGCTACATACACTTCAAATTATACATCTGTATCAAATCTGTAGAGAAGGGAGACTTTCACATTGAAATGTTGGGTTAGACTCCATAATCCACAAATAATGTATCAGATTTTAGTGTCTGTTCTGATTTATCAACTGAACTGCGTGGAAAGAAGTGAGGATTATCTGGGTTAGATCTTGCAAGATAGTCGGAAGTCTAATGCATGCTCTTTATACTTCCCTAAAAGGATCACTTTCTTTCGTTATCCAGTTTAAAGCTGCCTAATTATGTTCCAATTTGCATGACTATTACAGCATAGGAGAATCTGCACCACTAGGATTTCAGTGGAAATGAACAGTGTCACTTAGTCCTAGGCCCAAGGTCCCGGTGGAAAAGGACTAGTGCTCTTATCCTTAGCTCAGAGAACAAGTCATCCTTGTCCGTCCTATTAATTCCTAAAGGCTTGCTTTATAATTAAATGTTTGCTTTGACAGACCTGGCACGGGAATAAAAAAAAAAGATACCTCCTGCCATAGAAAAAGGTTTGACACTGCGGCTCTCAGAAGGCTTAATGGTTTGAAGTATAATTATGTGAATGGGGCTCAGCATCACAGCTCGCCCGTCTCGGCTCTCCAAAGCTTTAGTGCAGCTCTGGCTTTCGATGCCTTCCCCATTCTCCTGCTTTCCCAGCTGCTAATTGCTGTTGAAGACAATTCAGTTGCTCTACCTTTTCAATATCAGCTTCCCTGTTTAGACTACCTTTTTTAAAAGAATCCTGTACTTCACTTCTTCACAAATTGGACTAACGGCCTCCAGAGTGTACAGTCTTTGCATTGTTAACGTTTTGCTCCCAATGCTTCAGAGCAGACTCTATATTTTCTACCACCGAGTCACTAACAACTTCTCGATTCTAGCCCAGTGCCTGCCACCCATTGTGCTGCAGAAATTAAATCTATGTTAAGGTCTTACACAATGCCTGAAAAACAGATTCTGTTTTATCGTTTGCTTGCTTGACCTTATTCTTACAAACACACTTGTCTCCCTGAGGAAATGTGCATGTACACATAATAATAATGATCTTATATTGTATGCTAATCCACTCCTTTTATACTTCAGTATTTCCCTGGGACCATGGGGTGCCATCAGGCTAGTTTTTATTACAGCTTTTCCAAGTGGATTATGGTAACTGTTTCATTGAATGCAGGTATTATAGACAGCATTCCCTCTGGATTCCTCTGTTTGCTTAAATAATGCAGTATTCTGTATGGACTTAATATGTTATCCCCCCTCAACCACAGTAATCTTAATTGATTTAAAAAAAAAACTATGCTATAGGCAAATATATGTTTAAGAAGTTAAATGACAAGATTACAATGTCAAAGAAAAACAGAAAATTCCTAACGACCTCAGTAACGCACTCTCGGCACAAGTGATAGTGAACAGGGTTGATACATGAAAACGGTACTGTCACAGTCCTAAGTATATATCTGAGTATTATTTAAGGCCTTCGGTCTAACCCTGTGAGGGACATGCATATGGTTTACATTTAATTTAAAGCCTATTATGGAGATTTAAAGCATCATCATAATCAGCATCAGAATCATAACAATTGAATATATTTGAGCTCTCCCAGCATGTATAAGCATCAAAAAGGAAAATCATATATATTACAGTCATACATAGTTTAGATTTTTCAATAGGAACTTCATAATGGATTACCTGCAGTTTCAGTGCTTAACCATTAGGTGGAAGGGTAGCACATTATATTATTATCATAATATAATAATAATAATAATAATAATAATAATAATAATAATAATAATAATAATGCAATTTACACAAATTGTACACAAGTGTTCATTTTCCTAATCTAAAGTGCCAAAGTGACCATTGTATATATTATTGACCATTTGACATCACTGACTCATGTGCTTTAATATGGCTGGGGCTGACTAACAGGAAACAGCATTACCTCTTCTGGTGTAAGCGGCCTCTGATGAAGGTTCCTTTTCTCTTCCTCTGCCTCAGAAAGATCAGGGAACTCCACTGCCTTTTTGTAGTTCAGCAATTTGGCTAGTTCATCCATCCTGCCTGTTGGGTAGGGCCTTTTCTCCTGGAAATGATGAGGAATAAAATAATTCCTTTTCTCCTCATACGCATGATTTCCATAATCGACCTCTGCTTGCCTCTTGTCCCACCAGTCTTCTTCCTCAGCCCCTGGGTACTGCCGTCTCTCTTCCACATGCCTCTTTTCCTCCTCATTTTCAAACCTGTTCTCTTTCAGGCCATTTCTTTTCTCATAATGTCTCTTCCACCATGCAGGGTGATAGTATGCCCGGTACTCCCCAGGGTACCTTTTGTCATAACCGCCTTCTTCCTCACTTGGAAGGTGTCTCTCTGCTTCACTCCGTTTCTGCTCCTCAAGGTACTGAAGGGCCTGTTCCTTTTCTTCTTCCCCCTCCTCTTCACTTTCCTGTCTTTTCTCCTCATTGTGATGCCTCTTCTGCTCCTCAGTATGATGTCTCTTCTCAGACGGATGGTGCCTCTCTGTTAATTCTAGCTCCTTGTCGTCTTCTAGGTGATGCCGTTTCAGTTCTTCTTGGCTGTCCTCATTATAGTGTCTCTTGTCTTCTCCGTGTTGTGGTTCTTCTTCCTCCTCTTCGCTTTCCCCTGAGAGGGGATGGCGTTTCTCTTCTTCTTCAGATTCTTCTGACTGCTGTCTCTTCTCATCGGCGTGATGCCGTTTCTCTTCAGAGTCTGCAAATACGTGTCTCTTTTCCTCATAATGCTGGTCTTCTTCCTCACTTTCCTCTGAACCTTGCCTCTTGGCCTCTCCGTGATGTCTTTCCTCTTCCTCACTTTCTTCAGAGACGTGTCTTTTCTCTGAGCTGTGGTGCCTTTCATCTTCTCTGCTGTCCTGAAAGTGTCTCCTCTTGTCTTCATGATGTCTCTTTTCATTCTCCTCACTTTCCTCCAAACTGTGCTTCTTTTCTTCAGAGTGTCTCTTCTTTCTCTCTGGTTCCTCCCAATGGTGTTTTTTCTCAGGATTGTGGTGTCTCTTTTCTTCTTCTTCTTCTTCTTCTTCCTTTTCTTCATCTGAATGGTGTCTCTTGTCTTCATGGTGATGTTTGTCTTCCTTCTCCTCCTCCTCTTCACTGCTGTCAAATCTATGTCTTTTGTCAAAGGCATGGTGTCTTTTATCCTTGCTTTCTCTATAATGGTGTCTCTTTTCTTCAGCATGATGCGTGTCTGTCTCTTCTTCACTATCATCCCACATGCTTCTCTCTTCTTCATCATGGTGTCTTTTGTCCTCCTGGGAGTAGTGTCTCTTTTGCCCATGGTGGCGTTTCTCCTCCTGTTCCTCACTGTCTTCTGAAAGATGCCTTTTTTTCTCCCTACTGTGGTGCCGTCTCTCTTCACTCTCCTCCCAGTGGTGTTTTTTCTCTGGGACATGGTGTCTCTTTTCTGCATATCCATGTCTTTTGTCTTCCCTCTCTTCATCACTCCCCTCTCCAAAGTGTCTCTTCTCTTCCTGGTGCTGCTTGTATTCCTCCTCTTCCTCCTCCTCTTCAAAATGCTTTTTCTCCTCCGATTCTTCAGACTCTTCGCTTCTCAGTTCTTCGGACGAAGTGCCGCTGCGTTTGTGTTTCCTGTGGTAATGCTTGTGACTGCCCCCATAGCGGCGCTTCTCTTTTTCCTCACATTCTTTAGACTCCTCAGATCTCTTCCCTTCATGGGCCTCCTGGGCCCTTTCATCCTCATACTCCTCCTCACTCCTTTGGCTGAGTGAGTGGTGAGATCTCTTCCAGGGCTCCTCACTCTCTTCTTGAGAAGCCTCTTCACTTTGGTGTCTTTTGTTTTCAGGTTCTCTGTGGTGGCTGCGTTTGGAGAATTCCTTTTCTTCCTCGTCATCTTCTTCACTCTCTGAGAGGTGCCTTTTGTCTTCCAAATTGTGGTGCCTTTTCTCCTCAGATCTTTTGACTACTTCCTCACTTCTTTTGTCTTCTGTGCTGATCTGCTTCTGTTCACCTGCTTTGCTGTAGTTCTCTTCCTCATGGTGGCTCCTCTTCTCCCCAGGCCCTTCTTCCTTGATACTGGGCTCCTCTTGGTTTCTCTGTAAGTGTTCTTCAGGCTCCTGACTTTGGCTCTCTTCAAAATGCACAACCTCTTCATTGTTCTTCTTCTCTGCTGTTTCATGTCTTGAACCTTCAAAGAAACAAAGAACAAAACAGTAAGCAACTGATTGATTGTAATAAAAGTATATGTTCATGAATTGTTCTGAGAGAAACATACACACTATGATGAGAGAGCTTGGCAGTTTGTGCTTATTTAAAATTAATAAAATGCTACTTATGTGGTCCATACACTATTGATTGCTACATTTATTTTTCATTCTTCCATATCCAGTATTGACATTTAATAATCATATATAACATTCTGTTGAAGCAACTGAAGTTACAACTGGGAAGAAGCATAAACTGTACTCATTAATTATGTAATGTTTTCTTGATAGATATTAATATATTGTATTCTTAAATTGTAAAAAGCAATGAAAATGCTTCCACTTCATTGTCTTAATTTCAGTGCATGTAAGGTACATAAAATAAAGAAATGGGAACAATATTTTGGAAATAGATGCATGCCTAATGTTATAGTAATTTGTTTGATATCTTTCAAGGTAAATGGTTACATTTTTCAGTAGTTGTAATCCAGTCCAAATATATTCCAAAATAGTATACTCATAACATGACACTTTCGAGGTGTGAAAACCATTGTGTCCATTGTGAATTAAATCTACCCCTCTGATCTTGCGTTTAAAATGCTGGTGTGAATGATGATAGACAGCAACATTCACACTGACTGCATATGTTGGTTTATGTAAAAAAAAAAAAAATGTGGAGCTTAATAACCTCATAACCAAATTAATATATTTTTTTAAATGCATACTATTTAACTGTTCAGTTGGGAGTTAGGTATTGTAGAAGAAACTGTACAATGGTTTAGAATGCCTGGAGCATATCACACACACTGTGGTGTGTTGTACAAATCCCTAGTGAGCAAAACATATATATATTTGTGTATAGTAATGTGAGCAGCAATTAATAAAATACATAATTCAAGTTATAACATTCAAAAACACACTTTGTACTTTAGACTATATTTTAATAATTACAACTGTGTGTTTTTTTAACAAGAGGCCACAGTTCTGGTTATTGCTCCAAGAGGTTTTGCTAAATCTGAATATAAACATTTTTAAACCTTTTTAAAACAATAGCTGTCTATTTGATCTATACAGGTCTTTGATATTTGGTGTAAAATGTGGAGGATGCACAGACTCTAAGATGATTGTTGCACAGATTCCCCCACTCCCACCCCCATCTCTTTTTATTGTGAATAATTAAAATGGACATTAATCCATTTTTTTCTGAACACCTTCCACCTCTAAATCACATTGTTTTCTTTCAAAGATATATTTAATTCTCAATAGAATGAAGCTGATTTAGTTTTAGACAAAAACAAGATATTAAACAGCTGAAGGGTTATGTCTCCTCCTATTAATACATTTGAACCAAACAGCACCATACATGTTCGTTTTTTTCTTAACCACTTAGTAGTATAGGGTAATAATGCAGTAAACATCATCCTATTATCTGACCAATTTTTGTTAGTGAAAGCTCTGCCTGATTTCATGGGGAATCAATGAGGGGAGTTGCAGGTGCATAAAAAACAGCAGATTTATTAAATATATATATTTATTTATATTTTCAGGTTTTTGCTATTGCCTTTTGTCGACAATGTACAGGTAGTAAATGTATTATTTATTTATTTTAAAAACAAGCTATTTATGGATATGCATTTATTTCAAGCACACACCTTTCTATAGGGAGAACAGGTCTAAGGAGCAGAAAATTACCAATATGTCCTATTTTATGTCAATACATTTGACAATATTTTAGCTTTATTTTGATGGGTGCAAGTAAAATAATAAATCAAGGAAATGTTGCTACCGGTGAGTAAACCGCTTTGTATAGCATTTTAAGTAATTGTACAGGAAAATACCCAGATTTATGCTATGTGCAGTTTTTATACTATACACGCCTGCAAAGTAACGCTTCTTTTATCGACCACTTTATCACTGGGGTAAACATTCACCAAAATAATTTGCGTACTTATCCATTTGGTTGTATATAAAATGTATTTGATTCCTTAATTATTATTTTTTTCACACTTTAAAAATAAAGACAAACAAAATGCGTTTTCAGTGCCTTGGTCACAAAATTAAACCAAGTAAAGCGTTAAAACGCTATTATCATATTTACAAAGTATCTGGACAACATCAGGACTGTACTTACCCGATTTAAGAATTTCTTTGCATTCTGGATCCACAGGCGGAGCGTTTGGTTTAGAAAGTGCGTTGGAAATGACTTCCACTATACAGCGAGTCACCTGTAATTCAACAGTCATGCTTGTTAGCCTCGTTAATTTCCCAAATGCACATGGATACTAGTTCTAGTTTCTTTTACGAATTGCCCCGTTAACATGTTTTGGTGTTTGCCTATTGATATCAAGTTTCAGAAAAGCAAACGTACCAAATCCTCTTTCCTTTCTTTCCCAACAGGTACAGATGAGGTAACTGTTAAAGACAAATAAAAAAGTTTAGAATAAGTCCGTGCAATCACTGATGACAGTACTGAAAAGGGTGTTTATGTTATTATCACTATGCTACAACTACCAGTAGTAGTAGTAGTAGTAGTAGTGGTGGTGGTGGGCTAATACATGAAAACAAAAGAAATCTGCCGCATGTTTCCATGTTTTATTTTTATTTTTATGCATATACTGAAATAAGGACCGTCGCTGTGCTCTAGTATTTATAACGAAATACAGCTTTGAAATAAAATGGAAACATCGAAATATTTTTTGAGTTAATATGAGTAAATTGTTGAATGTCAGCAACAGCAACAACAACAATAATAATAATAATAATAATAATAATAATAATAATACCAGCAACCGCTATGCTAAGGTGTAAACACGCTGTATTTTAAAGCGCTGCCAGGAGCTGAGACTACAGTCCTACTGTTGGCTGGTTGGCGGCGGCGCTGTCCACGGTGCTGAAAGCGGCGCGCTCCTTCACTGCGCATTGATGTGCGCGGACGTGCTTGCTGTGGCTTCCTACCTCGTGGAAAAGACACCACAACCGCGACCAGGAGCGTCAGCTTCATAGTGACAAGGTGCTGCAACGCTTCCTAAGATCTGGTCGCCTTCCCCAGTAGTGTAGCTGCTCAGGCAGCCTAAGGAATCCGGTCCGCTGTCTTCTCCGGCTGTGCGCTGTGGAGCGGGGGTCTCCGGCTCACTACGGCAGGCTGGGTCCCTGTGTTGGATATAAACCAGGAGGTGTGTGTGTGGGGGGGGGCACACGAAACGCGGCTCCAGCTGGAGAAGGCGGGGGCGGCTTGACTCTCCTTCCAAACCTGCGTCATGTAGTCCTCACCAAGAAAAGCGCTCTTCCATATGCAAGTCTTCATCGTGGGTTCACATGCATAATGCCATTATTGTTCCACAATTAGAAGCATTGGGAAATATTACCTCATGCTCACCTCCCTGACTTGAATTTGTTCTCTTGTTTGAGTTGTTTTTAAATGTGTTTCTTTGAAAAACAGAAGCAAAGGTCGAACTCGTGAAAACTTGTTTGGCGTTTTTAAATGCAAATTTGAAGAACAACTCCAAGAATAAAAGATGCTTCTATAATAATTCACATTCGTAATTTATATACTTTATATATATATATATATATATATATATATATATATATATATATTATTTTGGTGCACTTTTCCTACAGACCAACGTGTATATATTAGGATCTTGTTTATCAATTTATGAAACGGTAAAGCATGTCCAAGTCCACAGAATATAAATGATCTACAAAAGGGTTATATTCGGAAGCTGTGTTTGTTTGTTGTCAATGATCTAAACTTTAATTCTCATTGCATGTTTTAGTTGTCTGAATGATCAATTTTCTAAAACTGCATTGATTATGCAGTATTTATACTGTTAATAAGGATGGGTCTGTTCAAATATCTATACTTTGACATGTTCATAAAGCTTCTATAGAAGCTCTAGTGTGCAGAAGGATGTCTCAGCTGTGAAAAACATGGTGGTATTCTCCAGAGTAGTCTATTTAAAATACTGAGTATGAGTGTGAGTTATTCTTCTGCTATTTAAGCTATTAAACAAGTTAGATTATTCAATATTTTGACGATCATTCACAGAGGATGGGGTTCTTTGTATTATTTTAGCATCTCCTCCAGCAAGCCCTGCTGTTGCATTATTTAGGTAGCATACATTTTTCAAAACACCGAATGCCTTTTTTTACACTACACAATATCTCTGAAATATTCCTTCCTCTCCTTTATTGATTAGGTAATTTTATGTTCAAATGACCTAATTCCAAATTCATGCAGTCACTGTGTTAATTATTACTCAGCCCAGAACCATTACCTTACAGTATCATACTCGTTTTCATTCAATAGTTATTCACTTTCTAAGGTAGAAAAAAAAAGGTAATGTATTTTCTTTAATCTTACTAATATTTCCAGTTAAATAACTTCAAATTGCATTTAACACATTTTCTCTTTATTTGAGAAGCTACTATATTAGTAACTTTAATCCCACACCCATTTTACCTTCCAATCCTAAAATCTTCATAAAAACATTCAGGCAACCTCACTTTATTCCTACTGATATAAAACTGTGGCTTTTAATTATATATGTTCCAGCTGGCACATATTTAAGACCATATCTCAGTATTTTATGATTTAAATAACATGTCTCTTGTGGTATCTTTTCAAGCATATTACGGTATTTCAAGTCTTGGCCTTTTGTGTATGTATGTACTGCCTTTTATTTTTTAATGTGTATTGATTTCTGTTTGTTGATTTCTTGTGCCCAATACCCCTAATTATGCAATGCAATGTACACCTTTTTTGGTTAACAATATAGTCTCAGTTAAATTGCATATATATATATATATATATATATATATATATATATATATATATATATATATTATTATTATTTTTTTAATATGAGGCATTGTTCTTATAATTCAGAATCACAATGCTGTTTTAATAATGTGACTGTGCAGGTTTCCTTTAAAAGTGAAGTATTGTCTCAAGAATGATAATGCTTCAGGCTTTTATTTTTCTTCACAGGAGCACTTTCTTGAGGACTAAGATTTTTTTTCATTTTTTGAAGCTGCTTACCAACTTAATTGCTTGCTGCTTGACTGTAAGAATATCAATATCTGCATCTTGCTATGGAAAATTCCATAACCAGAAACTACAAGTATATTGCTCTGTATACTAAAAATAATTGGTGGAGGAAGTTTGCACACAACTGTCAAATAATGTGAATGCAAATAAGATCATGCATACACGTGATCACATAAATGTACTACAGATATAAAAAATATCAGCTAAGGAAAATAAGTTAGCACAGCTAATGTTACCTCTGGTTAGTGTTTGCAGTAGATGGGTCTTTCATTGTGGTTAACAGATTGAAGATACAGGCCAACTGCAATTTAGATAGGTTGCATTTATATTGATTTCAATTACAGCATCTTTATAAGGGACACTGTCCTGAACACAATTGCACAGGGAGTTGAAAAATTGAAAGCCTTGGGGGTTCCAGTTTCGTGACAAATTAAAGAGCTTATCTGACAGTCACAGAAGTTTTCTGTCTAAAAAGGTCAAACTTGACAGGACAAATAAGCCTTCTGCCTGTGAATGATCCCATACTTAAACAGATCTGACTAAACAGAGAACAGTCTTCCATAAAAGGAGTTAGTTGTTTTATTACTTTGTATTAAATGGAAGCAGTACATGTTTTATTATGAGGAATGTACAATCTATTACATCTCCTCATATGAGTTGTAATTACATACTGAAAAATATAATTGTTGTCCATTTGCTCTGTCAAATAAACAAAACAAGAAATGCCATAAAGTATTAGAGCTGCAATTTGTGATTGCAGGTGGATCAATCTTTTTGTATGGTCTGGGCCATTACTTGGGACCATGTTGTTAACATTGTATTTGTTACACATTTTCAAAATATTAAAGTATGGTTTAATATCCTATTTAACTCATAGGATTATGCAACCTTGTTCCAGTCTAGGAGAGCCAAAACCCATGATTAGACACGTGTTGGGAAGTCACATCGTTTCATACTGAGATTCTGGAATAATGACAGCCCAGAATGGTTGGCCAGTTGGAGGATGGCTGAAACTGTGACCCTCTGGCTGATGGTACTCAACCCAATTCCAACGCTACTAAAACTGTCATAGCCTTGGCAGTCCAAAAAACGGGAAACCAGTCAATTTAGAAAGAAAACTGTTTCAAGTAAGTTAAGGACAGCAGAGAACTTTCCTCTTTAATATGTATTATTCTCAAGCCACCATAATGCACTAAAATATGTGACATCACACGACTCATGAAGTGCGAAGTTATTATTTATTTCTTAACAGTACAATCGGCTTATTGTTATACTTATCTATCTATCTATCTATCTATCTATCAATCTGACAATGCTTCATTACTGAATAAAAAACTTACAAGGAACTCTAAAACGTTACATATGGCAAATGTTGCTAAGTGTAGAGTTGGTTGAACAAAATGTAGAATTTCTCAGACTTCATTGTTAGTTTCTATAATAAAGAAAAATGTGATTATGTTGTTATAAATCCCCTGCAGCATGTATTTCTCATAACAACTGCTCCTATACAAATCATGTTAATGCTGATGTTTAGAACTTATCCAATGGTTTTGGTTACAATTCAAACCTTCTATTTTACCATAAGTCTACATTTGTCTACAAGTATTTTGTTTCATAACTATGAGAAATACTTTTGCATGGATGTCTTGCATTTTTAAGCAGCATAAGAGTAGAACCAAACATCTTATTGCATTCTGGATACATCAGGATTTATTATATTAACTTATGGATGCAGACCCTCTGTGTACGAAACTTCTACACATTACAGTGTCATTTAGTGTGACTTTCATCTACACAATGTATATATGTGTGTGGGTAGTTGTGATGTTTTTATATTTCCCCTTTGATGGAGGAATATGCAATTGTATGCAAATCAGGGTTCCATGTAATCTTTGTTTAGTCATAAATCATGTTTTTCAAAGGGCTCAAAATTAGAAGGCAAAATAAGCTGTATGTGAAGCCTCTGTTTTACTGAAAAGGCTTAACTATTGGGGGGGGATAAATACACTGGTCAGTTAAATGATTAGGTAAATTTAATGTATTTTCATTTCAATATAACAAATCTGTAATGTGCGGTAAGTGCTACATGGATATATGTAATTTCAAGATATCTGAAATTCGGGGATATACAGTTTAAAGGCTGTCTTCTCCCTAAATAATATTGCTTTCTGTTAATAGGTCAGTCAGTATATAAAAAAAAGATGTTGGCGTTGCTAGTGAAATAATTGTACAGGTTCTTGGTTAACATGATGTTACTCTGGGTTTCATAGGTCGATTTCTTTTTAGTTCACAAATGTCTCAGATTCTGAGCTGGTACTTTGGCAATGTATATGAATATTTCACAATCATGTTCTGCCAGCTCGTCTCAGTTGCTGATAGCCAGATTAATATTTTATGAAGAAGTTTTGATGGAAGAGCTAGGAGAATTATTTTACCAATCTGGTGTTTGAGTTTTCATGCATTGCTACTGCTGTATCTGATACTAGTAGAGTGTATTGCAAAGTAGGTGTATACATAGTAATCAACAGCATTCCAGATACTGGATACTGGCTTACAGAAAATATTATAATAGGAATTGTGTGGTAGATTTGGAAAGGGATGAATGTTGACTTTGTAATGTTAATAATTTAATAAATAGATGCAGATATAAACATGTTAAATAGGACTGAAAATGAAAGCACAGATCATTCAACCAGTTCTTAATTAAAATCAATTTAACTCATTCATCTTCAGGAATCTTGTTACCTTTTTTAGAGGAGATTTAAAAATGTTCTTGACTCGGCTTTCTCCTACAAATGCCAGGTTGATCACATAACTGTCTGCTGTCTTCTACCTGAAAGATTAATGTCATACAAAGAACACTATGCAAGGCGGTGAAACAAAAAAAAATCTCTCATCTATCTATTTTATATATATTCTATGTTAATCCTTTATGTAAGACAAAGGATGGCATTTCCCTTATTAAATGTTCCATTCAACAACAATATTTATATAACATTTCACAGGCTGCATGAATTTGCATATTTGCAATTTTCATGCCTGTACACGTAGTAAATATAATTATTGCCCAGCACAAAAGCATAACAGCAGGGGGAAATATCTCATTATGCCAAGTTGTTTAATAGATATTTTAAGATTAAAGTCATTACGCAAAACACAAATAAAATATTTAGTATGATATGCAAGATGTATTAAACGTTGCGAAAATCCCAAAGTCTCTTCTGCGGAGCTTCATTAAATATACAGAGGTACTGTAGTTTTGAGCTGCCTGCACTGTGGAGAATGAAATAATGATGTTGCTTTTCAGTGTATGCCATGACTACTGAGGTTTGGCATAGCTGTCTAGATTCCCTGTTTCACGTACTGCCAGAGTACCCGTCTGATTTTCAAAAAGAATATTTCAGACGCATCATAAACACTTTCACTCCTCACTGATGACTTTGTTTTACGCGTGCCTTGGGAACCTTTGCTGCCAGTGTAGCAGTTTCAGCCGTCTGGCCTAAAGGAAGCCCTTTCTGTTTCAGAATTACAATTGAACAGTTCGCCAGGAGAAGACCAATCTGCATTTCCCTCCGGGTGCTGATAAAACAAACAGACAGGACAAATGTGGTGCAAACAAATGCAATAGCTGAAGACATTTAAGCTTATAATTATACACTGCTCTTAATACCTATATGCATATATTCCATGTGGGCTAATTTATTATCATTCACTCAGTTTTTAGAGACCCATTCACTCTAGGAGACCATTCCAATAGACATAATTTCTCATTTCTGAGAATGCATTTGCTGTTAAACAAAAACAAAACGGTTTGAATGTAAAATGTTACTTCTTTATTTTCTAAATTTAGAACAAACTGGTCAAATGAAGGAAAAAAACTAACACAGTATAATGTTTATGTTTGTAAGTTTGACATGTCATTATGGTGAGTTGAAACACTTATTACTACACATTAGTCCTACTTGAGGCACTCTTCAATGGCTCTGAAATTTCCCTGAGACTGAAGTGTGGCATCGCTACATTTGCATTATGCTATACAGAGACTGGTGATTTTCCAGGGAATGTACACATCGGAAGTAATAGGGAAACTATACTTCATTAATGCATGCCTTGAGACATTTCTGATCTGCAGCAGAAATTCTGAAACAAATTAGGAAAACAACAGCCTTAAAGGAGACACCTATTAACTGTATACCTTGTGTATAAAGGACTGGTTCATGAAGTGCACTTTCCTTGGCTTCATTTATGCTCATTACATTTTTATTGGTTTTCTCATCACTTTATTTTTGTTGTTTTATGCTTAGACTATTATTTTACACACTAGTGAACTCCATTATTCCAGGGAAAATAGTTGCCAAAAAATACTTCCTCATAATCTGTACTGAGAAATCTTTTCAGAAGCATTTTTCTTTTGTACTGTAACAGCAAAATGATGAGAATGGCAAATAATTGTACCCCACAGCACAACTGCAAATCACAGAGGAAATATACTGCAAACAAGAGAAGTGTATGTGATGTACCTGGGTAACATCTACAGCACTGTAACTTTTAGGAGAATTATAAGAATAATGTGTTCTAGGATCTATATTTTCACACGTTTTCATATTTTTACAATTACAGATGAATGGGATATGTCTTTTGAAAGACTGCTTGATTGGGGAAATATATCACATACCACTGCCTTACCAAACATCATATTTTATCTTTTGCATTCAAATTGCTTAATACATACTGCACCACTTCAGCTGACAGCCCTGGAACTAGTTTGAAAGTGTCTGAAGTCCTTGAGGAGCTTAAATCCCTTGAATAACCCTGAAAGATTCTGTCTCCATGGCAGTTAAGCAGAATTTGAGCCATTTGAAAACTTCTCAGCACATATTTCTTGCCACCTTTTTCCTTTAGTTCTGACACTTTGGAGGCAAGTAACTCTGAAATCAAATTACACTTTTTATCTGTTCTTTGATGCTCACTCTGATGGCCGTAGAAGATTTCCAATCTCTCTTGCAACTGTCGGTCTTCCTCCTCATTCTGTGCAGGTGATATAGACATCTTGCAGGTGGAATTCCTCTGCATTGTGGAAACTGTTTCCTGGGCTGAATGGAATTCAGATCTGACCAAAGATGTAGACTGACAAGCTTTCTGCTCCCTGCATGGTTCATCTTCATAAAGAATGTCTCCAGCTGGTGAAAGAAAAAAATAATCTGATGAAAATTGCTGTCCAACAACTATAACCACAAATATCTAATCTATATAGAATTGCAAGACAAAACACCAGTTAGGTAGGATATCAGAAGCTAGATTACCAGTCAGTTGCACTTCTTCAGAAATAATGGGATACCTCTCTGGAAGTACTGAAAGAGCAATTCCCCAAACTCGATATGACAGCAAACTGGAGATTTTGCGTCTTTCTAAATGGTTACATTTTAAAAGCGTGGACATTTCAAATAGGAATTACATGGTTTTATTTTATAATGTAACTATTATTTTGCATATTGAGGAAGAGAAAAAACAATCTGATTATTCCTAAAGATCATTGTTTCTATATTGTTATCAATTTGGAGGTATTTGTTTTCTAACAATGCAAATCACAGAAGGCTGTGCACTGCCTGATGACTAGTTGGTTTGTGTCATACTCTGGTTTATTGATGACAGCTATGATATACATGCTATAAATGCTAATCATTTTAATTAGGTATCTAAACAAATGGATTGTTTTTCATGAAGTGGAGAAGCACCATCATTGCAGATTGGGATTCGGACACATTGAAGTCGTTGAAAATCACAAAGCTTATTTTTGAAAAACAACACTCACAGACTAACTCACATTATTAGTCTTTGTCTTCAAAAGCAGAATAGTATTTTGCATGAATTAATTATAATTAATTTATCTGACATATACAAAGAGGAATTAAGGAACACACTTAACAATCTGAAAAGGTAATGTGAGCAACACAGAAAGACAAGCATTTCATTAACATATATGTATCAAAAGAGGCATGTTGTTTTATGTACATTCATCAGGCAGTTTCTTTCTGCTGCAGTTTACTGATAATATGTATTTTTATTATGCAGAAAACAAATGTTGTTTTACATTACAACAGAGCATCCTGCCACAACTAGAAATGTGATGCTATAGTAGAGACTGTGAAATTACCCCAAATGTCTCATAATTTTCCGAAGTCTACCAGCTAGGCTTCCAAATAATTAACTTGTGAAACCTCCAGAGACTTTGCTGGAATAAAACTTGCAGCACAGGGCTATTTTAACTTTTTTTCTGAGCTCTGTAGCTTGAAAGCTGAAGGCTATGAATTATACAAGCTTCATGCAGTGGATTTTTAGAGAGCCTTATTAATATTTCATTGAATCATAAAGAACAATGTAAGCTTTAAGTTCAAAGCAAAGTATTGGATTAGACATTGCAAATAGGAGAGAATGGACCCTCAAAGTTGTTACTCTTCTTTCAATCAGACCTCTGTACTTTATTATGTTTTATATATTGCTTTAATGCAAGAAAAACATAAAAGGTATAGCAATAATACAAATGTCAGGTTATAGATTATAGAACAGTAGATTACTTATTTTTTGCTGCTTTTAAGCTTTGATCTTTACAGTAGCAACACATTCTTTCATTCAGTCAGGATCGCCATCCGGATTATGTTGCTGTTTATCTTACATCACAAAGAGACTCCTGTCTGAAACTTCCCATTCAAGGCCTTTTTGTTTATTTTGATTTTGATTCTTCAGGTAAACAATCAAAGGCAATTGGTCTACTTTTCTTCAATTTGCTCCTCGCAGAATGCATTTGGGTTTAAAATGACCTCTTGGCTTCCATTCCAAGATTGCAATCAAAATCTCAGTCGACCTTTTATCCTTTCATGTTTCTAATAGACACATCCACCTAAGGCTCATTAAATAGACACAGGGAGACATGCTTGTGGGAAAAGTGAACCGCAGCACTGGGCTTTCACTGGTATTCACTTCTCTGACAGGATGACTGATATGTAACCTAGGCTGTTTAAAATGAATATGTACTGCTTTCCTCCCAGAGCAACATAATACATTCTCCCAGTGTTATTTATTTCCTTAATTGTTATTCAATCTTACAGAGAATTAAGTGATACATTTGATATAATAATAATACCTAAAAGAAAGCTGTCCACCTGGTAAGGTAAACAAGATTTTTACCCTCCAAAAGGTCTCTCTAAAGTGCAATTTAAAAACTGCAAAAAAAACATCAAAATTTTCAGTCATAAAAGTCATATTTTGATTTGAGACAAGTAATGCATTCTCATAACAGGGAGGTGATGTAGCAGATAATGAAGTGAAGGTGTCAAATGCTAGTGTGATGTCACTGATAGTGAAACTACTGTATATGTATCCATGTCATAAGTCTGTAAGTATCCTCACGGTGGAAGGCAGGCTAATTTAATTTAGTCATGCTGAGAACAACTTTGAATTAAAGGGAGAATTTAGTCTAGATCATCCTACTGTTTAAATGTTGCAACATTGGTATTTTATTTCACATTTTAGGGAGCTGGTTCCCTGAAACATGTTGATGAAATGTATTAAACACCAGTCTGACTCACAGCATTTTCAATTAAGAGATATAATTTAAAACAAATCCAACAAAACTTATTATGCATATTAATCTCCAGTAACACACATATATTTGATAGTGTTTCATCCACAACAACACATGTTATACCCTATTGCCTAGATATTTGCAACATAAATAATTTCCCTAGAAATAAATGTAAAAGTACATTATTAACACTGATGGTCAATTAAAATATTTATACCAGGAAACACTAGAGAGAATTGCTGTTGCAGCTGCTTATAGTCTTTTAGCCAAGACTCTGTATTCTAGATGGGGCTGTCATAACCAATATCTGTTCATACATCTCCTTTGGTTAGCCCGTCTCCAGCAGCAATACATTGATGACAGTTCTGTTTTAGATTTCTATTGGTATTTTTTTAAAGTTCAGAATCCATTACAGGCCTGGTTTAATTAAATACAGTATACTGTGCACTGTCAGTCTTCATATCAGAGGTAGCTGTTAATAAATATTCCTCTTTAAACCTCAGTGGTTACTGGTGGTCACAATGATGTAGCCACCTGTGCCTCTTGATAAAATACAACTATGCAAGAAAGAAACTGAATAAAAAAAACTAATTCTATGACATCCACAATCATCACCAAACAGAAAACACATTTTACTGGAAACAGTTATGGTCAAAATATTGCCTCTTGTTAGCAATTACATGTGCACCAGTAAAATAATCAGTATAAATGTATGCTATATGGTTAATTGTCTTTTTTGAGGGTTTTTACTTTTCACACAGACAGATTTTGGCTCTTTTCTTTTAGTTTCTGTCTTCTCCACGAGGATTGCCATTTCCCTCCCAGAATACATTTATTGTAAAGAACGTAATCGTCATGTTTAGGTTTCTTCCTTAGAGCCACAGTGACTCCGTTACCATACACTCTTTCTCCGCTCTCTTCCTTCTATCAATCAGGTTTCGCCACTTAAAAGAACCAGTACCTGTCAGTGGGAGAGTTTCACATGTTTCTCTTGTGAAGGCCTTTTTTGACTGGGGGGGAGTTATACATTCCAATATGAGGGGTAAATAATTGATGGAACCATTGAAGGCTTTGAAACTCACAGTTGTATTTTATTCTAAAATCCCAAATGCTTACTTTCTTTAACTTGTCTGCATGACAACTATATAATACAATATACTGAAACTAAATTTATATTTTAAATAGTTGATTTAGGGAACTGCATTCCCATACATACATTAACCCTGTGATTACATGAATTAAAATTACATGCCCTGAAAGTTTAAAACAGAAGACCATTTGCTTTCTCAGTAACCATGACAGCATCACATTTTGTTTAAATTAATTTCTTTCTGCAAGGCATTTTCTTCCCATCTTTATTGCAGCAAAAGCTTATTAAAATTCTAACAGAAAATCTTCTGACAGTGCTAAAGAATGTTTTGAAAGATATTTTCAGGTTCTTTGAATTAAAGACCATATTAATACAACTCTGGACCCAGATATTCAGCTATATCGTGCACTGAAAGGACAATTTATCTATGGTTTATTAATAAAATAAAAAAAACATTGATATGATTTTAACATAAGTGTCTCACTTTAACTATTTAATTAGGTATGCATCACTGTACTTTAATACTGTGAATACAATGTGGAGGTATTATGTTCTGTAAATGTGTTTAGTTTTGCTGTGAAGTACCACAGTAAGAGTGGGAACATAACACAAGTCCAGTGTGTGTGAGGGGATGGGGGGTTGGTGAGAAATTACAAACATAATCTGTAGGCTGGGTAAAACCAGATAGCGCAGGTGTGATTTCAAAGCCTGAGTTTAAAAACTCTGCTTATTTATACATTCAGGAAATGGCTGGCAAACTGAGTAGCTTTGTATTTAAGCTCTTTGTAGAAAACAAAGGGTTAGACATTTCAGATCTCAGATTCATTCTCTTATTCCAGTTCCTCCTCTTACACCTTATAGGTGCTTATCAAAATGCATGCTTGCTTACAAGAACCAGTGAACTGAATGAGTCTAGAAGGGCTAAAGCTTATAACTTAGGCAAAAAAGTGCCAAGTCCTCACAGCTCTGAATTGTTTGAATAAGGACAGCAAATTCTTTACAAAATATCACATTGAACAAGGATGTAAGTGTGCTCTTCTTGTAAAAAACACACAACAAATACTAGTAATGAAAATAAGAGGCAGACTTTAAACAGAAGAAATTACCATATATACAGTTATGTGAGCCCCTTTTTAACACTAAATTGCCCCATAATCTCCTATATGACATCCACCTCATGTTTATCTCCAGTGGACAACATGTTAGCTAAGTACTAACACAATTTGACAAACTTCCAGGTCAGATCAAATCAATTATATTTACCTGCACCTTCTTGAATTTTAGCTGGATATCAAGAACAATGTATTTCAAACAAGAATATTGATCTAAAGATATTATAGTATTCCCGAATCTGAAAATAATAATAATAAAATAAAAAGTTAAACATGTTAACTACCAATTGTGACAACTGCGGTTTTTGTTGTGTTTCAAATTCCCAATAGGGCTTGATAGTGCATCAAAGATGTTACGTACCCATAAGCAATTCAATCAAGGTTTTTAATGATCCCATAGGACATAAACAAGAACTGTTAATTTTCCTTAAGTTACAGATATCTACAACTGTATTAGTGTACCATTTTTTAAGCAGCCTGAAGATGAAACCAGCCTGTTTGATTGAACTCGAGTCTAGAAAGATGTTTAAAGTAGGGCAGTGCCAAACTCCATTCATCAAGGGCTGCATAGGCCTCTGTTCTGTATTCCAGGGAGCTCTGTATCACATCATTTATGTAATTACTTGCGCAGCTGGATATACATTAAACACTGAATGTCTTTCACAGCTGAGGTTAGTTATGAAGTGTTATTACTGTTCTAGGATGTATAAACGCTGAGTCTTGGCATAAAGCCGGCAGGGTGACATGGACTGTGATGCTTCCTGAAGACTAAATGTTGTTATTGTTAGAAAAGGCTGTGATGGACGCTAAAGGGACTGATGGGCTAAGCCTGTTGTTTGTTTCTAGTACTTCCACTGCATGTAGAAACATAGCAAAAAGCAGAAAGCATTAATGCTCTTCATAAAGCATGAGAAAGGGTGAACAGCAAAAAGCAACTTATAAAAAGGACTGGGCCTTTTATTATTTTATCCATATCATGCACATCCTTGTAACTGTGAGAATGGAGAAAAAAAAAACACATTGATAATAGATGAAGACTAAATTGTATGTTCTATGATGATGAAAAGATAGAGGGAGACGTTATTATTAATACTGTGGAGCAGAATACCAACTATTGCCGCATACAAACAAGGTGTCCTTTCAGAATCTTTTCCTCATCACGCGTCCAGTTTTTAATCTTTAATGTAATATTCATGTTTCCTACATAAAAGCCTGTTCCGAAACAGCATGCTGTATTACTGCAGTTACTGTATATGAGACCAACTGCATTATTATGACTTGCACAGAGCAGGCAACTTTACCCTTTGGCCCTTCAGAGATTCTCCCAGTCTGATACATTATTGACATTATTGATTTTGTTATGCTTACTTTTAAAGAATTGTATATGTATCTGTAAACACAACGGACACAAAACTGTCTAAATAAATAAATAAACAAATACCTGGGCTAATGGCAAGAGCCCTTCACTTCTTCAGCACAAGAACATGTTATTGGTTCCTGTGCTACAGTGATGGTCCACAAAAACAAGGTTATTCCATTGAAATTACATCTACAGTAATGCTCCCCCATTCACTATCTGACATTCTCTTGAGCCCTGAGCTGAGTGCTTTTTTAAATGCAAAAACATTTGTCTATTTCTAAATACACTTAACTATACAATGCTCAATTTACAGGTTTTATAGTAATCCCTCTGCAAACATATATAAATTCAATTTATTATTCCAACTTCAATCCTCGTTTACCCCTTTGCTTTTGTAGCTTGTGCTGCTGTTGGAAAATGTGTTTAAGAATGAATTAGAAATCTGCAAATGTCTCTCCCAAACAGCATATTGAGCAGCAACAGTAATTAAATAAAACAGCAGAGCACTTAGAATTGTGTCTGTACTTTGCAGTCAAAAGATATAATCACAAACAGCAGGTAGCCTTGTTTTTATTAGATTTGACCACAGCCATTGTATGTTATCTTTCTTTCTTTTTTCCACTTCAGTGACCCTCATATAAAGGGACACTTCATTATTTTGGTGCTGTCCTCTTGTTTTAATCATTTTAAATACATAGAAATATATTATTGCCCATTCAGAATCTGATGTAAATACTGATGCATTCAAATCTATTTTATATACATCTCCCATTTTATTTTTTGTCTGAGACACCTGAGGTTGTTCACATTCTAAAGCGCAAATATCTCAGAATGGCCAAGTGGAGAAGAAACTTAAGCTGAGCCCTTCTGACTCTGAAATAGACCTCTGTTCTGACCTAGCTGAGGGACATCTCCAACCCTTTTGAACTTGACCTTACATTAGCTCCTGATTATCAATAAATTATGATTACAAACATTATCAATGACCTAAATACTTAATAGACTGAGACCAGCTGAATTGACAACATTTTACAGTTAGCTGTAGCTGATCCACGATGGTTTTAAAATAGCATTACATGAGAAATTAGAAGAAGGCAGCAATTTAATTTCTTTTGAGATAATTACATCCTACAGATAGTGTGTGAACTGAGGAGAACTGAACTGCCTCAACACATTGCCAATATATAAGGAACAATGCTTGTAACATGGCCACAATAACCATGCTTCAGTCGCACACAGTGGTGATGGATTGCATACCATGACCCATGTGTATTTCCTGATTACTCCTGATTTATGTGCTGAATATTACTAGTATATTACATAGTATATTTCAAACACTGATTTCACTGAAACAACTATCCACCTGCCAGGGTTAAAGCAAAGCAAAGCAAGGACAATCAGGCAAATCTTTTGAACTGTCTGCTGAAAGGCAATGGTCTAATAGATGCATGGCTTTGCTGAAATTGTATTATGCTCCCCCAAAATACAATAGTCCCTTCAAGCACATATAATGCTATCATAGGCCATGCAAGGGAGAAAGGAGTACATATATAGATATAATATTTAGGGGAATATCCCAACAACCTTACTTTGTTGTAAAAGCAAAACCACTACCAACAGATATATTGCTATGCTTTAAGACATCTTTAAATTTACCATTTCCCTAGTCCTGTAGCTTACCTGCCATTGTTACAAACCTATTATGTCATTTTTCTCTTTTTCATTACCAAATGCTCCATATATTCCCGTGGGTTTTGTTACAAGATGAATGTCGAGTTGTAGCTGTATTGATTCAAAGCAATTCTCATCTGCCTGAAACAAAAGCTCTTCTGTGGGAATACACCCCATTGTGTGTGAAATCCATATTTCATACTTCCAGTTTCTGTTCCTTGAAAGGTGTTAAATACTTTCTTGAAACATTGTAGCCCCTCGTGTACCTGTGACTGCCTTATCTAATTAAGGCATTGTTTACCGTTTACTGAATGTGACAAATTATATGATTTTCTTCCCAAAGTATATAGTTATTATTTTCTCAGCTTGAAAGACCATAGATAATTGTGATGGCTATATTATAGTACTGGACAGTTTTCTAAAACTTTAAATCTGCATGTGACATCTTGTATTATCAATTTTATTCTTATTCTTCTTATTCTTTAGAAAATGTTACTGGTAAATGTTGCTGTCTAGTTTCAGTTTCAGTCTAGTTGAATGTAACTGAAATATTTAAGATATTGTGGTAAGTGAATTAATGAGCACTGGGTGTTTTATTACTGCAGTTAAGATCATCGCAGAGCCGCAGTGACAGGAGTCTTAGACCCACTACAGTATTGAAACTTTATGATGCATTTAAACAGACCTACACACTAATATATAGTGTTTAATTTTGGACAATACTGAGCTGCTTGCTTTGATGCAGCCCTCCAGTTGAGAACATGTTGTTTACAGGAAGAGGAACTTACACACAGATGATAATACTGAGTCCAGAAAATATGTTTTTTAATCATAGCCTGGAGGAAAGAAACAAACCCTAGCTAGGCTTCCAAGTGTTTCAGTGCAGGGATGGCATACTTTTATAGCACACATTTATCAATGGTTAATGCCAAATGACAGGAATAATCCTGCTGCTCCAAATATGGACCTGTACCCTAATGACAACACCCAGAGCATTCTCACTTTGCCATGACCCTGTGTATTGTCACAATATATTTTGAAGAAACACTGTAAGGTTGAAATGTGGCATCACTGAATCCAAAATCTCTTGATTGGTTCTGAAGACTTGGAGGCACTGCATGCACAAGAACAGTGAGTGGTCTTCTTCTTCTTCACAGCTTCTCAAGGAGTATTCATGAAACTGTTGATATTTGTCTGCTGATTACCCACTCATTGTTGAATGCAGCTAAAACATCATGTATCAGTTACATCACCACCTAAATCATTGCCACTGTAATAACATCCCGTTAAATTGGAAATGTTCTGACAACCAGGGGAAAAGGTCAAGTTGCTTGCATTTGATGATCAAGTATACAAGCATTTCCCAGTGGCTGCTGGAGATTTGTTCTCTCAACCAATCCTGGTGAGAATATAAATCTGTATAAGCAGTTTTGTCTTTGGGTTAAACATCACTTCATAAAATTGCATATAATCTAAATCTTCAAAACAAAGAATAAGACAATTAAAACAGTATGTATAATACTGAAAATAAACCATAAAGAACAACATTCTATTATTTAAAACCAATCTAATCATATGTATTTATAATTTTCAGAATGTCTCAATTTTCTTTTTTTTTTTACTTATGCCTATTACTCAATAATTCACTAAAATGTTTTTTTTTAATGTAAATCATACATACAGGTTACAAAACCTTTTACGGAGCACAGCACTTGCTTCAGCAAAAAAAAATAATGAGCTTGAAAAGCTTTAAATAATTTGTTCAAGGCTTACAAATTGGTTTTAGAAAAAAGGGAAGAAAAAATAATATACTACTGTCTATAATAAATGAGTTTAATATCTACTAGCTGCCAAATGGCAGTCTGTTTTAATTTCAGACCAATCTGCGCACAGAGCTATGGAGTCCAGATTTAAGGGCTCCTTTGAAAGTTCAATATAGTAAGAGCTGGTTAATGAGCTGCCTTATTGCATTACAGAAAACAAACTGGACTTATTAGATGGCACCAGTTTTCACACTGTTTCCAAGGCTTTAGAAAATGAAATGAACATTAATATTGCTGTTTTATTATCATGTAAAAATAAAACATGTTTACTTTTCTAAGGAATTATCAATAAGTGATCCATGCAGGCTACAATCTAACCTTCCTTCTTTTTAATTATAGTTTTGTTGATTGTGACCTAAAGATTATGAAGGTAACGTGATGTCTTTCTCAGTAGCAGTCAAACTGAAATAAGACTACAGTATTTTCATTTTCTTCTTCTGTCCATCTGCAACATAACAAAAAACAGAAGTGCCAGACAGGCATTGTAAAGAAGCACAGAGATCCTTGCCTGCAGCTAAAATGTCCATTAATTAATTCGAAGTGCCACACGTTTCTGTACCATGAGCCTCCCCTTTCCTGCTAAAGTACAAGCTCTAATAAGATACAAGCTGTGTAATAGTTTTCTAACACAATTGTTCATCTTGCTATCATTACTCTTCAATGCAGAACAGGTATAGCCTAAAGCTAGCAATGAAGTTGTAATACAAAGAAAACTACAGGCCAAATTAGATTAGTTTCTAAGGTACTGGAACAGAAACCTGGCTTCGGAGATAAATGGAGATTGATAAGATGTACGCTTTCCAATGTTTTATTGGTAACTTTGTTCTAAAGTTTGTTTTGAATACAACCAAAGGAAATGCATTATCAAAAAACTGTGTCCTTAAACCAATTGGTTGTTCTAAAGCTCCGTTATCATATGTTTGCATCAAGGAACCATAGGCAAAGGACAATACAATCAGTTACACTAAATAATTGTTCTTCCATTCAAATAATTAATTAAGCTTTCAGAATGACAATGTAAAGCATTCAAATATTTATTTATTTTTATTTGAGGACATTAATGTGAATGCAGAGCTTCAGACATGATGGCTGCCCTTTATTAAACAGCATGTGACTATATTCTTGCTAATTAAACCTTTACCAGCTCACTCACCTGAAAAGACCCAGAATCCCCTGCTCAAAAGAAAGCCTGACTGCAGCATAGAAAATGGGTTGTCTACACATAATAATACAAGCTTCAGCCACCATCCATGTGTATCTAAGCACCACAATCTATCTAGCAGTACAGTACACACACCCTTATACACTCACCTAAAGGATTATTAGGAACACCATACTAATACTGTGTTTGACCCCCTTTCGCCTTCAGAACTGCCTTAATTCTACGTGGCATTGATTCAACAAGGTGCTGAAAGCATTCTTTAGAAATGTTGACCCATATTGATAGGATAGCATCTTGCAGTTGATGGAGATTTGTGGGATGCACATCCAGGGCATGAAGCTCCCGTTCCACCACATCCCAAAGATGCTCTATTGGGTTGAGATCTGGTGACTGTGGGGGCCAGTTTAGTACAGTGAACTCATTGTCATGTTCAAGAAACCAGTTTGAAATGATTCGACCTTTGTGACATGGTGCATTATCCTGCTGGAAGTAGCCATCAGAGGATGGGTACATGGTGGTCATAAAGGGATGGACATGGTCAGAAACAATGCTCAGGTAGGCCGTGGCATTTAAACGATGCCCAATTGGCACTAAGGGGCCTAAAGTGTGCCAAGAAAACATCCCCCACACCATTACACCACCACCACCAGCCTGCACAGTGGTAACAAGGCATGATGGGTCCATGTTCTCATTCTGTTTACGCCAAATTCTGACTCTACCATCTGAATGTCTCAACAGAAATCGAGACTCATCAGACCAGGCAACATTTTTCCAGTCTTCAACTGTCCAATTTTGGTGAGCTTGTGCAAATTGTAGCCTCTTTTTCCTATTTGTAGTGGAGATGAGTGGTACCTGGTGGGGTCTTCTGCTGTTGTAGCCCATCCGCCACAAGGTTGTACGTGTTGTGGCTTCACAAATGCTTTGCTGCATACCTCGGTTGTAACGAGTGGTTATTTCAGTCAAAGTTGCTCTTCTATCAGCTTGAATCAGTCGGCCCATTCTCCTCTGACCTCTAGCATCAACAAGGCATTTTCGCCCACAGGACTGCCGCATACTGGATGTTTTTCCCTTTTCACACCATTCTTTGTAAACCCTAGAAATGGTTGTGCGTGAAAATCCCAGTAACTGAGCAGATTGTGAAATACTCAGACCGGCCCGTCTGGCACCAACAACCATGCCACGCTCAAAATTGCTTAAATCGCCTTTCTTTCCCATTCAGACATTCAGTTTGGAGTTCAGGAGATTGTCTTGACCAGGACCACACCCCTAAATGCATTGAAGCAACTGCCATGTGATTGGTTGGTTAGATAATTGCATTAATGAGAAATTGAACAGGTGTTCCTAATAATCCTTTAGGTGAGTGTATTTGCAGACTGTGTGGATGAGCAATGACGTCTGCTTAAAAAGTATTTTCCCTTAAAGCAAAAGTCTGTTACAAAATCAAAAAGGGAAAATATAGCCTAATATTGTTTACATTACATTAGAGTGCCATCTAGAACACCCATTATTTTGTGCTCTAATACTGTGTGTATTTTTCAGAGAATGAGTCGTTATGTGTGTGTCTCTCTGCTTGTGTTATTATTTTTCCATGTCTGCTCTCCGGGGGCCAAACACATTCCATATTCTACCAGAGTGCCTAAACTGTCCCATATTGATCTTTCTTTTTAAGAATGTACTAAATAGTTGATTTGGCCACACTTAATGTTTTTGCTATCTCTCTGATTGGTTTGTTTTAATTTCTAAGGCAAAACACCCCAAGAACAAGCAGGAACTAAAGACAGCTGCAGTGCAGGCCTGGCAGAGCATCACCAGGGAAGAAACCCAGCATCTGGTGATGTCTATGGGTTCCAGACTTCAGGTAGTCATTGACTGCAAAGGATTTGCAAGCAAGTATTGAAACTCACAATTTAATTCATGATTATGTTAGTTTGTCCAAATACATTTGAGCCCCTAAAAATTGGGGGGAACACATATGCAAATGGGTGTAACACCGTTCACCCAATTTGGATGTAACTACCCTCAAATTAAAGATGAAAGTCTACACTTAAAATGTTAATTGTTTCCTTTCACATCCATTGTTGTGGTGTACAGACCCAAAATGTAGACAATTGTGTCACTGTCCAAATATTTATGGACCTAACTGTAAACACACTTATATGCTTGTATTGCCACTACACCACCTGCATTCCACTTGTTAGTGTCTCAGTGCATGTCAGTCAGTCAGTGTGTGCGTTTGTCTGTCATTATCTGAAATTTTCAATCTGTTATATATCAATCATTTTGGATGATATTGTGTAAAAGAAAAAAGGGCAAGCAACCTACTGTGCATGATTTAGAATAACTTCATTAAGTTTAATCTGTCTGTAAAAGCTGTGACAGGAGATGTCAGAATGGTATAATAATAATTTAAGGAGTTGGTGCTCATTGGAACGGATCATGAATAATAATTAAGATCTTGCAAGAGAATAAGACTTTGAATGTTTTCAAATGCAGAGTAGGCTAACTAGTCAATATCTTTTCCACTGCTTTATGTTTTTCTTTCTATTACAAAACATCAAAAAAATAAACAAAAACAACAACCACCACCATGGAATTTAGGTGTGGGTTTAAGCTGTGCACATTTGTATTAAGACTACAAGCATAAAGTCTCGTAAATATGTTTAGCATCTCATACAGAAACAGTCACAATGGACTGAGATGTCAACGGACGGAGATGTGAATTTATTCAAGATTAAGCAGCTGTCTGTGGCAAGCAACATACTACCACATTGAAAGCCACAAGAGGAAGCAGGCTGAATGAGAGGTGTGAATAATGGATGTGTTACTATCTTCTCACACAAATCAATGTTACACCAATGCATAAATCATAATTGCATTATATTTATGTTTCCCATTTGCTCACCCTTTGTAAGGAATAAATAGGATATAAGAGGCTGAAGCAATAGTTTAGACGCCAGCATCTCCCTTTTCCCATTATTGTGTCACAAGGAGATTAATACTGAAATGTACATATATTGAAAACCTACTAGCTGTACAGGTGCTAACTTATGAAAATGCTGTACTGTCACTGATGGATCATTTATATTGCTGTATCCCTGTCAGAGGCCTCAGTGCTTCACTACTCCTCTCAACAACTGTATATTCGCTTGAGGCACTCTACTGGTTCATGGCTGCCTCAGAGCACTGTAAAATCTCACTTATTTAGTTGATCCTTTGGTTAGGTTCTGTTTGCAACTCGTTGGCCTAGGCAGCTGTTGACAGCAGGTTGACAGTAGGTTTGAATGCCAGCAATAATTAAACTAGAATAGGTACAGTGTGTGACACAGAGTGAACAAATCATGTTTTGATATATGTTTAGAATCAGTGGACAGCTGCTATTTAGTCTCCCTCTGCACTACAGCCTGACTGCCCAAAGAGATCTGAAAATATCTTCATTACTGCATAAGCCTCTTCTAACCCAATATATTACACAACATTTTTTTATAGTTTCATTCATACAATCTTTTTTTTCTTCTATTCGTCCTCTCTGTTTTGCTATCCAGGAAGTGTTATCCTGATGAGATCAGACACTTTAAACACCTCTAACAACAAAGGAAGACTTTTTTAATATATATTTAACCACAGCATTTGTATTTTAACTATGTTATCCATCATAGAGTGCTGTTGTACAAAATGACTAGACATGGCTTATACAGTTTAATAAACCGTGCAATAAGAACATGAGAACACAAAAAAGTTTACAAACTAGAGGAGGCCATTTGACCCATCGTGCTCGTTTGGTGTCCATTAATAACTAAATGATCAAAGGATCCTATCCAGTCTATTTTTAAATGTTCCCAAATTTTCAGCTTCAACCACATTGCTGGGGAGTTTGTTCCAGATTGTGACAACTCTCTGTGTGAAGAAGTGTCTCCTTATTTCCATCTTGAATGCCTTGAAGCCCAATTTCCATTTGTGTCCCTGGGTGTGTGTGGAAAAGCTCGTCTGGTTTGATGTGGTCGACGCCTTTCATGATTCTGAAGACTTGAATCAAGTCCCCACGGAGTCTCCTCTGTTCCAAAGTGAAAAGGTTCATTTCCCTCAGTCTCTCAGTAGGACATTCCCTTCAGACCTGGAATAAGTCTGGTTGCTCTCCTCTGAACTGCCTCTAGAGCAGTTCTCATTTCTCATGCGTTACTTCATCTAGTTCTGTTCCTCCCATAGTGTAATTATAGTGGACATTTTTGTTACCTGCATGTAATAACATGCACTTGTCCACATTGAATTTCGTCAGCCCACAACTGAATATTATCTAAGTGCCTTTGAATAACCTGTGCTGCCGAGATTGTATCTGCTGAGCCACCTATTTTAGTATCATCTGCAAATTTGACAAGTTTGCTAACTATCCCAGAGTCCAGATCATTCATATAGATTAGAAAAAGCAAAGGCCCTAGTACTGATCCCTGTGGAACTCCACTAACAACCTCATTCCAGTTAGAAGTGACTCCTCTAATCGACACCCTGTTTCCTATACATCAACCAGTTCATAATCCATCTACTTACATTACCCTGAAGGCCTACAGCTTCCAATTTGAGGATCAGTCTTTGGTGTGGAACCTTATCAAAAGCTTTCTGAAAATCTAAGTATATCATATCATATGCTTTCACATGATCTACAGTTGCAGTTGCATATTCAAAAAATTCTAATAAATTAGTAAGACATGATCTGCCTCGTCTAAACCCATGTTGACTATCTCCAAGAATATGGTTTTCATTAAGATGCTCCTCTATTTTCTGTCTAATCATTTTTTCCAACATTTTACAGGTAATGCAGGTGAGACTGATTGGTCTGCAATTTCCTGGCTCAGTTTTGTCCCCTTTCCTGTAGATTGGTATGACATTTGCAGTCTTCCAGTCAGTTGGCACATCCCCTGTTCTAGGTGTCATTTGGAATATTTGAGTTAGTGGCCTATAAATAATTTCCCTCATTTCTTTAACTACTGTTGGAAATATACCATCTGGCCCAGGTGATTTGTTTGTTTTTAATTCTGCTAGTCCCTTCAGTACCTCCTCTTCATTTATCCTGATCTCTTTTAGGGTTTGACTGGACTGGTTGTTAACCTGTGGCATGTTATCCATTTTTTATTTTGTAAAAACCTCTGTGAAATACTCATTTACAACATTTGCCACATCTTGTTAGTTTTTCAAGATACTTCCATTTTTGCCCTTTATCTGTTTCACTTCCTCCTTTATTGACCTCTTGCTGTTGTAATATTGAAAAAAGCTATTTGCATTAGTTTCAGCTCCAAGAGCTATGTTTCTTTCTATTTCCCTCTTTGCTTTCCTGATCCCTTTATTAAGATCTCTTTGCAATTCAACATATTCTTTGTATTTTGTTTAATCTCTATCCCTTTTGTATGAGCTATACAACATTTTCTTTCTCTTGATTTTTTTTTGCATACTTCTATTAAACCATTTTGGCCAATGTTTGTTGGTCCTCAATTTGCTAAGTTTTGGTACAAATTTCTCCTGAGCCTCAAGTAGTATATTCTTAAAATATAACCATCCATTTCCAACTGAATCTGTATCCAATGTGCTCCAGTCTAACTCTTCTAAGTGCCGCCTCATACCTTCAAGGTTTGCTTTCTAAAATGGTAGATCATTGTTTTAGACTTGGTCCTTGTTTTATGAAAGTATGCCTCAAAGCTAACCATATTGTGATCACAGTTCTCAACCATTTCTATTTCTATTTCTGTAGTCCCAACTGGGCTTTCCCAGTCTAAGTTTGGGAAATTGAAACCCCCCATTATAACAGCCACATCCTTGCTACATGCAGTCCTGATTACAATTTACAATGCAACAATCTTTCTGAATATCTGAGTTTGGTGGCCTGTAACACACTCCTACCACTAATCCTCCAGATCTTTTCTTCAAAAGTTTAACCCACAAAGATTCTGTTTTGTTACTAGGATCAAATTTGAGTTATTCTGCCTCAATGTCATTTCTAACATATAATGCTACTCCACCACCTCTTCGATTTTGCCTGTTTCTACTAAACTGTGTGTATCCTTTCAACTTGTATTCATCCCCATCATTTTCTGTAAGCCATGTTTCTGTCACTCCTACAACATCATAGTCACCCGCCAGCACTGTGGCTTCCAAGTCTAACATCTTGTTCCTTATACTCCTGGCTTTGAGGTACAAACATTTCAGGACTTTCCTACTAGCAGTTTCCCTTTGTTTTCTTTCCTTAGTGGAACATCTCCCATTGTCAGAGCTCATTTTATCATTGGAAAAGGTTTGTTTAAAGTGGGACAGAGGACACTATTGATTGGATATCAAAAGATTAAAAAAAGACCTAGAAGACATCCACATAAAAGATGGGAAGTAGAAATCATAAACTTTGCAGGCGTGACATGAAAAAGAGAAACTGTGGATCGAAGCGAGTGGAAACATCTTGGGGAGGCCTTCATCCAGCAGTGGATTGATACAGGTTTTTATATATATATATATATATATATATATACACTCACCTAAAGGATTATTAGGAACACCTGTTCAATTTCCCATTAATGCAATTATCTAATCAACCAATCACATGGCAGTTGCTTCAATGCATTTAGGGGTGTGGTCCTGGTCAAGACAATCTCCTGAACTCCAAACTGAATGTCTGAATGGGAAAGAAAGGTGATTTAAGCAATTTTGTGCGTGGCATGGTTGTCGGTGCCAGACGGGCCGGTCTGAGTATTTCACAATCTGCTCAGTTACTGGGATTTTCACGCACAACCATTTCTAGGGTTTACAAAGAATGGTGTGAAAAGGGAAAAACATCCAGTATGCGGCAGTCCTGTGGGCGAAAATGCCTTGTTGATGCTAGAGGTCAGAGGAGAATGGGCCGACTGATTCAAGCTGATAGAAGAGCAACTTTGACTGAAATAACCACTCGTTACAACCGAGGTATGCAGCAAAGCATTTGTGAAGCCACAACACGTACAAACTTGAGGCGGATGGGCTACAACAGCAGAAGACCCCACCGGGTACCACTCATCTCCACTACAAATAGGAAAAAGAGGCTACAATTTGCACAAGCTCACCAAAATTGGACAGTTGAAGACTGGAAAAATGTTGCCTGGTCTGATGAGTCTCGATTTCTGTTGAGACATTCAGATGGTAGAGTCAGAATTTGGCGTAAACAGAATGAGAACATGGATCCATCATGCCTTGTTACCACTGTGCAGGCTGGTGGTGGTGGTGTAATGGTGTGGGGGATGTTTTCTTGGCACACTTTAGGCCCCTTAGTGCCAATTGGGCATCGTTTATATGCCACGGCCTACCTGAGCATTGTTTCTGACCATGTCCATCCCTTTATGACCACCATGTACCCATCCTCTGATGGCTACTTCCAGCAGGATAATGCACCATGTCACAAAGGTCGAATAATTTCAAACTGGTTTCTTGAACATGACAATGAGTTCACTGTACTAAACTGGCCCCCACAGTCACCAGATCTCAACCCAATAGAGCATCTTTGGGATGTGGTGGAACGGGAGCTTCGTGCCCTGGATGTGCATCCCACAAATCTCCATCAACTGCAAGATGCTATCCTATCAATATGGGCCAACATTTCTAAAGAATGCTTTCAGCACCTTGTTGAATCAATGCCACGTAGAATTAAGGCAGTTCTGAAGGCGAAAGGGGGTCAAACACAGTATTAGTATGGTGTTCCTAATAATCCTTTAGGTGAGTGTATATATATATATATATATATATATATATATATATATATATATATATATAATTGCCTAAAAATAAACAATTATGATACTTTTCTATACCGGACCATACGTCTTTGTTGAGGTTAGATCAAGGCCAAAGCAAATCAGCACGTATATGTAATACATGTCAGAAATATGTGGTGTTTGTGTTTAATAATTTTTTGTAAAACTATATTTATAGATCATGGTTTAAGCCATGTGTGTAAACCTGGCCACTATTGCCACTATTTTTCTGTAATCAAGGACAATGTAAATAATAAATTAGTCAAAGGATTCACAGAACGGAACAGCGATTGCTTGCCAGAGAGAGTGAATGCAGCAAAGTAGATCTATCAGCCAGAGCTGAAGCCTCCATGGCCTGTTTGTCAAAGTGAGTTGTACGTTGCTCCTTTCATTCTCTTCAGCAATCCTTATTAGTCAGTCTTTTGTGGACAGAGGTTGAGCTCTCTTCGTTAATGTATCGACAAGGTGGATACAAAGAATAGTTTAAAAAAATCAATAACCTTATTCTTAGGAAAGTAGCAATGCAAGCAATAACTACTGTACATAATATAGACAGTCTTTGTTTTTATCAAACAAAAGTGCTTATGAAGTTGCTCATTAATATTCAACATATTTTTTCCATCTGCCTGTTATGTCTTTCTATTTTAGGGTAACTATGCTTTCCACACTGCCCTAACTCTATAATACATACAGGTAACTACATCACAAAGATGCTTATATAGGTTATCCACTCGTCCTTATGTAACATCTATATCTATGTGACATTTTATATATTGTAGTATATTTCAAGTGAAACATTTTAATACACATTAAACTGTACCTGCAATTGAGGAGACTACTGAAAAGTAACTTTTATCATCAATGTGTTTTGGAAAATAAAAATAACAACTTTCTTTTCTTTTATCGAGTTGCATTTAAAAAACGTAACATTTTTAATGAAATTATTCCCTTAGAGGATATGAGATTCCACTTATCAGATGCTTCCATGATATTACCAGCCTGTTCCATGTCCTTGTCTTCTGGAGAATAAGGAATTTAATTTTGTGCCTCCCTGGCTGGCACTGTTATGCAATGATGGTGATAGTGATAAATGTTTTTTTCTGGCATCACTTCATAAAAGATATGAGGGTAATCATCACTGACGATACGTTTATCTCAATGGCTGCTGAAAACTAATGTTCCGCTTCTGTCTAGATTTCCTGTCCAAGGCATTACAGACTATTCAGACTAAGGCCTTTGACCTGTATTTCATCTCATGGCCTCTTTCAGTGGATAGTTATTGTGAATTGTGAATAGGGGTAATTTAATGTGTTCTCAACAGAGTCCCAGTGTGAAATACAGATATATCCTAAATTAATCACGTTGTTGTTTTTTTAATAGATAGTTTAATATGGAAAAAATAAACAGCAAGCTTCACTTCACAACTTGTCTCGGCAATACATTAATTGAGCAGATCCCTGAATCAATTCATCCCTGAATGTAATCAGTCAACAAACACTAAGGCCTAGTCCTAATCCAAATCTTTAACTTGCAATAGCCTAACTGTATGAGATCTAATATTACTCTATATTACAGGTGATACCAAATTAACTTCTCACATATATACTTTTGTACAACATGCTTATGATATGTGTATCATTTGTTTTAAATGTGATTTTATTATCTATATAATCTGCATTATTTATCTATTATCCTTGTTTGAAATATGCTGTTAAGTATGCATTATATACTTATTTCAGGATGTTTTGTGTTTTTCAATGCAGGTGTTTCTTGCACTAAATACATTGTCTTGTGTCCCTTCAATGAAACAATATTTATTATTTTTATTATTATTATTATTATTATTATTATTATTATTATTATTATTATTATTATTTTAAAATTTCTGATAATATAAAAGGAAATTCAAAACCTATAGTTTAAATAATACTAAGGGATTCTGTGACATGAATACAGAACAGTATTTTAGTGAGTTCTGTTCAGACATATCTTCAGTAACTGGTTTTTAAACTTTTATTGTGGGTCACCGCACATAGCCTAGGCTGAGTGCAGGTTGGACTCTTTCTCTGTAGTGTTCCTATTTCAACAAAGCTCCTGGCAGCTGTGACATTTTTATTTGCTGAGCTGTCATAGATCAATGGTGAGTCTGAAATTGCACTGCAGCAAACAGCAAACCTCATATCATCCCTCAAAGCCTCCAGGAAAGCCTGCTGCATTCAGACCTTGTTCTTATTTACTGAACATGTCACCAGTCACATTTTCAGGGATTAAAAGGACAATCCTTTGAGAGAAAGTAGGGCCCAACCGTGGTCTTGTAGTGTTTGTCATCACCCTGTATCACATTGTTCATCAAGACAATTGTGTTTGTTCAAACAACAGGATAACATTTTTAACAAACCTTAACTATTCGGAAAAAGAGAAAGTTTGTTATATATTTATATATATATATATATATATATATATATATATATATACACTCACCTAAAGGATTATTAGGAACACCATACTAATACTGTGTTTGACCCCCTTTCGCCTTCAGAACTGCCTTAATTCTACGTGGCATTGATTCAACAAGGTGCTGAAAGCATTCTTTAGAAATGTTGGCCCATATTGTTAGGATAGCATCTTGCAGTTGATGGAGATTTGTGGGATGCACATCCAGGGCACGAAGCTCCCGTTCCACCACATCCCAAAGATGCTCTATTGGGTTGAGATCTGGTGACTGTGGGGGCCAGTTTAGTACAGTGAACTCATTGTCATGTTCAAGAAACCAGTTTGAAATGATTCGACCTTTGTGACATGGTGCATTATCCTGCTGGAAGTAGCCATCAGAGGATGGGTACATGGTGGTCATAAAGGGATGGACATGGTCAGAAACAATGCTCAGGTAGGCCGTGGCATTTAAACGATGCCCAATTGGCACTAAGGGGCCTAAAGTGTGCCAAGAAAACATCCCCCACACCATTACACCACCACCACCAGCCTGCACAGTGGTAACAAGGCATGATGGATCCATGTTCTCATTCTGTTTACGCCAAATTCTGACTCTACCATCTGAATGTCTCAACAGAAATCGAGACTCATCAGACCAGGCAACATTTTTCCAGTCTTCAACTGTCCAATTTTGGTGAGCTTGTGCAAATTGTAGCCTCTTTTTCCTATTTGTAGTGGAGATGAGTGGTACCCGGTGGGGTCTTCTGCTGTTGTAGCCCATCCGCCTCAAGGTTGTACGTGTTGTGGCTTCACAAATGCTTTGCTGCATACCTCGGTTGTAACGAGTGGTTATTTCAGTCAAAGTTGCTCTTCTATCAGCTTGAATCAGTCGGCCCATTCTCCTCTGACCTCTAGCATCAACAAGGCATTTTCGCCCACAGGACTGCCGCATACTGGATGTTTTTCTCTTTTCACACCATTCTTTGTAAACCCTAGAAATGGTTGTGCGTGAAAATCCCAGTAACTGAGCAGATTGTGAAATACTCAGACCGGCCCTTCTGGCACCAACAACCATGCCACGCTCAAAATTGCTTAAATCACCTTTCTTTCCCATTCAGACATTCAGTTTGGAGTTCAGGAGATTGTCTTGACCAGGACCACACCCCTAAATGCATTGAAGCAACTGCCATGTGATTGGTTGGTTAGATAATTGCATTAATGAGAAATTGAACAGGTGTTCCTAATAATCCTTTAGGTGAGTGTATATATATATATAGTAGTGCATAGAATTATATAATTTGAAAATATTTATATTTATATATTAACTACAGCAGTCCCCCCATTGTTTCTCTCAGATAGTGGTAAACTGCAATGATGTGATTTTAATTTCTGCAATAAAACAGACGAATTAAAGAAATCACAGGACTGATATGTCTCTAAGGAAGCTGCTGTGTTAAACCTGCACCAGAAAAATGGCAGCTGATGGGAAAGTTGCCTGAATAAAGGAAACTGCAATAATGATGTCACGAGTCTGGAGGTTCCTGCATTCTCACCTGTTTTGTTAATAGAAAAATGTAGCCAACATCCCTCTATTTGCTATGCAGTACCAGGCAGAGCAGAAGAGTCATTTTGGCCATATTAATAGCTTTGAAGTGTGTGTGTGTGTTGACAATAAATCCTGTGGAAATCAAGCTCAATATACAAGTAACCAATAGAATTTCCAGATACGCTGCCATGAATGTCAAATTTTCTGAATAACTGTTCCCACAGAGAATTTACATGTAAATTACTGGATCTTTGTTACTTTAGAACAAGATGTGTATTTTCCCTGTTTCCCCCATGTGTTAATTTAAAATATACAGTACTGTGCAAAAGTTTTAGGCAGGTATGAAAAAATGATATAAAGTAAGAATGCTTTAAAAAATAGAAATGTTAATAGATTATATTTATCAATTAACTAAATGCAAAGTGAGTGAACAGAAGAAAAATCTACATCAAATCAATATTTGCCTTTGCCTTCAAAATAGCATCAATTATTCTAGGTATACTTGCACGAAGTCAGGGATTTTGTAGGCATATAGTCAGGTGTATGATTAAACAATTTTTTGTACATATTTTGATAAAATGTCTGTGTTTTAACCTCCTGCATTAATTTGTGATTAAAATCTGATTCATTTTAAGATCTGCCAGTGCTAAAAGACAGGCAGTGTTGACAGATGTTGGAATAGTACTTGAAAATTGCTTTGTATTTCTTAGCAGGTCACTGTAACTTAAATAAAGATAATACTTTGTCACACTGGAAAAGCTGTAAATACAAAAGAGGAACTGCATTAGGTTCAATATACTCAGTAGGATCAATGTCTCAGTTCAGTGTCTCAGAAGGAGGGGGTTGTCTCTTTTTTCATATACTGTTTGTTAGTAGCACTCTTGTTTCTCTAGTATTAGTATGATGATACATATGATTATTGTCATACACTCAGATATAGGTACATTGCTTATTTTTGTGATTTAAAAATCCCTCTCCTTACAATCCTTTACCACCTGGCTGGCATACATCTTCACTCAATTAATTTCCCTTGTGTTACATGAAAATGTATGTTTATAATGTGTAAGAAAGCCTTTTTAATTGAGTATGATTAACTAAAGTTGATCTTTTCCTCTTTTGTTATGAAAACTGGGCATAAACTGAATGGGTGAGTTGGAGGGTTAAGGGTTAAGGTGTACATTTACATGTATAACTCTCAGTATTGTAGGTACCAATAGCATACCTATCACAGCTATATTAGATGATGCAGGTGTACAGCCAAAATGTTGTAGGCTGCCATACATACTGCCAGAGAGAATGCCCTAAAAGCTACATTATATTATTTTTATGCTGCCGCTTCAGGGGAGGTTTCTTCTGTGAAAGACTGCCACACTGCCTGAATAATGCAGCTGATAAAACTGCTTTTGATTCACTGTGTGGGGCTCTGCTCTTGTGGAATGCAATGTGATATCATCATGGTTCTGGATACCGGTTTGCAGAAAATTCCTATAAACCCCAGAAGGGCATTTATAGAGGCCTGACACATTATTAACACACTTTCAAGGGGATTGTAGACTCATAAATGGCCCAGCATCTTGTGGATAATGACCTCCAACAGACATATTGGGAATTGGCCAGAACCAGACAGTTGGAAGTACCTTTTGCTCTCTGAAATAATGGCATGAGAGCATTATTCAAAAGAGCTCGAAGGGGTTTTTCACCACAGGAGTTTTTTCTCACCAGTGGAGTCTACCCACCCCGCCCCCACCCTTCTAGCTGTCAGTTTTCAAGTAGTTACAGATTTTTTAAATATCCAGGGCTGTTTGATTCTTCCTCTGCTTCTTCCATTCTGTTCACACTTCTCTGACCGCTGTATCTTCCCTCTAAAATTACTCTCAATTACCAAAGCTCCTAATACAGCCTGCTCGCATGCCAACTTATCAAAATGGACAATGACACGAGCTGCGCACTTCAATCTGTACCAATCTATTCATTATATGCTGTACAACAGGGCATATTTGTACTTTGCCTCTTTGATTGTACTTAACCATGATCTAATAATAGTATGCTCCATAACAACTTAATGAATGAATGACACAATGCTAATATGCCAAATCAGCTTTGCAAGTCCAATCTCAAGAGCAATCAAATAACTTCCATGTTTTTACATCACACCCCCATAGCAGTGTCATCTAACCACTAAAAAGTGTTACTAGTTTTTCTGACAATATTGTAGGTCAGTACAGTGTAAGTGGTTGTGAATTTGGCATGCTGTGAAGAAATTTTTTTGATTATGGTTTTATTTAGTGCTGATATTCTATTATATCTGATCTTGTTGTTGTCCTTTAACTGTATTACACTTACAGTACTCACAACTGTATTATTGCAATATCGAAAACAATTATCTACCACAGACTATACACATTAATACAATTACAATTCCCATTACAATAAAAAATTTAGACTGTGTTGCAATGCTTCAGACTAGATTAATATTATCTATCTGTATTCTGTTGTAACTCTCCATTAGTGGAATCCATCATGCTTTTGTGAGGGTCCCTGTATTCTCTAAGCAACCCTTTCACATAGAATATATCCATTAAATTGAGCTAGAAGGCATCAGTGATTTGGCCTGTTGGACTTTGTGCAATTTAATTATTAAGAAGGCCTGGCACTAGAGATTCATAATCCCACTGACAACCCCCCAGAATTACTAGATATCCTTAGATAAATCACCCAAGCACAGAAATTCTCATTTAAAACTGCCAGTAAAAACATACAGATACAGGGTCATTATAAACTGCAATGGGATACACATACAATTCTATTCAAACAGCTCTGTTTAAAGCTCTTGCTCTAATTAGGTCTCACAGAAGTCTCCTGAAATAACAGTTAAATATTTTTAGGAAACATACACTCTCTGGCTTTGTTGTATGGTGTTAGAATCTCCTCAGTTTACAGATCTTATCTTATATAACACAGAACTCTTCCATAGCTTATTATCACACATGTCAAGCTAGTCTTATGTGACTGTTTTTTGGCATTTCTTTGGAAAAATACAATCATGTCTCTTCATAATACAAGCTATTAACTATAATTTAAAATAAATATAAAAAGGAGCATAGTGTCCTATGTAGAAGAAACAATCCTGTAATAAACCTAAACTTAAAACAAAAATAAGACAAACACAGTTATTTAACCAATGATGTTAGTTTGGATATTTCTGAAAGGGAAAGTTAGATGCTGATTAAACTCAGTATTATTATTATTACTCACTTAAAAGCTGCTAACTGATATTGTAAAAGTGTATTTCATACTTTGATAGTTTTTACACTCTTACACTTTTTGGCATGAAACTGTTACTCGATAGTTTTATATTCTGTTTGTCTTCTTTTGGGATTGCAGACTGTATATTAGGGACATGAAATGTATTTTTTAAAGCAACAACCTAAATATTGTATGCTTACAAATAGCTGAGGCACTGTTCAGCGTGTGGATTGTCTGATATACATACAGAAAGCAGTGATTAGAGCAATATTTAGCAGGTCTAAATCTGTAACAATTATGTCTGCAGAAATTCGACACCTACATATCAAAACTTTTAAGACAGCATTAACTGATACTTCCCTTACTAATGTATAACTTTGTTATGTGTTTTTTTGAAAGTGAAAGTGCTCTTAAAATACACCTCTCATCTCAAAGAACCAATTTATGTTATAAAATTTGCCTGGAATTTAATTTCATATGTATGGTATACCCTGTGTGTGTTCGGCACAGCGTACTGCTTTAAACTGATGTTTTTCTCTTCTTGCTATCTACCTACTGCAAATTCTAGACTTTTTCTTATTCTACTGTTTTCTTATACTGTAACAAATGCAGTTAAAACTATTTATTACAGGTACAAAGATTAATTAGACTAACAACAACATTTTGAATATTCAGAATCTTAATTCTGAACTGTGATACTGAATTGCAGGGCCAAGCTGAGAGACAATTACACCATACACAACTGCTGTATAGACACCAACTTAATTAAAAAAACAAATTTGATTAATAAATAATAAAAGCAAAATGTATTTCAAAATCAATGTGGAAACCAGGACCAGAGAGGTTGAGATGCAATAGTTGTAAATTATGTGCGAGCTGAGGTACTTCTTTACACAATGAAGAAATTGTGCACAATCTACAGAGTCTCACAAAGATCCTTCAGGAATCAGCTATTATCAGGACTACAAGTTAGCCTCCAACAGTTTATAATGTTTTGTATAAAGATCAGTTCTGTTAGCTGTTGGTAAAAGCTGTATTTAAGACAGACCTTACTACAGACTTACACATCAGTATGTAAAATTGGGCATAGCCTTACTACAGTCCTGCACTGTAGTTGCAATGTATCACTAGATAATGCTGTAACTGCAGAAACACTGCAAGAGAAAAACAACTGCAACTGCACACTTAACACTTACATCATGATGACATCCACTGCAATATTGGCAAACATCATGATAAATGTTTTGGTCAAATATTATTAAAAACTATAAATCGTCATGAGTTTTGTTCACTAAAAAAGTGTTCTTTGAAAAATTGGCTGTATTGCATTTAGTGATAGAGAAGGTGGAACATTCTATGCACTCCAGCAAAGTGCGTTTAAAGGCAGCACATTTACGGGCTTTATGGTCTGCATTCATCACAAGCATTCCTTATGTTTTAGTTTGTGGTGGACTATTAGTGGCTACTTAGCAGTCTTGCATATGTTCCAAGATGTGTTCCACTTAAATAATAATAATAATAATAATAATAATAATAATAATAATAATAATAATAATAATAATAGTAATAGTAATAGTAATAAAGTGTTTCAGTCTTCATGGCATGCTACTTTGAAAATGTGCACATTAAGCACATCCAAACAATTAAAAAACAGCTAGAAAGAGAGAAAAAAGGATCCTAGGTTTTGCAGGGCAGTGTGTTTCTGTGAGGGAGACCTAAGAGAAGGCGTCTCCTCCACAGGGCTTTGATTGAGAGCTACAAAGGAAGTGGTAGAGAGGGATTCTAAATTTAAACCAAAAGAGAAAAGGGAACAGATTGATGTGAACATAAGCAGTATGTAAATGAGAGTGCTAATTTGAATCTGTATATGAGTTCGGCATTTATTGCAATACTCAGTATTATCATAATTACGTGCCTGCATTTTCCATGATAAATTGATAGTTAGAAATGTGCTGAATGCATATTATAGTGTTAGTTTGATCAGGTCTATTTTGTACGACTAGAAAGAAGAGCAGCTAATTTAAAATCTAACTAACAATATTTTTATGAGGCCAATGAACATTATTCTAAATCAAATAGAATCAATCCAATCAAACCAATCAAATCCAAGTTTTATTTTAAATGTGAGCCACCCATTTCTATTACTATTATAACTGCCGCCTTTAGGAAACAGCCATGAAATTAGATTAATCTACAGACATTTGCTGCCTTGGAAATAGGTTTAGTGAATATTCATGTATTTATTTTATTTCCTTTCTTTATGTGTGTGTGTGTGTGTGTGTGTGTGTGTGTGTGTGTGTGTGAACAAAATGTAAATCAAGATACTACACTATCATTGTTAATCTTGCTAAAGGCCAGTGGTATCGAGATGGAACAGAATGAGTGCAGAAGCTGTTTTGATTAAGCTGTGTCTCTGTACTCCTGAGACATATATTGTAATAGCCTTCTGAAAACTAATGCAGTAAGCTATTAAATGCAGCTAACACTGACAGATGACTCAAATTAAACTTTATAATTTGTGTGTGAGAGTCCCATGCATAATAACATAATCAAAACATTATCACGCACTTGTGTATTGAAACCTGATAGGTGTAGGAAAACCACAGACAGTCTGCTTATTTAAACATTTATGTTACAATAAAATATATAGTAAAAAAAACAAAGGCAGCTTAAGCTTTTTTCATTCCTGGGGGAAATATGTGTTCCTGTTTCTGAGTTTAAAATATGTTAAACCAAAAAAGAATACATACTATGGACTATACAATACAAATTCAAATATTTCTCCTGAGAATAAAGATTATGATAATATCATAAAGTTAGAACATCAAATCATTATTATATTTGGTCCCCTGAGAAAAATAAATGAAAACTGCAGTGTAATTCAACACAATATGCCAGTGAAAGAAAAAAAACAAAAATGCAATTAAGTCATTGACTATTCCACTAGGTGGGGCTGTTGGTTTTGGGGAGAAAAAATGTTTCTCTTCTGTTTAAATTGCACTGTTTGAATGCTAAGCACGTTGTCAAATGTCTCTTAAAACTTGCCATTCCTTTAAAATTAAATTCCTTTAAAAAAAATGAGCCACCTTCTAGAGGAATATGTCATTTGAAAACAACAACCTCTAACTGAGGCATAAAATGTTTAATAGATCAATATGTTTCTGTCTGTGAAATATTTGTTCATATCAGCAAGGTTGACATGAAGCTCATGTTTCATTTGCCCTATTTTAATCTGATTTCCTTTGGAAACTCATTGCTATTAAACACTCAAAGCAACGTTTTTTACTGAATATATGATACATAGTGAAGAGGGTAATTTAAACAGTCCCATTGATATACTGCATTAAAAAAACAAGTATGTGATGAAGCCAGACATCAGCCAATAACTGCTCTCTGAAACTGTACAACACACGTGTAGAACCAATAAGATTGATTCATATTGAGATATTGCTGCTGTTGTAGATGATATGTGAAGCAGAAGGTAGATTAAGGCCACATAGAATACTGTTTTATAGAGTTTATGAAATATTTATAACACTGCAGTTGCACGCATCATCATTATTCACCTCTCTGCAGTAACTGCCAATTCAGACTTGCCACACAGTCAATGGTCGTAAAATTGCAAATGCTCGGGGACACACAGACTTAAGAAACAGGTTCTCGCAGCTGAATATTTCTATGCTTCAGGGCAGACCCAGATTCTCTTGTTGTCCTTTAACAACTGCAAGCAAGATGAAGATCTCTTCCAATTTTAAATATTTCTTCATACATCATACAAACAGAGGACTGTCACTATGTTTTCCGCACACCAAGAAGGAAGCTAATATTTAGGTATGTGTGCACACTAAAGCTTATATGTTCTCCTTTTTTTTTCAATCTAGAAATGCATGGCTTAGCCCTGTCTTATTTCAAAAGGTAGCTGTAACATGTCAGTATCCTTAGTGTCAAATTGTTTTGCTCTAGCAATATAAAACATATTTACAGAAATACAATCAGTTGCTCAGATCTATTGTTTTTGTACTCCACATGGATACACTTAGTTGTTTGTTAGATTTTAAGAAAAACATACAAAAATAAATAAACTAGAGATGCTAGAGATGCTTCTCTTTGCTCTTTGATTCGTGGATCAGTATAGTAAAGGATGTAATTTATGCTCAATAAAGATGTCCACTTGTTTGAGCCTGCGTATGTTTTTTCTGATGTTTCCAATATATTGTAATCTCTCTCTAAATGTACTTGGGGCCCTGTGCCCCCAATCAACCGCTGTAAAAAAGGTCAGCCTTCCAGACAACTGATTTCTCAGCATAAATTAATTTGCATACAGCTTTCTGATGGCTCAGGGTGTTCATGACACAACTAGTTTTATATGTCATTTCCCACCTAGTCTCCTCTGTTCCAGGTTGAAAAGGTTCAGTTCCCTCAGTCTCTCCGAGTAGGACTTTCCCTTCAGACCTGGAATAAGTCTGGTTGTTCTCCTCTGAACTGCCTCTAGAGCAGCGATATCTTTCTTGAAGTGTGGAGCCCAGAACTGTACACAGTATCCAGATGATCTCTAACTAGTGCATTGTACAGTCTGAACATCACTGCCCTTGTTCTCAATTCTACACTTTTGACAATATACCCTAACATCCTGTTTGCCTTTTTTATTGCTTCCCCAAACTGTTTGGATGGAGAAAGTGAGGAGTCCACGTAGACTCCTAGGTCTTTCTCATGTGTTACTTAATCTAGTTCTGTTCCTCCCATAGTGTAATTATAGTGGACATTTTTGTTACCTGCATGTAATACCTTGCACTTGTCCACATTGAATTTCATCTGCCAGGTGTCAGCCCACAACTGAATATTATCTAAGTGCCTTTGAATAACCTGTGCTGCCGAGATTGTATGTGCTAAGCCACCTATTTTAGTATCATCTGCAAATTTGACAAGTTTGCTAACTATCCCAGAGTCCAGATCATTCATATAGATTAGAAAAAGCAAAGGCCCTAGTACTGATCCCTGTGGAACTCCACTAACAACCTCACTCCAGTTAGAAGCAACTCCTCTAATCAACACCCTCTGCTTCCTATACATCAACCAGTTCATAATCCATGTACTTACATTACCCTGAAGGCCTACAGCTTCCAATTTGAAGATCAGTGTTTGGTGTGGAACCTTATCAAAAGCTTTCTGAAAATCTAAGTATATCATATCATATGCTTTCACGTGATCTACAGTTGCAGTTGCATATTCAAAAAATTCTAATACAATAGTAAGACATGATCTGCTTCGTCTAAACCCATGTTGACTATCTCCAAGAATATGGTTTTCATTAAGATGCTCCTCTATTTTCTGTCTAATCATTTTTTCCAACATTTTACAGGTGATGCAGGTGAGACTGATTGGTCTGCAATTTCCTGGCTCAGTTTTGTCCCCTTTCCTGTGGATTGGTATGACATTTGCTGTCTTTCAGTCAGTTGGCACATCCCCTGTTCTAGGTGTCATTTGGAATATTTGAGTTAGTGGCCTATAAATAATTTCCCTCATTTCTTTAACTACTGTTGGAAATATACCATCTGGCCCAGGTGATTTGTTTGTTTTTAATTCTGCTAGTCCCTTTAGTACCTCCTCCTCATTTATCCTGATCTCTCTTAGTAGGAATACACTGAAAAAACATTATTTGATATCGGATGTCTGAGTGAAACCTATCTTTATGAACATGGATCTTTTTTATGACTTCCTCTCATAAAACAAAACTTCAAGTTGCCACCATAAGAAAACTGAAGCTTTACATTAGAATACACTGCTATTTCCTTCAACTTTCCTTGCTAAGTTAGAATTTAATTTTGTTGAGAAATGAAACACCTAAACAGCAATGAACAACCTTTTTACATAAAGTCGCTATCCTAAACTTAATTTATTTTATATTATTATTAATGGATGAACATAATTCTCATTGTCCCTCCCTAATATCAATTACAATAACACATTATGTCTTTTGAGTAAAGCAGGGTTATGTTCACATTAACTGTTCTTTTGACAGAGCATTTATTAGCACAGCTAAGCCAAAATGTACACATACACAAACATTATAGTCCTATTTCAACATGGACTAATTTATAAGATCCTGAATGGATTCACATCACTACTGCACTAGAGGGTGCTCATTCTCTATAAAATACATGTATGTTCTATCCTTAGCTTTTCATAAAGATATTCTAAAGGAGCATGGAGATGAAAAACTGTGAACAGAAAATTGGTGATCCTATTTATGTAATTTCAAAGAAAGTTTCAAAGTTTATTTTGACTTCAAGGAAACAACATGCTTCCTTACATCTGCTGTAACATTTCAGTAGTATTTGCCCTCAGAGAATTGTATAGTGACAATTGGTAAATGTTTAGCTTATATACAGTGTCTCTCAAAACTATTCACCCCAAACAAATCCCTGTTTGATTAGGTATCTGTGCCAAGATTTAATCAAATTAATCTATGCAGCTCATTTATCAATACCTATCAGAACATGATTCATTTGTAGAAACATAAACAGGGTTAGGAATATTATATCCGTTTTCTTGTTGGCTGTGGTATCATATGGGAGTTGTTACATTCTCAATTATTTACTTGTGTGTTACATCAGAAGACAGAAAACAGGTTTCTTCTTGCTGAGTATGTCATTTGCATTAAATGACCAGTTCTGGAACACATTTAGCTCCACTTGAAGAGGGAGAAATGAATTTCCTAAAGATTGGACTGGACTGTGGAGTGCCCCCCACTTGCAGGTAGGTTGGGGACCTGGTTTGCATAAGACAATAGCTGGGTGCAGCTCTTGTTGACATACAGGTTTGCCAATCAGGCCTGCAGAAAAACAAGAATTGGGTGTAGCTCCATCTTGCTTGCCTGCAAACCCCTGAAATAAAAGGTATGTGATCTCCTGCTGGATAGGAATCCAATGTCTGCTTCAGAAAATGGTCACTGAAGTCAGTACTTTTCCAAACTCCTTATCTGTCTCACCTTACATCAATATCACATGATTGTTTGTGATAGATTAGATACTACCAGGTTCCACCAAGTACATTGTGTGCCCTCCCAATCAATACGCATGAAAACTATATATTTCACTTTCAATTTCACTTGAGTCATAGGTGGCTTTTCCTTTGCATGCATTTAATAAAATATATGGAGCTGATAATTAAACCTGAATCCTGAGTCTCTAAATAAATCCACTCATGCTAAGTCACCAGTTCTCATAGTCCAACCATTACTTCAAATGTCTGCAAAATTAAGTACAGCAGTTTATGTTCTTCATTAATCCTGATATACTCTGGTGTCAGACACTGAAGGAGTACTGCACTGGATAGCCTTAGAAGGTTAACTTGGTTTACCATAATTAGCCATCAGCTTATAAATTCAAAAGAAAAATAATTTTGTTCAAACCAACTGCTGTTAACGACAAAGAGCAGTCAGAAGTCAATACTGTAATGGAAGTCAATGGTTATTTATACAAAAATAACACAAACCTGTTTCTGGGACTGTGAAGGTGACAGAATTTAATGTGGAACCAGTAGCATCTCCACCCAGAGACGTCTTTTCCTCTCCTATGCCAAATGTATTGGGCAGATCCAATTCACTGTTGAACTGGGATAGACAGCTTGATGGATCATTATTCTCAGACATTTACCTAAAGGAAGAGCAAAAAAGGAGAAAGTGCATTGGTTTGGAAGCTACAATAGCTCAGAGGGAACTTGCAACACTAGGTTTATGTAATTTGACACACTTTTCTAATGGGACAATCATTGTATGGACTCTAAATAATCACAGTAGGAATCAGCACACTTCTGTCAGGTCCTTTAACAGCCTCACTGAACAACTGTGATTAAAGAAGGCAGTGGGCTGAGTATCAGGACATACACTGCAGTGAATGAGGGTGGGGGTGATGACTCAGGAAAAACACCAGCTACCGGTAATGGTGGTGCACAAGGGAATCAAAATTAGGATCAAAATTAAACCAAAATCACTTGTGTTATTATGAATAGATTTTATTTATTTTGGTCGGGAAGAATAAGGTGATACATTCTAAAATATTCATTTTTTCTATATTAAAGTAAAACCTGTTTAACGAAGTGTGTTGGAATGTGTTCGCGAATTGTCAAAACATTGTTATTTAAAATAAATGTTTGAAGCTCTGAATAATGCCATGACAAACTAACAATGCGAATTCACCAGGATTTCATATCAGGTTGTATTTTAAATTATGTATTACTGTTGAAATTAAACTGCAAGGTACCTCAGTCTTTACAGAAGAAGCACGACTATTACGCTGAACAAGCATCTCCCCAGACGCGGAATGCGGTGTCACCGTGTAAAACGTCCCCCTGGCACGGATAACACAGTTCCTACCTACAATCATGCGCATTGCAGTCTACTGGTAAGGGGTATATTTTACGAAATTTACTGCTCAAATTTGTGGGAGAAAATCTGATTATTTAAATTGTATACGCGAGAGAAAGAGTGTGTGTATATATGTTTATGTATATTAAGATTATTTTATTTGTAATTTATTTTCTTTTGTTTGCTAATTTGTGTCCTGTAATATATTTTATTAAAACATAAATTTTTCCCCTTCCATATATATATATATATATATATATAGGCTGTGTAGCGTTGAATTGCTTTGGAAACACTGCAAATCTGTTAGTCATGCCAATAAAGCACCTTCATTAGAAAATAAATTGAAACTCAGAGAGAGTCTAACACATCTACATCAACGAGTTGGCCACAGTGCTGGAGCGGTCTGACGCTCCCGGCCTCACTCTCCACGACAGAGAGATCAAGTTCCTGCTCTACGCTGATGACCTGGCGCTGCTGTCGCCCACAGAGCAGGGGCTGCAGCAAAACCTGGCCCCGCTGGAGCAGTACTGTCAGAAATGGGCCCTGACAGTCAATCTGGACAAGACCAGAGTTGTGGTTTTCCTGAAAAAAGACAGATCCCAAGGACACAGATACCGCCTCAATTTGGGAAGCACGGTGCTATGGCACAGCACCAGCTACAGCTACCTGGGCCTGACCCTCAGTGCCTCAGTGAGTTTCAATCATTCCACCAACACACTAAAAGTAAAATCACGTCGGGCTTTCTACACCATAAAAACAATTCGGCCAAACAAATATACCCATACAAATCTCACTGAAAAATTTTCAAGCAATTATCCAGCCAATTCTGCTCTACAGGAGTGAGGTGTGGTGTGCCCTCACAAACCCCACCTATAAAATCTGGGACAAAAGCCCAACCGAAAAACTGCAACTTGAATTTTGCAAGCACATCCTGCAGGTCCACAGGAACGCCCCCAACACAGCCTGCAGAGCAGAGCTGCGTCTATTTCCCTTGCTGATCCTCATCCAGAAGAGGGCAGTGAAGTTCTGGTCTCCTAAAGCAGGGCGAATCCCCAGTCCCACCACCACAAAGCACTACTGAGTTACCAGCTCTCCCCAGAGCGGGACCCTCTGGGCCCTCTGGGTCTGAGGCTCCCGACCCCAAGCTGCACGGACACCGGAGAGCCCCAAAGCCAGATCTCCACAACAATCAAAACAATCGACCTTAACCTGAAGGAGAAATACAATGAAATTTGGAAAAACTAATTCAAATTAACAGATAAACTTGAATGTTATCAGGCACTAAATAGGAATATTACATTTGCAGAAAACCTAAAAGTCTAAAACCCAACAGAAAGGCAAAGGTTGACATTGACAAGGTACAGACTCAGTGACCACAGCCTGGCAATTGAAAAGGGCCGACACAGACGGTCCTGGTTCGCCAGATAGGAGTGGCTATGCGGCCACTGTGAGCAGGGGGAAATTGAAACAGAGACACACTTCCTGCTATCCTGCTCAAAGTACATATACATACAAAAAGAATACACCCCCAAATTTCTGAAGCATATCAGAGAATTCACACTCCTCCCAGATACAGGAAAGGTCCCCATCCTTCTGGGAGAGGAAGAGAACACTGCCAGTATAGCAGCCAAATATGTGTCTGCCTGCCACAGCCAAAGGGACAGTGTGGGGACAGTGGGGGGACACTGTGTGGACAGTGTGTGGACAGGGTAGGGACAGTGTGTGGACAGGGTAGGGACAGTGTGTGGACAGGGTGGGGACAGTGGGGGACAGTGTGTGGACAGGGTGGGGACAGCGGGGGGACAGTGTGTGGACAGGGTGGGGACAGCGGGGGGACAGTGTGTGGACAGGGTGGGGACAGTGAGGGGACAGCGGGGGGACAGTGTGGGCAGGGTGTGTGTGGACCCCCTCCCTTTATATATATAGTGTTGAATTGCTTTGGCAACACTGCAAATGTTATGCCAATAAAGCACGCCAATAAAGCAACTTCAGTTGAAAAATTAAATTACATTGCAATTGAGAGAGAGAGAGAGCATCTTTAAAATATAAAGATTCTTAAACATTGTTTTATAATATTTTATTTACACAATATTTATATTAAAAGCGACTTCGTTCTCTCACCGCAATGTATTAAACTAATTAAGTGATCATTCCAAGTAGGCTGTTTTGCTGCCATGGCAAGATTATTTCAAGGTTGTGTGAGATCATGTCCACTTATGGGTGGAGTACACAATGTCCCGACATATCTATGCATGAAACCCAATCAATAAACAGGAAGTTGCGTAAGAAAACCATGTGCGACAGTATATCAAAACAACAAGGATATACGTAAGTGATTCTCCGGAAGACCAATGAGAAGCAGGATGTAAGTGATATTAACCAATCAGAGGCAGGGGCGGGCTATCATCGGTAGCCTAACCTAAAGCCGAAAGTATGCCATTGCAAAAGCCGCATATAGATTCAGCACCCTGCGATCTAGTATTCAACATTTGACCAAAGGTAAGACCTGAACTTTAAATTACGTATTCAAGCATGTGTGTTAGTCAATCCACAATTTTGCAAATTTGTTATTTAGACAGTGTTGCTGAATGTGTCCGGTTACACTGCGCTAGTATTGTCTGTGAATCCGGATTTAGGCGGTTTGAACTGACAGCTACCAGGCACAGTGTGTTGCTACATAAACACTGGTGGTCCAACAGAAACCAAAGCAGATCTTTCTGGTTCATCTTTCTGTACATGCATATGGATGACAATATGACGGCAACATTCATTTCAGATGGTTTAACACAGAAAGAGCATTTTTGTCCACGTTTCGTGTTGTTTTGCCACGTTTTTCACAGAACATACGGCGCATTGCTACATACAGCTCCATAGGTAATGCGGTGGCGGCGACCTACTAAATTACTAATAATACTAACAGCGTTTAGTAATTATACATTACATATGTAGTGTTGCGTATAATTATACGTATTTAATTAGTGATCTTCATATTCTAGACTCTGGTAGTCAGTCAACTACTTTGGAAACGTGCAGATGTTAAATGCGTTCAGATGGTTTCGGTTGTATGCTGTATATTTTAAATGTATTGCATTTGAATGCATACTATTTATTAAACTACATTAATAAATAAATACCGTAGTTTTAAATTACCAGTGTGATTACTGTTCATTACAACGTACAAGTGTATGCGTATGTTTATATATAGCTTATTCGTCTGAAATGTATAGTCCTGTTTACAATACAATATTAAGACTTACATTTTGTTCTGCAGAGACCTTTCAGAGGCACATATATTTGCATTTCACCTCCAATCATGGACTTCACTCAGGTCACTTTTATTGTCAGGGGAGCAACATCTTCAGGTAAGTGCACTAGTTTAATCTATTAGAAATTGCAGATGTTATGGAAAGAGTAATGGATTAGAATTTAAGGTGACCTGCTGTTTCAGACCCCTAAATTGCTATGTAAATTAGGGAATTTAACTTTGTGGATAAGGGAGAAAAGCATGGAGAGGCGTAACATGTTTTTACAGCTTTATGCCAAATAATTGTATAGGTTTTCAGGCCAGTTTTTCAAGTGACATGCTATGTAGCATATTAGGCATCAGGGGAAATGTAGGATTTTGTGTAGTTTTTCACATTCTGAGTATAATATGTAAATGAAGCAGGGAGCTTCAAATATGTTTTGAGTATGAACCAGATTGACACTGACTTCCAGTAGACATCTGGAACCCCTTTTCCTTCACAAATATAATCCTATCTATAATTTAGATGGATACTGCAACTACTCTTAAATAAGACAGGATAATAATAAGATATCTATGGATAACATGAATTGAAGACTACAAGTTTTCACACAGATAAAATGTGAATTTGAACTAAAGAAAATCATGACATGAGCGTGACTTCATGAAGTGAGCAGATGAGAGTACGTAGAAGGAAATGCATCCACAGAAAGATGCAGTTATAAACTTAAAATTCAAAACCATAACGCTGAGAATCCCTTTGTTCCCTCAGGTGAAATAATAGCTGTGACTGGTAGCTGTGAGGCCCTTGGCAGCTGGTCTCCACAGAAAGCAGTGGTTCTAGAATCTGGTGGAGAAGATGGGTAAATATCATGGCTTACTTATTTTGCACCAAAAATAAATGTAAGAACTCTTTGTTCCTTTCAACAACTCTTCACTCCCCCCTGCTTTTTGGCACCTTTTATTTGGAATGTGAAAACATGTTTATCGTCTTTTCAGATCATAATTTTGATTGGGGGGAGGGGGGTAGAGGGATTGGCCAATTGCCTGGCATGAGAATTGGATTGGGTTGGGTAACAGTTTAGTTTTTTAAATTAAGGGACTGAAAACTGATGATCACTATTGTTTGTTGTATATTTTGATATATTTTCTTAATTGAAATGGCCACAGTGCTTGTTTTGAAAATAAAGTTTACCAGCGATGCACCTCTGTATCTTTCCTGACCCCTATTTGGTCAAGCTTGCCACAGATTTTAGGGAAGAGTACCCTGTCGTAATCATGGCTCTTCTAATATGAAATATTTCTCTCTTCCTATTTTTATTTTCTCAACAGCACTTTGTGGAAAAGAACAGTCAGTATTCCAAGAGGGACTTGCTCTTCTTATCGTTATTTTAAAGGTTTTGTTCTTGAATCTAAGGTGAGATTCAGCGGTCAGTTGATGTTAGTTGCTTGATACATTTCACATTTAGAGTGAGTGTCTATTCTGCGGTATTCTTTAATGCTGTCTTTTGGTGGACATTGTGATATACTTTGTATATGTTAAATATACAATGGAAAAATGTATTTGTTTCTTAAATTATATTTTTTAATCTAAATTAAGAAACCATGTATATAGAATGGTAAAACATGAAATATGACTTGTTTACTTCAGCATAAGACAAGGATAAATGCAACTGGATGGAAATTAACAATAACCATATTAAACCTGGTTTAACTGTTATATTGTGTGTCTCGCAAACATAATTCATGTTTTTGTGTTTTTCTTTATGTACTACCTTAAGTGATACAATTTCAGAACGATCAGGTGTGGGACTTCCACTAGTAGTTCAGGTCATTATGTTCCAGAACCCCTATTTGAAAAAACAAGAACAACAAAAACATATCTGTGGACAATGTGGAAGTGGTTGTGAAATGTCTAATAATTCAGTTTTGTCTTGCCTTGCCAGAGGGTTAAAAAACAAATTGCATAAAAATGTATTCAAATAGTTAGGCAGCATTCCACCTCACCTGTAGGACGTGGCTAGTTATGTGTTCATAAATGGATGAAGGGTTAAACAGGTGACATGCAGCATTTATTTAGGGTTTAGGCCTATTTAATGCTTTTATATCTATGAATGTTGTGTTGATTTTAGATATACTTACTTCACAGACTGCACAGCTGAATTTGTGTATAAGTTGCATTTGGCAATAATGTAATTAATATATTTATATTTCCCGGCTTTGGAAATGTTTTGTGATGATTTATTGCCACACTACACTCCCTGTAAAAGGGTTTGTAACAATGCTATAGGCCTAATGTGTTATGCTTGAATTTTGACTCATACTTGGTTTTGAAATTTGTATTTTCCACCTTGGCCTAAATAAACTGATATCCATTTACTAGTGCTGCAGAACTGAGATAAATACATTTAAGATTTCACAATTTAGACTTTTTAATGTATTTAACTATTTTCACTGAACTGCTCTTGTTCTGCGAAGATGTTTTGCCTCATTGCTGCAGAGGGCAAGCTAGCCTATCGCCAATTTCCTTTTCGTTTTGTTTAGTGAAGTATTAAATCACGACTACAAAAATGGATAAGGGATTATACTGCACAACATATAATTTTGCTGGAAATTGTTTTAATGACAAAAGTTACCTGATTGATTTTGACGATTCTTAACCATAATACATTTCACATTGACATTTGCAGAATGCAGGTGTTCCATGTCAAGCCATAGTCAATAAGTGGGAGACCCATCAGCATCCAAGAGAATTGAACACCTCAGGTATATAAAAATGGAAACACATAAAGCACAGTTTTATGTAATTTGTATCTCAAACAAATTAAAAGTAGTGGATGTGGGTGTTCTTTATTCTTGTTTTTAAAAAATAAGGATATTATATTTAAATATAAATCCTCGTCCTCTAGACCCTTGTGTCTTATGGTTTTATTTAGTGGAGCTTTCAAATAACACAACAATCACTTTTCTTAATTAGTTTTTAGCAGCTGGGTATTTCAAGTTACCTAAAACGTAACAATTAAGACATCTGTAGTGTTGTATGGGTTGAAAACTATTAAGTTCTAATTCAGCTAATTAGTTCTGTTAAGATTCAATTAAGTAAGAGCTCTGCTGGAACAAAAAACTGAAAACAAAAGGGTCCCAATGAGCAGGATAGGGTGGTCCTCTTATGCTGCAAAACTTAACTGATAACAGCAATTACTAATATTAGGTTATGTTTTGTTGTCTTGCATATTTGAAAGCAACATAGTAGAACATTATTTGCACACTTGCGTTAGCCAAACGGTATGGATATCTATGCAATACTCAACTTCCTCAAACATCCTCCATTACACCTAGGACAGATCGCTAATGAAAGAACAATAGTTTAATACATGTAAAAGTCCTCACATTTCCAGATTCAGATGTTCAGATTGTATCAGGCATTTTTTTTTAAAAAAAATGTTGTCAAATTTAAAGATAAAGTAAGAAATGCTACCGTCAAAAGCAACATGGTTAAATATCTGTTGCTTTGTGAATTATTTTCTAAGATATATACAGGTGCCACAAAAAAAATAATTTAGCTAGCTTTTAAAGATTCAGTCAATTTCCTCCAACAGTTGTTCAATTTTTCTATTGTTCTTCGCTTTATTTAGGTGTACATGTATGCAATATAAACTGTTGTTTATATTACAGTCACAACTTTAAGGAGTCTTCAAGTATAGACTTATTACCTTTTATCTCTTGTGCTAAATGTTCTAATACTTGTTTTCTTATTTCAGAATCCGACATAGTACTTGATGATGGACAGTTTGGTTTTAACAGTAAGTATTTTTCATCTTGTGTAACTAGGAATAGAGAAGCAACCTCCAGAGCCTAGAGCCATGAACTAGGATGGCCAACTGTGGCAGGGTGTCCTTTTTGCAAGAACATTAGCTTATAGGTGGTCATATGCAATATATAGGCATTTAATATTACATTTTATTTATAGCAAATCATTAAAAAAAAAAAAAAATTGAATACCAAATCTGGTCAAAACAATCATATTATTAATTTGTAATATTTCAGATGACACCGAGTGTGTAGATTCTGGATGGCTGACATGCCAGACTGAAATTCGCCTTCGCCTTCATTACTCTCAGAAGCCAGCAGTGTCTATAACAAAAAAGAAGTTTAAAAAGTCACAATTCAGGTAAGCTGATCAATCCAAACTCTTAGCTAGTGTTTCCTCATGTGGAAAAAACAACAACTAACATTTCCCTTGAATGTCATTAAAACGTTTTCTGTGCAGGTTGTGTATATTTACTGTGGAGTTTCCAGGAAGTGGCAAATTACAAAAAAACTGAAAGGGTTCAAGCTAAGCATGCGTCATGCAGCAACATCGCTGTGGTTCATCTTTACACTTTGCATTTACATGCAACTTGAATACCACTGTGTTTTGAATCCCATTCTGCAAGGAGATCAGAGAACAAAATGTGCATGTATTTATTTCCATCTTGAGGTTAGGAGTTATTTTTATAATCTGATTGATACAAGTTTTGATTAAATCACTATTGGATTGATTAAATCCTAATCGTAGTTTGCACACTGAGCACCGGTTCCTTTTTAAATTGGGTTTAGACTGAAGCTGACACTGGAAGGCTATGAGGAAGAAGGGGAAGATGACGAAGAGCACCCTACCACCTGGAGTAAAATGACAACCACGCTTGAGATCAGTTTGATCAGTAGCAATGGGTATAAATCACGCCATTCTCAGCCAGAATGTGGCTATGCACTGGAGCCAAACCAATGGACAGAGTACATCATTCACACAATGGACCCAGACAACCTGGAACTAACTTTTGAGTTTTTTGAGGTATATAACATTTGCATTTTGTCTGTACTGTGGATTTACCAGATGCCTGTATGTTTTATTATAACCTTTATCTACTGTAATGTTTTGCACTATTAAGAGTGCTTAATACATTGCATAGGCTGTTGGGTGCTTCTTAGTGTTACAAGGGAATCTAAACTGTTTTGGGATATTTTAGTTCTCAGCCCATGTACAGTCAACAAAATGCTTTTTTTCTAGCGAACCTATACCTGTTTGGTTTGAGTGTAGTGCAGGTAACTCCAGGGTCTGTGTGGCCAGATGGAGAGAAGTTCATCCACCACTGAATTGAAGAGGTTGGAGATGACACGCACACAGATGTGCACGAGCATGTGTACTGGTGCATTTTATTTATTCTTCGATATACGTGAGTTCCCAGTGTGCATAGAAGGCATTGTTCAGTTGCAAAATTAAGCGTTGGAACTTTACATATACTGTACTTCACAATTTTTTTTTTTTTGTGGAGTTATGCTGCTTGCCTGCATTTCATTTATCTGCTTATCTACAAGTTGACAGATATAACATTTGGTTTATCTTTGTGACTTTCTAGGAGGATTTGAGTGACAAAGTGGTCCAAGGGGACATGCACTCTGGGTTCGTGGGCACTGCCTGCCTGCTGTCTTCCACATTTGCGGAAAGTGGCAAAGACACGGGAATCGTCACTCTGCCTATTATCGGTAGAAACTCCAGACAGTCCCTTGGAAAAGTCAGAGGTACGCTATTGTTGTGCAGCTGTTAAAAACTTGAAAACCCAAAAGCATAAACCCATCTGACATGAAACAATCATAGCCTTAGGATTGATGACATTAACAGAAATTGACAGAAATTAATCACATATTTAACTGATGTCTTAAATAATTCAACCCTTTTTTAATGGTTGATTCAGAGCTTTTAAAATGTTTGCTTTTTCCATTTCAGTGTTTAATCTCAAGCAATAGAATGGAAAAAGAAACCAGATATTAACTTCTGTATTTCAGTGTCCCAGACCCTGCCCTATAACACATTTAGTTTTCTTGTGCAATGTTATGAGCTTTTCATATCACAGTGGTTCAAGTATTTAGAATTAAAGGTTGTTTTCTCCTTTGTGAACAATGTCTCGCCAGGAAAATCACTGAGTAGACATCTGATTTATTGATTTCCTGGGACACATAGAAATACATAGGTATTGATTACTTCATGTCCGCATGCCGTAATTAATACTATATTCTGATTAAAAGCAAATGATTACTTTTTACCATTACATGAATAATTCAACTATTATATAGTTTATTGTAACCTTAAAAGATCTACATTGGAGCTTATCAGGGTTAGTGGTATATTTGAACCTATTATCAAGCCACGATATTTGCTTCACATTTACATTGCTTGGACATGATTGACTATTTAATTCTTAACTCTTGTTAAATTAAACTTTTTGTGTATGTGTTTTTCTTCTAGTGGACTACATTGTAATAAGGCCAATTAAAAATTTCATGTGTGATATGAGTGCTTCGTATAGGAAATACTGGAAAAAGAGGACGGCTTTGGAAGTAGGACACAGAGGAGCTGGAAGTACCCAAACCGCAAAGTATGCTTTACTGACTCATCTTTTTTATCCTTTTTTATAAGTTACTTTTGGGGTAAAGGGACGGTGTGGCTAGAGGGAATAGGAACCTGCAAGACAGAAAGTGACTCGCAAACCATTTATTTTCTTATGCTTTTGTCTGACTGCTTTCAACTTTTACCTATTAATGTAGACATGTAATGATAAAGTTGAGTAGGTGCACCACGGATACAATGATTAAACTGATTAAAGTCATTCTCTTTTGTCTCCACTCTAATCTGTGGTAGTCAAAGGTCATAATGTGGGATGCAGTCCATCCTGAAATTATATCTAACGAGTTTAACCAGTCTGATGGCAGTACTAGCTTTTTTGAAAGACAAAGGTAATGCTATCATAGAAGCTAGAAAATATATTTTGTAGGTTTTCCCAATGATCAATCTATATTTTCATCATTACATTTTAAATAGTGCAACTGAAAATTGGGTGTGTAATTATATGCATTGTGCATATCACTGACGTATATTTATACTGCTCTAAAGGACTGGAATGAAGATCAAGACCAGTTTTATTGAACACATTTTCAGTAGTTTACTTTTAACCCCCAGCAAGCCAATATAAAATGTAAAATAAAGGTTAATTTGATATCTTTCCATGTAGTGCTTTGCACTGGGCTACATACGGTGCATCCGGAAAGTATTCACAGCGCTCCACTTTTTCCACATTTTGTTATGTTACAGCCTTATTCCAAAATTGATTTAAATTCATTATTTTCCTCAAAATTCTACAAACAATACCCCATAATAACAATGTGAAAGATTGCTCAGGTGCATCCTGTTTCAACTGATCATCCTTGAGATGTTTCTACAACTTGATTGGAGTCCACCTGTGGTAAATTCAGTTGATTGGACATGATTTGGATAGGCACACACCTGTCTATATAAGGTCCCACAGTTAACAGTGCATGTCAGAGCACAAACCAAGCCATGAAGTCCAAGGAATTGTCTGTAGACCACCGAGACAGGATTGTATCGAGGCACAGATCTTGGGAATGGTACAGAAAGATTTCTGCAGCATTGAAGGTCCCAATGAGCACAGTGGCTCCATCATCCATAAATGGAAGAAGTTTGGAACCACCAGGACTCTTCCTAGAGCTGGCCGCCCAGCCAAACTGAGCGATCGGGGGAGAAGGGCCTTCGTCAGGGAGGTGACCAAGAACCCGATGGTCACTCTGACAGAGCTCCAGCGTGTCTCTGTGGAGAGAGGAGAACTTTCCAGGAGAACAGCCATCTCTGCAGCACTCCACCAATCAGGCCTGTATCGTAACGTGGCCAGACAGAAGCCACTCCTCAGTAAAAGGCACATGACGGCCCGCCTGGAGTTTGCCAAAAGGACTCTCAGACCATGAGAAACAAAATTCTCTGGTCTGATGAAACAAAGATTGGACTCTTTGGCCTGATTGGCACCCGTCATGTCTGGAGGAAACCAGGCACCGCTCATCACCTGGCCAATACCATCCCTACAGTGAAGCATGGTGGTGGCAGCATCATGCTGTGGGGATGTTTTTCAGCGGCACGAACTGGAAGACTAGTCAGGATCGAGGGAAAGATGAATGCAGCAATGTACAGAGACATCCTTGATGAAAACCTGCTCCAGAGCGCTCTGGACCTCAGACTGGGGCGAAGGTTCATCTTCCAACAGGACAACGACCCTAAGCACACAGCCAAGATGACAAAGGAGTGGCTACAGGACAACTCTGTGAATGTCCTTGATTGGCCCAGCCAGAGCCCAGATTTGAACCCGATTTAACATCTCTGGAGAGATCTGAAATATGGAGCATTGAGGGGTCCTGCAAAGAAGAATATGAGAAACTGCCCAAAAATAGGTGTGCCAAGCTTGTAGCATCATACTCAAAAAGACTTGAGGCTGTAATTGGTGCCAAAGGTGCTTCAACAAAGTATTGATCAAAGGCTCTGAATACTTATGTACATGTGCTTTTTTTAATAAATTTGCAAAGATTTAAAACCAATTTCTTTCACGTTGTCATTATGGGGTATTGTTTGTAGAATTTTGAGGAAAATGAGGAATAAGGCTGTAACATAACAAAATGTGGAAAAAGTGAAGCGCTGTGAATACTTTCTGGATGCACTGTATCATTTCTGAGTTTTTTTTTTTTTTTTTTTTACAAGCCTCAATATTGTGTTAGGCCTGGATTAAATCCAAACGTGATGGTAAAATAAAGTGAAAAGGCTTGACTAACACTAATTTTAGTGTAGTGCTCTGAAAAGGTTTGTCAAAGGAGCAGAAGAAAAAGTGGTTTAGGATTAACTTGCCATGCAGTAATTAAATTCAGTAATGTTCTTGTATGTCTTGTTACCCTTAGGCATACAAAAATCAGGGAAAATACAATCGCTTCTTTCAAGAGTGCTGCACTGTGTGTAAGTATTGTTACGAGTCATGATGACATACCGGACATGAATTGCAATCCTGCAGTTTCACAACTGCGTTTGTTTTTTAGTTTGTTTAGTTTTTTGTTTTTTTTTTTGTTTTGAGGGATTTTTTAATTCCTTTAGAAGCATTCTTGGAGTTACGAAACTTTTTTTGTTGTGACCTTTTCATTTTTTTTTTTTTTTTTTTTTAATGTGTTTTCCTTACAGGGGGCTGCCTACGTTGAGTTTGATGTCCACCTCTCAAAGGATCATGTTCCAGTTGTATATCATGACCTTACGTGTTGCATTTCCATGAAGAAGGTGAAATATATATCAGCTCTTTTTCAACCTTCTGCTGTACTAGTATATATGAACAGTTTGACCTTGGGAGGCTTACCCTGCATGTTTGCAAGGTCACAACTCAAATCAGAATCAAATGCGAAAAAAATGTTAGTGAGGTGGGGGTAGTTTTCTCTAGGCGGAATTAGTGTTCAACAAGAACATATCATAGAGTGGAACATATCTATTTAATTGTATGAAAAATATTTGTTAAACTAAATTAATCCCCAAATATCAGTGTTAAAAATGAAGGGTCTGAATGCTTTTGACAGTGGTACAGGTAACAGTAGTTAACAACTGTAGTGTTGAGAACAAACTGTGCCTGCAGAAATTGTTTTGCTTCTTGAACATATTAACAGGGTAACCTAAAATCATCTTCTCTAAACAAGGATTTATCATGGTGTATTAACCCCATCCTTTTTAAATTGTGTGGAATAAAGTGAAGTGTACATTTGTGCTTGAAAAACCTTATCCTGCTTATCCTAAACCAATAGGCTGACATATTTGCTTTTTTCAGTTTTCATTTTATGGGTTTTCTTTTTCCTTTGTCATTTATTCCCCTCATGTCATTTATCCCCCTTGTCAGAAAAATGATAAACACTCACTGGAATTGTTCGAAGTTCCTGTGAAGGATCTTACATTTGACCAACTTCAGCTGCTAAAGGTAAGAAAATGTCACACTGTACTATGATATACAAGAGTCAAAATTCAGTCTTTGGTTATTTTTATGTAATTATAAATTGAAATGTGCTGGTATCCTTAGTTTCCAGTAACTTATCTTAAACATTGAATTAAATGTGGACTTCCTGATGTATATCGGTCTTTTCTCAAGTCTTTCTTTTGAAATGTTTTCCTTTTATGGAAGTTGAATGTTGTCATCAGAAATTGTAAATATGATGAGGCAGTTTGCGGCGACCTGGGAATTCCCTTTCCATGCCATGGTTATTGTAATTCTGTGATCTCTTGTTAACTTTAGATTTTAGCTTTTTCAAATCAAACCTGCATTAGACTTTTATTGTAATTGACTCTTGCTTTGGCAAAACAATGTTTGGAAGTAGCTGTCATAAACCCCTCCAGATATTTAAAAATGTAACATGTGGAAGTTGCATGATCTAGGACTCGGCTTCTGTTTAAGCCCAGTTGATGTTACAACCTCAAGTCTTCAAAAAATAAATATTCAAGATGTTATAATAACCTAGATGTGTTTGATAAGGTTTAATCTGCTCTTAACTATTCTTGCTTAATTGTTCTTGTGTTGTAAGAATAATTCACTATAAATGTATATCTGTAGATTACCATATCAAGAAACAAGATGTAATTAATATTTGGCTTTTAAAAATGTCTGCTATTTTGTATGATATAAAAAAGTCCCAGTCAATAAGTTTATAGTCACAATTGTCATATATTTGTACATTTTGGTCATGCAATGGTGGGGGAAATTTTTTTATCTCGGGATCATAGGAATTTCATAACTCTAAGGGAAACAAGTTATTTTCCCCAAATGTTCTTGAAACCCTGAGATCCTGATTTATAAAATATTTCCTTGGGTGTCCTAAGTGAACCATGATCGGACTGTTTATAACATCACCATTCTTACTAAATACTTAATTCCTGAAAAGATGACCATCTCCTTGTAAAATATATACAGTGATGTACAGGGATGTCGATGGGGAAAAGGGTATTCTCTGCATACCTGCATCTTCCTTGTACAAATGGGCAAAACCTCTATTTGGTATATCAAAAAAGTATAGACTCTAGTATATAAAACTCTAGAAGTGATTGCTTTAGCCAAAGAAGAATGAGCAAAGTTTAAGTGGGTTGCATTTATTTTACTGGGAAAGAGCTACAGTTAATCTGATGTCATACAAAGTAAGATGAAAGGGCGGAGTTAATACATAATTAGCTATGTGCACCGTTCCTGTGCTGTTGGCAAATGAAAGTGTGGCAAAGGATGGAGAGACGTTTATTCTGTAATGACTAGTAAACATCCTGCTCTCTTTTAGAGCTACAAGATGAGATCATTCACATGTGAAATGTAGGTTAACATATCAAAATGGTCATCATGGAAATCATGTGTTTGTGTATTTAAATGATTTTTTTTTTTTTGTCAAATACATATGTAAACTCCACCATTGTCATGACAAATAACTTTATGTAGGGTGTATTTGTGAAGGCTGGTACGTGTTTCCTATATTATACCTGTGCAATGTATTTTTCTAATTGAAAGAAGGACACCTACAGAATATGTACCTTGTTGAAAGTTGTATTAATATTTTATAGTGGTGATGGTCTTCAGGCATAGGGGAGAGTTTAATAAGAAAGGAGGTAAAACAAATCCCAGCCCTGTTTAATCTGAAAACCTTTTTGGGTAATTCAAGTTTTTTTTTTTTCCTGTGTACCCCTACAATAGCTTGATTGGCTGAATGAACTACTTGCAATTTTTATTTTACAGTTGGCTCATGTGGCTGCAATGAAGGTGAATGACCATAAAGGTATTTGTCAGTATGGTATTTAAGTTAATCAAGAAAAAGCTTAGTTTAGTTTCTAAAATGTTAGCATCCAACGTGTATTAGAATGAAGACTGCATGTTATGCAAAGGACCTTATTCCCAAACACTCATTTGAATGTTTTAGTATTTCATCCATGTTAAAATTGTGCTTTTTAAATATAAAATACATTAACTGTATCCTGAATTTGAGAATCCAATTTACTTTTATATTCAATGTGATGTCTCCATTGGCTTAAAATTCATAAACTAAGATTAGGCCAATTATTAGTTAAATTAAGGAATTGAAATACCAAAAACCAGCAGGACATTGAGTCCTCAGGACCAGGATTGGGAACCACTGTTCTAAGGCATTAAATGTTTTTGTAGATAAAACGTAATTTTAAACAGTCAAGTAAGACTAGTATAAAGTGTTTTTTAACATGCTTTGTTCCGGTCTTCTAACCACCACCTTCATGTTGAGCAGCTTGTAGCTTGTCTTGCAATATAGCCCACTTATGATAAGTCATAGCAGAGATGTTTTTATATACATAGAAGGCGTTCAATCTTGATTTATTAAAGAAAGAAATGGTTTAAAGCACATGGAAGTAATGCAGGTGGAAAGTAATTTCTCTGAAATTTCTTTTTATTAATCGCATCTACACAAATTGTGGTCTTTGACAAGGGTACCACACTATTTGCAAATAATATGATGTTGCAAATTGTGACGAAAATATGGTAATTAAGTATATGAAAATATAATCATAGTTTTTGACCTAACTGTGATTGTTTTCATATGTTCTTGAGCAATTTGTTGATTTTATTTTTTTGCTTAGAACTCTTACAACACATTTCAAGATGCGTTTGTAGTGCCATGTGAAATGGATCTTTATAAGATTCAAGTAATGTCAAGTGTTTTCACCATTAACTGTAAACTGCAGAACAGTTAAGAGACTTAATTACGGTGGCCCTGAAGTGCAACTGCTGAAAAAATAAAGCAGTGGCTGCGAGATTTGGAAGTGCTGAAAAATAAAGCAGCTGCTGTAGCATTTTCAGAAGCAATTACGGAAAGGGAGGGTACATTGTAAAATATATTTGACTGATGCCATTGGACAGCAAGCAAGTCACGTCGGCCGAGCCTGCTTCTCCGGAAGAATCAACAGAATTTGAGAAACTGTTGCCAAATGCGCAGTGCGCAAAGTATTCATATTAATATTGTTGTGATCTTCTGCTCTCTATCCACTTTGTGGTGACATATTAATAGAGTTATAGGGCTGTCCTAAAATGTATTAGAAATTAATGAAAGCTTAGCTAGGAGACAGAATGGGTTTTAAAGTAGCTAGATTTACTCAATTAACAACTGTACTTAATTATTACAAGGCAGTGTGACAGTGCTTTATTTTTATTATTATTCTTAAGCACTAACAGAAGAGCATGAGCTAATTTGGGAAATACAAAATCAGAGAGACGGCTTTCACTTGAGTTCAATTGAGTTTGTTAGTCTTCATAATCAGTGTCATTAACTACAGATCTTACAAAATGGTTTTATCTGCAAGTCATGTACATCCAGTAGACTTCCCTCTTTGTTATGCAAACCCATTCATTATGTTATCGATTGTTTATCCCACACACCTAGCTTCAATGCGTTGTGACATTTAGAAAACCCTCAGTAATTTTGTTATTTAAAGAGTGAGAGATCTGTTGTCTGCTTAATTTTTGCGTGTAAACCCACCTGTGGTTGACTGATATCAGGCGGTAGTCCTGAGTATGACAGATTCACATTTTGCAAGCTTAGGAATGTTACAGAAGCCCAATTATTCATGGGGGAAATTTAGTCATTTTATCCTTATAGGACAAGTGTGCTCTACTTTAGGTAATAGGATTTGGAACTGGGAGGTCAGCAAACTGCTTTGGGGGTCATGGTAATGCATAGTTGGGGCTTAAGGCTTCAGTTGGATTGTTCAGTTTTACCATTCCTCTCTTCTTGAGGCTTGGGTTAAGCGATGGGTTAACCAATTTAATCTGCTGGTTGTTTCAGGAGACCGTAAATCAGATCACTAAACCTGCACACTTTCACCCACCTGCACCCAGTCACTAAAAGGAGCACCTTTTGGGGTACACAATTGTGGAAATAGAGGGTGTTTACTAGTGCTACAGCCATAAAGAAATGGCAAACCTTTTTCTAGATTGTTTTATATTCTTTATTTTCCATAAACCGTAAGCATAACATTTCCTCTTATTTTACAGAATCTCTGGATGAGGAGGAGTATATTGCTGAGCACCAGCCTTTCCCTTCACTTGCACAAGTAAGCAGCAACAGTGCATTTGTGACCGAAGACCTACTACTGAAGCACATAAACACATGCCAGATTTAGAGCTGATAATATATGCCCAGTGCATACTGAAAGTGGATGGCCGACCATTACCTTCAACAAACAGCTGATTAAAGTTGAAGACTGAAAACAGATGGTCTTCTCTCACTTTGAGACACAGCTTGGTTATCTAATGAAGGATATTTAAAAAAACCTTTTTTGATTGGTCCAGTGTATGATGTTTGGTTTGTTTGGGGAGCTTTACCATAAGTCTTAAACTGTCAAGCCTTGCAGTCCCTCTGCAGGGATGTTTTATTCACCATACATTGTTTTATTCCTGTAAGAAGATGATAATGTTGCTTTAAAAAAAATTAAAACACTATTTTATACTGACACAATTGATTTTATATTTTAAGATCTTTCAAGCTGTGCCAGAGAATGTGGGTTTCAACATTGAATTAAAATGGCTCTGTCAACTAATAGTAAGTATTATTTTGGTTTTGTGTTATTTGATTTGATAATTCTAGATACTACAGTTTTTTTTCCACTCATAAAATGATACATTTTCTGTACAAATCCAGTTAATTTTTTCTTTACATACATAATGAGACGTATATGTGTTTTTGTATTTGAATGTTAAAAGCTGTAGATAGAAGAAGCAAGTGGAAACATCTTGGGGAAGCCTTCATCATACATAGTGTCTATAGAAAGTGTACACTCCCTTTCAAAGCTTTCACCTTTTGTTGCCTTATAGCCTGAAATAAAAATGTATTAAAAAATGTTTTTCATTTATCTATACATCCTCCTACCCATGATGCATCATGATCCTCACCATCATCAATCCACAGCTGGATGAAGGCCTCCCCAAGATATCTCCACTGGTTTCTATATTCCATGTCATGCCTGCAAAGTTTATTAGTTCATCTTCCCATTTTACATGTGGTCATCTTCTAGCTTTTCTTCTCATCCTATATATTATTCTTATATATTATACATTTTCTGTATGTTTGTATTATATATATATATATATATATATATATATATATATATATATATATATATATATATATATATATATATATACAGTGAGGGGAAAAAAGTATTTGATCCCCTGCTGATTTTGTACGTTTGCCCACTGACAAAGAAATGATCAGTCTATAATTTTAATGATAGGTGTATTTTAACAGTGAGAGACAGAATAACAACAAAAAAATCCAGAAAAACGCATTTCAAAAAAGTTATAAATTGATTTGCATGTTAATGAGGGAAATAAGTATTTGATCCCCTATCGATCAGCAAGATTTCTGGTTCCCAGGTGTCTTTTATACAGGTAATGAGCTCTCTTAAAGGGAGTGCTCCTAATCTCAGCTCGTTACCTGTATAAAAGACACCTGTCCACAGAAGCAATCAATCAATCAGATTCCAAACTCTCCACCATGGCCAAGACCAAAGAGCTGTCCAAGGATGTCAGGGACAAGATTGTAGACCTACACAAGGCTGGAATGGGCTACAAGACCATCGCCAAGCAGCTTGGTGAGAAGGTGACAACAGTTGGTGCGATTATTCACAAATGGAAGAAACACAAAATAACTGTCAGTCTCCCTCGGTCTGGGGCTCCATGCAAGATCTTGCCTCGTGGAGTTTCAGTGGTCATGAGAACGGTGAGGAATCAGCCCAGAACTACACGGGAAGATCTTGTTAATGATCTCAAGGCAGCTGGGACCATAGTCACCAAGAAAACAATTGGTAACACACTACGCCGTGAAGGACTGAAATCCTGCAGCGCCCGCAAGGTCCCCCTGCTCAAGAAAGCACATGTACAGGCCCGTCTGAAGTTTGCCAATGAACATCTGAATGATTCAGAGGAGAACTGGGTGAAAGTGTTGTGGTCAGATGAGACCAAAATCGAGCTCTTTGGCATCAACTCAACTCGCCGTGTTCGGAGGAGGAGGAATGACCCCAAGAACACCATCCCCACCGTCAAACATGGAGGTGGAAACATTATGCTTTGGGGGTGTTTTTCTGCTAAGGGGACAGGACAACTGCACCGCATCAAAGGGACGATGGACGGGGCCATGTACCGTCAAATCTTGGGTGAGAACCTCCTTCCCTCAGCCAGGGCATTGAAAATGGGTTGTGGATGGATATTCCAACATGACAATGACCCAAAACACACAGCCAAGGCAACAAAGGAGTGGCTCAAGAAGAAGCACATTAAGGTCCTGGAGTGGCCTAGCCAGTGTCCAGACCTTAATCCCATAGAAAATCTGTGGAGGGAGCTGAAGGTTCAAGTTGCCAAACGTCAGCCTCGAAACCTTAATGACTTGGAGAGGATCTGCAAAGAGGAGTGGGACAAAATCCCTCCTGAGATGTGTGCAAACCTGGTGGTCAACTACAAAAAACGTCTGACCTCTGTGATTGCCAACAAGGGTTTTGCCAGTAAGTACTAAGTCGAAGGGGTCAAATACTTATTTCCCTCATTAACCTGCAAATCAATTTATAACTTTATTGAAATTCGTTTTTCTGGATTGTTTTGTTGTTATTCTGTCTCTCATTGTTAAAATACACCTACCATTAAAATTATAGACTGATCATTTCTTTGTCAGTGGGCAAACGTACAAAATCAGCAGGGGATCAAATACTTTTTTCCCTCACTGTATATACCGATCAGCCATAACATTATGACCACCTGCCTAATATTGTGTAGGTCCCAAAACAGCCCTGACCCATCGAGGCATCGACTCCACTAGACCTCTGAAGGTGTGCTGTGGTATCTGGCACCAAGACGTTAGCAGCAGATCCTTTAAGTCCTGTAAGTTGCGAGGTGGGGCCTCCATGGATCGGATTTGTTTGTCCAGCACATCCCACAGATGCTCGATTCTTCCATTGCTCCGTGGTCCAGTTCTGATGCTCACGTGCCCATTGTAGGCGCTTTCGGCAGTGGACGGGTCAGCATGGGCACCCTGACTGGTCTGCGGCTACGCAGCCCCATATGCAACAAACTGCGATGCACTGTGTGTTCTGACACCTTTCTATCAGAACCAGCATTCACTTTTTCAGCAATTTGAGCTACAGTAGCTCGTCTGTTGGATCGGACCACACAGGCCAGCCTTCGCTCCCCACGTGCATCAATTAGCCTTGGCCGCCCCTGTCGCCGGTTCACCGCTTTTCCTTCCACTTTTGGTACTGGCCACTGCAGACTGGACTGCAGACCCACAAGAGCTGCAGTTTTGGAGATGCTCTGACCCAGTCGTCTAGCCAACACAATTTGGCCCTTGTCAAAGTCGCTCAGATCCTTACGCTGCCCATTTTTCCTGCTTCTAACACATCAACTTTGAGGACAAAATGTTCACTTGCTGCCTAATATATCCCACCCAGTGACAGGTGCCATGATAATGAGATTATCAGTGTTATTCACTTCACCTGTCAGTGGTCATAATGTTATGGCTGATCGGTGTGTGTGTGTGTGTGTGTGTGTGTGTGTGTGTGTGTGTATATATATATATATATATATATATATATATATATATACACACACACACACACACATATACATATATATATAATTTACTAAATATAACCATTGCCCTGCACTCTTTTTTCTTTCAAAGGATGGATCCTGGGAAGGAAATCTCTCAACGTATTTTGACATGAACCTTTTCCTTGACATTATCCTGAAGTGTGTGCTCCAGAATGCTGGGAAAAGAAGAGTAGTTTTTTCATCGTTTGATCCTGACATTTGTACAATGTAGGTCTGTGTGCTTGCGTGCGTGTGCGCCTTGGCTCGCGTGCTGATAAAAATGTAAATGCCTTTTTAATTTTTGGTCAAATAGTGTTTAAACGTATGGTGGGGGGGGATGCCAGGAAGAAGGTTTTTGGCTTAAAATTGATTTAAGACACAGGTGGTTTCTGTTACTGTGAAGACTACTGTTGGCAGAGTGTTATCACAGGCAGATTTCGCACTATACTGCTGGAGTGCTGCTACAATATATAAATAGACTGGGTGTGCCTATCCCTACATGTATCTCTAAATGGTACTTGGCATGTTTACAGAACATTGGAGTGGTTAAAAGTGGTGCCAATTAGTGTTTAAACGTATACAGTGGGGGCATCTAATTGACCAAGACACGGGTGGTTTATGCTTAGACTTTACATAGTGCAGGTGATTGAAAATCTGAAAATGCATAGCAGTGAAAAATCATTGGTAAAGCTTTTACTGTGTCTCATTTGTATTAATCAGACCAGATACAGAGTTCAAAGAAAGGCATTTATTTTTACTTCCTGAAGCGTAGGAAGGCACAGTCTGTACAGAAAAGGATAACAAACTTCCATGTCTATCACTAGTCTTTTTCTTTAACCTTGTACAATTGATTGCTATACAAGCAAATCCGGTCTTACAAATTGTATATGCAGTTAAACGTAAACATTATTAAATTAAATTAAATTAAACATTGTCAGACAATCGAGATTCATCTTGAATTCTTACATTTTGTAATTCAAGCTTTCCTGATTTCTGTATCAAATTAGCAGTTTTGTTCACGTTTCACTATAAAAGGTATAATTCATTGCGTCTCATTTAAATAAATTTACAAAAGTTAGTTTATTAGTCTTTTCCCCCCAAAACAAATTCAAATTGAAATTTTAAATGTACATAGGGCAGTTTCTAAAATATAATTCTGCTTTGTTTGATTATTTGAATTTTGTTTGATTGCTGTGGATTAAATTATTGTGCATTTCCTTTATGTTGATGATTCAAGTGTGTAAGCGAAGCATGAATGCAATTTTGTTTCTTTGCAGGGTTCGCCAGAAGCAGAATAAATACCCAGTCCTGTTTCTGACTCAAGGCAAATCTGAAATCTACCCAGATCTAATGGATATTCGGTGTCGGACTACTTCAATGGCAATCAGCTTTGCACAGAGTGAAGATATGTTGGTAAACTGATATATATTGTATATTGGAATATTAATGAGTATGAACAGTCATTAAGATCTCTTTATGACCAGACCGAGGCTGTTAAAAATTTGAGTGAACAAAACAATTCCTTAGTGTTCTCATTAGATTAATGCAGCAAGACATTTATCCTTTCAGAGAATAATAACACACAGAGAATGTGAGAGAGCTTGGTTGTCATGTTACATTTTAATCCTTATGCAAATGAGAAATGGAACTTCTGAGAGCTGCTTTTTGTTTGTTTGGTATTTATCTCTCATAAATGTGACTGAAATGCATTTCGACCACCTCACTCATTCTCAGAGAAGGGCCCAGCAAAGCCAGCATTGACTGAAGAATCAGTGCTTTTAGAAGGTATAGCCACTGTTGAACATACTTGACATAGATCCAAAGTGCAAAATGAAGAAAACTAAACAAAACAAGCATGGGTCTCTGTAGAGCACGTATTCAGATTACAGCTGTTAGAAACTCAAAATGTATATGCACTGATTGAAAAAATAATCTTCTTTTAGGGCATAAATGCAAATGTAGAGGATTTGCTGAAAAACATGGACTACATTAAAGAAGCGCAATCAAAAGGATTAGTAGTTTTCTGCTGGGGAGATGATACCAATGATCATGAAAACAGGAGAAAGCTCAGAGAGCATGGGATTGATGGACTGATTTATGACAAGTAAGTAGTTGATGAATTAAAATCTTAACTTCCCTGCACAATGTTCTGAAATTACAGTGACAATAATGACCACTCAGAACCCTGTTCTGTTTGTTCCCCAATCACTCTTCCCATTTCATATTCAGTTTGAACTTTTAAATTGAATCTGGTTTACCATTTTTAATTTCAATGGGGACCCAGCCACAATTTTCTACTTGATCTATCTGCTTGGATAATCAATAATCAATTTACCATAACTTCTTCCAAAAATGCCCTGCTGCTTTTACCACACACATTTTATTTTAAATACATTTAAATACATTAACATGAATAGAAGACTGGTAGCATACATGTCATATTTCCACCGTCCTGTGCAAATAATTGGTGTTGGTCTTTACTCTGAGGTATAGCCTAGCTCATGTCACAATATATATAGACTGGGTGTACCTATCCCTACATGTATCTCTAAATGGTACAGATTTGCATGTTTACAGAACAGTGCTAATGTAGTGCAACAGTGGTGAATAATAATGAACTTAGTCAAAAACACATTTTCTTAGTCGGGCAAAACTATGTATAACTGAACATATTCTGTTTTTGGTAAGGAGGTACACAATCAATAATAAAATAAGAATCAAACCAGTATTTTATCATCTGAACTTGAGGGCAATTGGTCACTAGAATGTGTGATATTGGAGGTTTTTAAATTCACAGGTGTAAGTAGAAAATGGTGAATTACTTTTCAGAGCAATGTACCCTACTTAATCTGGACAATAACAGAAGACATTTGCTTTAGTATGTTTTTTTTATTTCATTGTCTATCAAGAGCTGCTACCACTTTCAATGTAAATACTGTGACATTGCCTTTTCTGTTATAATCTTATCATGTGGTAGCTGCACCTTGTTACTTTGCAGTCACCAACATGAATTAAGCTGAGCAAGGTTCAATGTCTTTTACTGTTAAACTGTTAACTTAAACTGTTAGTTTAGGGAGACTAAGGTGAATGCATTGTACTGTGCCATTTGTGCCATTTTAATTTAGTTTTATTTATGAATTGATTGCTTTTTAATTTCCTAAATAATGTCAGACTTGTTGGTTTGGGGATTTAAATGGGAACTCCACCGAAAATTCATATTTTCTCAGGTTATTCTATAAGTAGAAACATTATTCTGTGGAGTGAGTTTTTCATGTCCAGCTCATTAGAACTTGCTAAACAACAAACTGTAGCATATTTTGTTTTATGCTAGATATTATACAGGTTGTTTAATCTTTCTGCATTTTGGAGTTTAGTTTGATTTGTTATTTATCTGTTGATCCTTTGCTGGGTCTCACATGATTTTAGATTCAAAGATTTGCAACTCAAAACAAGCTGTGGAATAAATCCTGAAAGCTGGATGAGAGAGAATAAAATTGGGCCATATATGATTGTTAGAAATACCTGAGCACAGGATTTGTTAAAATGGAATTTGAGCAACCTTTTATAATATAAGTACTTTTCCTCCACTTTGCCATGTACCTGTGGCAGTGTGCATACTTTGAAGAGTCCTTTTCAGGCATCTGTGTGACTGTTCTGCCTTTTTTTCAGAATTTGTGAGGGTTTGGTACCAAGTTTCATTGACACGAACTCTGCAGATAACAGTAATGTCTCCCTGGTTCCTGAATGTTTTGCTGAATGTTTTGGCTCCTATTTCATGCCTAAATGATCATATTAGCTTTGTGCACATGAAATGGATTAGCTTTCCTGAATAATTGTGTGTTGTTTGACTAATCATGTACTATTCATTTAATTGTCTAAAGGTTATCGTATTTTAAAGTAATTTTTAAGATATCCCTATTTAAATATGTTTGTAATGGCTTTAAAGTTCAATGAAACTTCATTAAAACTATTTATTAGTCAACTGCCCCCATCATTTCTGTGAATATTTGCTTCAGTGGAATACTGTAGTTGTAATCCTTTGTTTTATTATTAATATTATTATTATTATTATTATTATTATTATTTAATTACTTAAATTTTAAAACTAATACTGTCTTTAAGTGGCTTGCCATAAGTAATGTAAATGTCTGAATATTATGTGTGTGTTTGTAATTTGTCATAAAAGGTAGTTTTAAGTAAATAGGCTACATATTTTTTTCTCTTGGAAAAATAGACAGTTGCTTGGCTAGTATGTCTGCATGTATAGAGCTAAAACAAGCATGGCCTCATGGCTTTAGATGTACTCCTGCTGTAGCACACATGTGCAATAGTGGGTATAACGCGAAGAGCAGAGGGTTAGGGTTTTCTCTAAAATACAGCTGTAGTACCATATTTCTTGGCATGTTCCATCATAATTGGTATTGGGTTATCTGTGATCTGACTGTACAGTAGTAATTGTTATAGGTATTAATAATAATATTTCTTGGCACAGGTTACACAAGCTTTCCAAAAATGTATGGGGCAAAAGGCAAAGGTGTTTGTTGTTTTTAGAAGTTACAATTTAAAGGATGTTTTTACAGAACCACAATGTTACTTGTGCTTTATATTGTATTGCTTTTTGAAATCCAAAACCAATTTAATTCAAGCTAGAACCAACCATTTAGAGATCTATTGGAGTTCCCAGTAATACTCTGGCAACATGAAACTCATACAGGAGATGTCATACAGTACTTCTCCCTAATGAAATCCGAGGAATGTGTAATGTGCTGAATTGGTGGAATAAAAATATTATGCAGCCTAGATATGTTCTATTGTGGTTGAGGGTTTACTTTTAACTTTCTGCGTTAATCATTATAAGATGCAACTTAAAAAACTTAGGTGACTTTTGAAATGGATCTATATTCTCTGTGCTACAGTAACCTGCCTAGTAGATACGTAAAGCTTTTTTTTTGCAGATAAATTAAAAACTGAAAGACACTCGGGGTTGAAGTCATTGAAGTTTTAGAGGTATTCTTCACTGTTACTGTGTTGACTGACTATCATTCCTTTTTTGTATGTACCCAGGATCTGTGAAGATCAGACCGAGAAGCAAAATATCTTCAAATTAGAGGAGCAGGTGTCTAGGAAGGAGGTGATTTCTGATGAAACTATGAAAAGCTGTGTGTGTTCCAGCTACTGTATTCCTTGTACATCTGAAGCCTGTGCCAATACAGGAGAGGCTGGCAGTATAGAGTCAGATTCTGGCCTCAGTTCCTCTTAAATTTGAAATCCATGCAAAGGCAATCAATCTTGTCTACTAGTTCTCCAGGACTGAATATATTTACCAAGTGTTTACAGTGTATATTACATATTAGATAAAAATAAAGCATGAAATTAATATAGAATCTGCTGCTTCAAATTCTAAGTAAGGGAACAGGCCATACAGAAATAGATCCTAGCATGTTGAACACTAGTGCCACAGAATAGTAACTTGTCTGTAGTTTTTTATCACATTTCTCACACTCCAACTTCAATATATTATTTATGCATTTGTGTAAATCTGTGTTCCTTCTGCCAATTGTACCTTTTATTAAACATGGTGACATGAATAACAAGAAGAGCGGTTTCCTAAAGGGTTCACCTTTAAGGATCAGACCTAGCTTCAGGTTTTGTGCTTCTATACATAGTTTTTATGAAGAACCTTTTTGGCCAGAGGGATGTTTAGTTTCTGGTAATGGATTTGCTCATATTTATTCATGCATTTATTTACTTGAGCACACAAATTCACTTCCATGATATTATTAAATTATCTTTAACAAGCAGTTGATCTACGGTGTAAATCTGAAATTACCCTGTTTCAGAGCACTGGCTGTTGTTGATAACAATACATTTGTATTTTTATATAGTTACCTGAAGTGATGCCTAAATGCTGGGGATATACATTGTAGTCTTAAATAGTATATTTAGTGGTTTTAATCACAATGTTTACATACACAATTGATTTGATTGTACAAATGTATGTTATATTATGGTGAATGTAATCATTCACATTCTTCATCAAAGTTCAGTGAGCTTTACATGTGAGCTGTATATTTCTGTGCATCTCTGCTTATAACTTAAACAGTATGTAGCTTTGGCTGGGACCAAACAAAATATACAAACAAAAACCAGGAGGTATTTTCTTCAGTTGTCTTACACAATACATTTTGCCAGCAACAATACAATGCATAGTTTTTTTTAATTCTATCTATGTAGTTGTTTGAAATGTATATATTTTTTATTTACATAATGCTGTTATTGCCTACTAATTTCCCATGGGTCATAGAACACTGTAAAACAAGAGCAATGTGGTGTTATAACATCAAGATATTGCTTATTGTATAAATGTAGAATAACACTCTGTAAATAGCAATTGGTTTACTCTGACCTCCTATGCCTGATGAAAATCTAAATTCAGGTTTATGTATGTATGCAGAATCCTGTAACTAACAACTTTAAACAAAATGAACTTGGAAAATAAAACTGAAGAACTACATTGTAATGTCTTTCTTTGACTGCAAACGTACACTTTAACCACAATCACGTTTAATAATTTAATGTGCACAATTAACAGAATTGTCTCCTCTTAATCAGCTGTAATTCAGCTTTGCAGAATTGTCTTTCTCACATGGACCTGGAAGTCAGTTTTAATGACCTAACAGGTTTTAGATAATTAAGGGAGGGTATCCATACAAGCGAAAGAGTGGGAGGGCTGAGTCTATATCAAACATGAGAAGATTTTGTTTACTGAAATAGGGTATCATGTAACCTTTGTAATGTGTACTGATCAGATGTTCTAATGCCCATAATCTAAAGGTTACACTGATTGCTGAGGTTTTCTGTTTCTGACTTTTAACCTGCATGTTTAGTTTATTTTTCTGTGTGGGGTTATAAAGTACAAACATGATGTGTGATCTCCTATACAATAAAGACAATACAGTTGCCATTATGTCTTTCCACTGTTCTGTCAAGGTCAACCTTGAAGCCAGCTTGAAATTTTGGCACAAACTAACTAGATTGTAGATTTTTACCCATTTTAAATTATATATTTCAAAGGAAAGCTCCTAAGTGGCTATATTAATAAAATCAAAAAATAGGTGTATTTGTATTCCACATATTATGATTTTGATTTTTTCTGTATGGATGTAACATTTGAATGGGTTACTTTGGCAGAGAATGTTAAACTGCTGGGTGCAAATACTTGTATTAAAGTGCACCATAATTAAGTTAATTGTAGCAAATGCACAATACATTATATACATCTTTCCTATGTTACTAACCATTTTTAACTGAAATGAAATTGTTTAAAGGCATATATGTGTTTAATGCTTTAATGTCATGTCTTTCAACATTTCAATAATGCATTTGGTAAACCCTTGGTAAATTGATTTAAACTGCATATGCAGGTAATGTTTTAGATGGACTTGTGTTTGATTATTGATTATTGGGTAGGTGAAGATTTTTTTTTTCTATTTTATATTAGGAGTTGCATAGATACACTTGATTGATGCATTGATATTTTGATCAGACTCAAAAAGTATTTTAAAGTTCATCAGTATTCTTTCAATCTTGGTCTATTTACAGAATTTCGAAGTTACTTATTGGCGAAGCGTAAAACATTGAAACAATATGGTGATACATGCATCGTGTAGTCAGAAGGGCTGAGAAGGTTGCTGTTGCCATCTGCTGGAGAGACACATTAACAGATGGATTTCAAATTAGTGAAATTGGGATAAACACTGGACACAATATATAATGAATTAATGAATACATGCATATTCAAATATGATATATAACACAGATAGACCTGGATTCTTAAATGTAATAATACTGAATACAAATAGAGGTACATAAAACCATTGTATCGTATTGTTTTATTTTATTTTTACACATCACCACAAAATAAATAATATGAAAAAAATATATATTTCCATTAATTATATCTGCCCAATACTCAGTCACCCATTACATAATGCTGTAATCTGTGAGTGTGGGAAGCCGGGGTGCCTTTGGGATGTGTAGTTTCCTTGTACCTTTTTTGTGCTTCGCCTAAGAGAAATAAACTAGATATCCCGTGAAGCCTTTCGGCGGAGGATGTAGACGCGCTGCTGGTAGTAAATACAGTCCTTGATCATAAATCTGCTACAACGGGAGGTGGAAGAGATCGGATTTGAAAAGTGTAGCTTTTAGAAAAATACCAAAATAAAAATGGACAACTCCGGGAAGGAAAAGGAAGCCATTCAACTCATGGCTGAAGCGGATAAGAAAGTGAAATCCTCCCACTCGTTCCTGGGCGGCATGTTTGGGTGAGATGACGGCTGTGTCCGTGCCTTAAACCGGGAGGGGGTGGGGTACATCTTAATCATTCGCTGTTTTGAAAAAATACATTGAATCGACATTTGAATTTTAGCTGGATTAAAACAAAACACTGTATCATTGTGTTTTTGTCTCAACATGTGTGTTTATGTATTGTGTGTTGTTGCAGTTAAACTAGGCCTTCGCTGCAACCATCGTTACTTTATTGTAGCCCACAGCTTGTATAGCGTCACATAGGGAACAGATGTGCATTTCACAAAACATGTATATTGCAGTAGATGTGCACGTTTGTACAGCTTTTATTTATTTTTTTACCAGTTCGAGTTCCGTTTTAATCAAAACTAAAATTGTATCCGTTTTATCATGGGTATCATAAATCAGTTTTCCAACTCAGTAAAAAAATAATAGGTATAGACCATCTTGCATGACATATGGTTTGAATTTACAATGCATAGCTACGTATTCTTGAACTAGATAATATAATGCATATATGCCTATATATAACATTTACATTACATAAACGTTGGACTTGCATGATAAACACGATATAAGCTAGTACACAATAATAATAATAATAATAATAATAATAATAATAATAATAATTTCTTAGCAGACGCCCATATCCAGGGCGACTTACAAAATATAAGAGCATTATACTAGACGTGCAGTAATACAGTACAGTTCAAATGTGTGTGTGTATATATATATATGTGTGTGTGTGTGTGTCTTTTCAGAACATGTCATTGACCTGTACGTGCTGTAGGATTTTGTTAAAGGCTTTTTGATACCGTCTTTATTTTAACAAATAATACAATGTTGTGTGTGTTATTAACAGAACAGACCATTTGGTTTAGTTGTTGGATGGTGCTGTTGAGTGGGTGGTCGGTCAGCTTCATGGTTTTGGATGTAAAATCCCAGCAGGTTATGATGCTTGCATTTAGGATATATGACAGGTGCCATATTGTTTTAGACTAAATAACAACTTAATGTAAAAAATAATACCCAGTTACAAAAACGCATATATATGATTGAGAGCTTCTAGCTTTCGAGCTAATGATGATGTTGGGAATGTTATGTGAAGATTGGGGAATCCTATGCGTTTAATTTCGGGGGGAAACATGCGCTATTCAGTACAGGCGGGTGTCAGACAGCAGTAGTAATGGTAACGACTGTAAGAGAAACGTTGTGTAACAAAACATGAGAGAGGGGCAGAAAAGACGCAGCACTGACCCCCTCCCTGCCTAATTCGTGGAAAACGTGACCCCCCATTGTGACGCGCTCACGGGAAACGAAGTCCTCGCCGTTCACTACATTTCCCGAGGCTCCTTGCGGGAAACTGTATCTGGAGTGGGTGGCAGACTCCGTAAAATATCCGTCTGACCAAAATCCCCACCAGACGTGTATTTGAGGTGTCGTGTATATTTTTTCGTTTTAAAAATGGACAACAAGGGGAAAGAAAATGAAGCAATTCAACTCATGGCTGAAGCTGATAAGAAAGTGAAATCTTCCCATTCCTTCCTGGGGGGTATGTTTGGGTAAGCGGCATATTAAGACAGTATACCTGTGTGTCATCTTTCAGCCGAAGATCCATCTTATAAAAAGGAAAATTAAGGAAGAAAGAAGAACGGTGATGTTACAACTGTACCATAAGCTTTTTATTGTTCTTTCTTCCAAACCTAATAACACCATGTAATAATATTTAAGTGCTTATTATTCATATAACGGAGCCGGGGGGGTAGATCTTTTTTTTTTTTTTACTCTAACTCAGCAGTTTTGTAACATCCGTGGCGTTTGAAGCTTTAACCCACAAATTCACGTAATGAAAAGAAGTGAAATTAATGAAAAGGTCAAATGTATGTAAAAAATATTGTTTTAAACAATAGCATAGCCGGGCCTTGCAGATGTTGGTTGACATATGTGACGCCAGATGCGAGTTGGTGCTTCATACTTCATTATTTTCCTTCAAAGGAGAGACATTGTGCAGGACTACATAATTGATAGCTTGTTTCTTTCTTTGTTTTTGCTTATCTCTAAATTTTCTCAACATGCTTATATCTAAATACAATACATTAGAATTACAAGTATGCATTTCCCAAAGGCTTCAGGGTTTGGCCAGATTATGTTTCTCCTACAGATGAAATGGGATGTTATACAATGAGTCAGCTATTCTGATTTAGTGTTGTTGTTTTTTTTTTACTCCAAGGACAAACTTACTTCTTGCAATACATGTTTCTTTAATTTCATAATAGCTTCTGTGGAATGAATATTAAGCATGTTGTATCAGTTGAATGTTGCCGTAAATTTGCTTTCTGCCACCCAACAGTGCAGCAGAGTGTTTAATGTATGATCTCTTTCCACCAGCATGTATAAATCAGGGTTCGAAAAAGGAGGTTCTTTGAATAAAACAATTGGTTAAGGGTTAGTTTCAAGTTGTATGATTCCAGAAAAATCCCCCAAACACTGAAAGGTAATGCAGGTTATAGACTTTTTGTTTTTAGCAGGTATAATGGTTCTTGTATTCTCAAGTAAGCTTCTGTTTATGTCCAAAGGATGCTTAGAAAATGTAATTTTTGATCATTCAAGACAATATATATAGGTCCGTTTTCTTAAAAGGTCTGGGGACCAGGTTTGTACATAAATTAAATTGTGTGCGCTTCCCCCGTCTTAACTGAGGCTTTATTTTTATTGTGATCAAATCAGTGTTGGAGGAAGGAGGTAAATCATGTTTAAATGGCTTTGGCTGACTACCTGTCAAAACCTTTACAGGAGGAACTGCAATGTTATGTGCTGCCCTGTCTGCCCTGAACGAGAAATTCAACAATATTAAAAAAGATTTGCAGCATCTTCCTAGCCCTGTGTTAGTCCCAAGCTTTGTGCTGCTGTTCTGCATTGTTGGAAAGGAGCAGTGAGAAGTCCTATGCCATCCTTGCATTTACACCCTTTACTCTGTGTGCTCTTTGAGAAGAATAATTTCATTGTATGGAATGTGAATTTATGTGTACAGCATACATTGGTCTCCTTTAAATAATAAACAACTAAACCCAGAGAATTGATGTAACCCTTATGGTTGAATTGAAGCCAATTTTAATTACTGCATTCATAATTTAAGCTGAGTCATGGGGTGGTAGATAGAGATTTTGGAGCCTAGCTATTCAGAAATCAAGACTTTTGTAATATACCTGAAAGCTTTTGTACCTGGGCCATATTAGTAATCTAGGTGCAGTGTGTGAGTTTAGTTCATTATATACCAATATAGCACCAATTGGGGAAACAATCTGTTTTATTTTAGGGTACACATATTTTATAAGATTGAAAACCTGCCTCCTTTTTTTGTTTTTAATACCACTTGCAGTACCAGCTTTCCTGACTTTTAGCAGTGTGCTTTTCATACACTTAATATCAGAAAGGTGAATTTAACAAACGGGCTTAAAGGAGTAATTGTATTTTCGAAAAGCAGGATAAAAAAATAAAATGCCTGAACTGCACCCCTCTCCAGAATTATGGTCCCCTATTTGCAAGGATGGTTGTTTAAATGTGTGATTTGATTTTTATTTTCAAAGTCTGGTTTTGCATATGAAGTTAAGGATAAGGTACTGTGCTTTCCAGCTAAAAATGTTATTACTACTTTTAGCATTCTCTGTCTTTCTGAGAATCCCATACTTATACTCTTTTTAAATGTTTTTTTCTTCTCTCTCTCTAGGGGCAACTCTAAAGTGGAAGAAGCATGTGAGATGTATGCAAGGGCAGCTAACATGTTCAAGATGGCCAAGAACTGGAATGGTAAATTGTCTAAAATGTAAAATGTATTTTTGTGTTCTCCACCATGCTCCTTGGTGACCCTTCAAGCACTGCTGTCTTGTGAAACACACCTATCAGAAAATCTGCTTTGCTTTTTATTTACCTTGTAAAAATGACTGCCAAGCATGTTGATATTTAATCTTGACCAGAGTGAGCCATAACTGGTTCAATGTTATAATAGAGGGCTTGTTTGGAATTAAATCTCTATGGAAAAGGAGACCCTGTAGCTTTCCCATTCGAGTATTTTTCTCTCCAGCTGCAGGAAGTGCCTTCTGTCAGGCTGCCAAGCTGCACATGCAGCTCCAGAGCAAGCACGACTCTGCCACCAGCTTCGTAGATGCCGGCAATGCTTACAAGAAGGCAGATCCACAAGGTGGGAAAGTGAAAGTAGTAATTTTTTTTTTCCCCCTGCCCCACCCCCCACAAGTTGTAAGGGGAAATCTCTAAATCACCAGAATTAATTTTCCTGCATATTTTTAACTAGTAATAGCAGTTTAAAAAAAATATTGACAGAATCAGTCGGCTAACAGTAAAGTTTTTCCTGGATTAAATAAAAACTGAATAGCCTCCTAATAGCAAACTACAGACATGTAATTGATAGCGGTTATATTTCTTAGTGGAAGAAAGAAGCATCTAATAAAACATTAAGTTGCTAATGAGTACAGGTTTGTTGTTTTCAAATTAGCAGGTTTATACCTTACCTGTGGTTTGATCTCTGCATTGACTTTTCCTTCCTTTTTCCAAATGCACGCAATAGAGGCTATCAACTGCTTAAATGCAGCCATCGATATATACACAGATATGGTAAGAAACTCAGACCAAAAGTATAGCAACATCTGTCTGTATATTATTGGATGCGTTCTGTGGTTCTTGGGTTGAGATTTTGATTATAAGTCCATTCATGGAACAATCCATCTGTCTTACAGGGCAGATTCACTATTGCTGCTAAACACCACATCACAATTGCCGAGGTTTATGAGTCTGAGCTGGTGGATATTGAAAAGGTATGTATTCACAACTGTGAACTCTTCTTATCTCAATGGAGGCTCCCGAAATATAATTTTTCCCCCGTGTTTCTCCAGTGTTTCAAATAAATTGTATTTGCAGCAATATGTCAAAACCTCTGCCCAATGCATAGATTGTGCTGGATTTTAACACCCTGGGGGATCGTTTTAAACACGGGGAAGCCAGTCGTGAGTGAAAGTACAAGGTACTTTTATTAGAGTTACTTTCAATGTGGAATAGAAATTAGGTTTAATACTAAATATACAATGTAAAACTATATCCAATGAAAAGGTTTATTTTGGGAATAATTAGTATCCACAATCAGTCTTGTGGAAGCAACATTTATCAGCTTGTAATTCTTCTCTTCTCTCCTCTCTCACTTTAGGCTATTGCACACTATGAACAGGCAGCAGATTACTACAAAGGGGAAGAGTCTAACAGGTAAGACTAAGGGAACATTAATCTGTTGCATAGTCTAACCCTCGTCTATGTGTTAATGTTGCATCATTTGTAGAGCAGAAATGACACTTTTAGCTTCCTTCAAAATGTATATCTGCTAAGGTAAGTGCAAGTTTTTATTGAAAGAAAACTACACACTTATCACACATCTAACTTTGAAAATGCTTTTAAATTATAGAATTTAAGTGAAATCTGCTTTTAACAATGTTTTTTTAATTATTATTTAGCTCTGCCAACAAGTGTCTACTGAAGGTAGCTTCGTATAGCGCACAACTAGAACAATATCAGAAGGCAACTGAAATTTATGAGCAGGTTTGTGTGCTTTGAAAAGTAGTTGTGTAATTTCTTTGCTTATTTGAAAGCAAAACCGATTTACATTTTTTTTTTTTTCGTCTCTGCAGGTTGGCACTAACACTATGGATAACCCCTTACTGAAATACAGTGCGAAAGAGTATTTCTTTAAGGCTGCACTGTGCCATTTTATTGTTGATGAACTAAATGCAAAGGTTAGTATTAACTTACCCAAACTGTGGAACTAACGTGTTTTTTTCTTTTCTTTTTTCACAATTTTTAATGAAAATCTCTCGTGAAATATTAGTTAACTGTACTCAAATTGGGGAGGTCATTCACATACAACCTGAACAATTGCTGGAATCTTTCAGTTAGAGAATGTAGGTTTGCATTTTCTGTCTTTACTCAGGTGACTCCTTTTTACGGAGCTATACCATCTACCTTTTGTTCTGGACATTTCCTAACACAGCTCTGTTGGATTCATAAGAACCTTATTAATATGAGTATAATAATGTAAACCATTTATTCAAGGAATCCGATAACATTATAAAGTGAGGATTTTTTGTACCCTTTATTTTCCCTTTCCCGTAGCTTGCAGTTGAGAAATATGAAGAAATGTTCCCAGCATTTTCTGATTCAAGAGAATGTAAGCTTCTGAAGGTATGGAAATTCAACAGGATGCTTAATACTTTCCTGTCATCTAAGAAATCATTTCTTTATTTCTTTCTTCACCACACTGGCTTAAGGTACAACTCTTTTCCCATATGCAGAGCAATAATCAACAACCACCTCCAGGAACATAACCTTCAAAATATTTATTGGTTGGTAACTTTCACTGTTCGGAGGATGTTCATTATTTTGGACTATTTTAGTCCTGACAGAAGTAGCTTATGCCCCGTTTCCACTGGCGGACACGTCCGGATGCTTAAACAGGTGTTTCCACTGGCTAAGCATCGGGGACGCGTCCGTGTTTTGTGGAGGGTTAACTGTATGTTGCTAGACGTGTCCGTAAGTGTCTGTCCCGCCCACTGAGGAAATATCTCCGCTTCTGAAAGCGAGATGTGTTCTTGACTTGCAGACAGACAGGGAAGAGATCAGATACATTGTGTCGGAAGATGTAATCTCAAGTGCCGTGTGCGCTCACAAAGAAATTACAGTTTTATTAGCAGCATGGAGTGAAATCCATATACAGAAACAATTACTTCTTACAGTTAATATCCGAGTGTATTAACACAGGACCCCGGTGCAGTGCCCTGACTAGTTAAAATAAACTGAAGGATAATAATCGGATCGTAGCAGCCGATTTTATTAATATTTAGATCTGTAGTAAGAGTAATAAGTTAAGGGGGTCATGCTGTGCCGTTTAAAATACATATATACTAGCACAAATGATGATGATGATGATAACAATACATATTTGGTTTAGTATTATTGTTTACATGGAAACGTATTCTTATGGGGACGTGCTTGTCTGAATGTAATGTTGTCTATAAACTTTTAACAGAAACGTGTATTTATTACGCTGTTTACAATCATCTAAAGCAGAAAGCATAAAATAGACACAAAAGTCCTTTCCACGTCAGGCTGTATCGCTCGTAGTGTTGTTCTCTGTCTTTGTTTTTAAAACGAAACACAAACCAAACCCACAGTCACTCTGCTGCTCCCATAAGAGGAATGGGCTTCGCAACGGCCTGGTTTAACAAAAAAAGCTCTGGGACACGTCCGGCACGGCATGGCATGGCATGGCACGGCATGGCACGGACACTTAAGCCAGTGGAACCGAGGCATTAGTCAACCACATTAATCTACATTATTTTGGAGTTGTAAGCTGGCCGTTGTATATTGGGTTTATACGTTGCACAAAACTTTATGGGGGTGGATGGACTTTCTGATTTATTCTTTAATCATTAAATAATTGACAGATAATTGATGAACGTTCCTGTTCAGCCTTTGTATTGCCTGCCTTTAATCTTCCTTTAATCTGACCTGACCTTTTCTCACTACAGAAACTTATTGAAGCTCATGAAGAGCAGAACAGTGAGGCTTTCACTGAAGCGGTAAGAATACCTCTTATGTATGTCTGTCTGCTGTCATAACATAGTTTTGGTGACTAGGTGGCTACCTTTTTTTTTTTTTTAATGGAATCAATATCATCACATGGAATATCAATTCACAGCCACGTGTTTCTGTTCTTCAAAACAGAAAAGATACAAAACTGGGGTGGGGGGGAGGGGCAGTAATTATTTGAGATTTAAAGGCAGTAATGATCACTTTGGGCCTTTTGAGATGAGTGTCAAAGAGCTCATTATTCTCTCTAGTGGATCAATTTTAAGTTCATTGAAATCATATTCATTCTAGTATGTAAGTCAACGTGATGGCACTGCATGAATATAATGCTGATTGTAGGTGGAAAATGCAAAACAATGTTTCAGAGAATTAGATTCTCCTTTGAGTTTTAATTAATCTTCCATGTTTCCTTGTGTTGGATCTTCCATCCTTGTCAGGTGAAAGAGTTTGACTCAGTCTCTCGTTTGGACCAGTGGCTCACTACCATGCTGCTTCGTATCAAGAAGACCATCCAGGGAGATGCAGGAGATCTGAAGTGAAAAACTGTAGTCAGCTGTGGCATGCCACTTCATTTAATTGATATTATTTTTGTGCAATGGCCTGTGACCAATTTGGGTTTCATGATATGTTCAGTACTAATAGCTGCAATTAAATGTGTGTTTATGTGTGTGTGTGTGTGTGTGTATTTATTTATATAATATGTGTATATGTATATATATATATACACACACACACCTTTATATATAATTTTATTTTTCACTGTCAATCCAAGTGAAGATCCCAGTCACACAACTTGTTTTACCTAGTATCCTTCCAATGACATAAGTGTAAATGACATGTCTATTTTAGGGCTTTTACAAGTATGAAATGCAATTAATTTGGTATGTAGTGTAGAACAGTTTATAGTATTTAAGACGGAGGACATTCCACAAAACACTTTAAAAGTTTGAAGGCTTTTCACTTCTCATATAATTACCAGTGTTATTATATGGTACTAGTGCAAGTCTTGCGTGATGTACAGTTGTAATTATTTGATAGTTGGAGTGGGAATAATCACTATATTTTATATTTTTAAATATATATTTAAAATAAATATCACCAGTTTCATTTTTATTTTGAACAATGCTGTGTAGGTAAGGGCGTTTGCTTTGTCCCCCTTAAAATGTTGCTTTCCTTCTAACTGTTTATTGTGATCAGATTTTTGTTTCATTGAAAGTTATGAAAGATGCTTTAAATAACAGGTTAAAATCAAAAGTACCTATTGCATGCTTTTCATTGAACGGCAAATATAGTTTTATTTTGAATACAGACATCACTTTAACACTGTATTGTTGATTTATGGGAAGAAAATGTTACATAATTTATCTATAAAGCCTTTGAATGTCATTCATAGTATGAAAGTATGTATACAACAATGGGTGCATTTTTACCTGCAACTAAAGCGAAATGTAGAAGCTAAAGACTGATCATTTATATTTGTATGTAAGTATGCATATTATGGCAGCTTATTTAAGAGGAACGGAAGTATAAAACTGTCAATGCCACATTCATATTCTTGCTGTAGTTGAATGCAAGACAAAAGAAGTAAATTAATTTCAGATCTATGTTTGCAGGTCAACCCTCAGATACTCTGGCATACAAACTGATTTTCATGGATGGTGTTTGAAGTACCAGGTTAGAAGTTGGAAGAGGTTAGGGATTTATAGCATTAATTATAACATGATAGGCTTCACATAACACCTGTTTAATGTCATAGCACTGAGAAGCACAAAGACTGATCATACGTAACACATTTAGGTAGGTTAGAAATGGTTTGGCAACAAATAAAAATTTTAAAGGCCTATTTTGTTATGTAAAGAATACTTTGCAGATCTACTGTTATAACAACACATCACCACCACTCTACAACATAAGAAATTGTTGAAGTCTTAAGTCGAGCAATATCAAATTTTCATGTGTCCAAAATATCATATTAGCTTTGGGAGCATGGGTTTCCGTGGATAAACGCCAGATCATGCTTTTCTTGCTCATTTGGTATTTCAGGGCTTCACTGTGTCCCAACAGATAAACAGTCACATGTCTTTCTTGGTTGTGTTTTCATTGATCTGTAGAACATATGAGTGGTTTTAAAAATAGAATTTGGTGACAGTCAATTGTACTTTTTCCTTTCAGTTCTAAACTTTGTGTTCCTGTTCAAGGCAGTGGTTTACTGTCCCTGCTTACGCTTAGTAATTTGCAGTTCCGTTATTGAAATAAGGTATTTTTGCACAGTTGTGAAAGAATGCATTCTTATCCTTCTCGGTGTTGTCAGTGCAATTAGTTATGTATAACATGTTTAATGTATTAAATGTCTGTGTGTTGTGAATTAATGTGTACTTGTTATAGAGAGCAATATAGTGTTCATATAGTTATCATTATGTGTATAGCATGTTCTCATTGTGTAATGTGAAGTGTTGTGAAGTGAAACAAAAATCTGTTTTACAGAGACCAATGAAAAGAGACAATCTACCTGCCTATCAGTTTGTTCTTTACTGTCATGCAACACATTAACAAAATGGCTGGTCTCTTCTATATCTATTATTGTATGTCAGTTTGTGCAAAACTGTACAGTAATAAAATTAGATCTCCAAAATGGTTGTATTTTCATTGTTAAAACTTCAGTCCTACGCTGTTCACGTTCTGCAAAATTCCACAAAAGCCAAGGATCCTTTCTAATAGAGAGGCCGAGGGTAATCTGGCATTAGGAAGACAACTGTTTGGAACTGCCTTTTTCCCTCTCATAATCCTGTATCTACACCACTCAAAATATTTGCGAACTGAAACTAACAGCTGTTTGCAAAATTAAACCAAACTGCCAAAACAATGATTGAGAAATATGTTGATAACTGAACATTTTACTAGAACAGGAGACTAAAGAATGAAGACTTCAGTTGACAGCACTTGAACTCTGGTTGTTACAATTAACTATCACAACTCGTTTTGTATCGTTTGAGCTTTATCACACATACCAATTAAAGAAAAAGCATGCCTTTCATTGGTGTCAATGCTGGAATGTGTATTGTTTTTTCATTCCTTAAATACATAATCTGGGAAGTAACCATCTTAGTAAATTAGTAAGTTTATTTAATGATAGTTTAAGTAAAAGTAGGGGCAAAATAAAACAATGACAATGAAAAACAGGATAAATGCCTTGGACTTTGTTAATGCACAAAACCTAAAAAACACAAATTGAAACGTGTACATTTAATGCAAAGCTTGTATTTTGAGCGGTTGTCTTCATAGATAATGGGTTGAATATTTGTGTGCAAAGTGCACAGCCTCTCTTGTCAAATAATCACTTTTAATATGGTAAATTCAATACTGCTGTAAATGGAATGAAAATAAATACTTTTTGCTTATAAGAAACCATAATACTGGAATGTCTGACATTTCCTAACAAACACTTAAAACCCATTACATTCCTAATTATACAAAAAACATCCGATAGAAAAAGTGTTTGAACACAAACACAAATCACCGGCATTGAATAGGTCAGTAATCAAGGTTCTTGACATTTTCTCAAATGCATGAGGCATTCCTGCTGAAATGGAATGGTGTCTGTTTAGCCAAACAAATAGTTTTAAAAGTAATGGTGCAATCTTGCATACACACAATTGATTTTGAAGTGATGTGATAGGAACAAATATTTCTGACAGGTTCTTATATTACTGCATTTGATGTAAAGGTTTCCACAAGATCAATTAACAAGGACAGCCCTGCGCTACCATGAACAAACACAAAAACAAGAAAACAAACAGATCAATGTCATGCCGTTCTTGTTTGTGGTGACGATCTCTAAAAAGAAAAGAAGCCATACCCATTAAGCCCAGCCATTATTCTTCTGCGTATTTCCTGTGCCGAGTTGTAAAGGGAAAAGCACTCTTGAGGGCTCAAAGACTTGTCATCCTCAATGATAATGAGTCATCCTCAAGTGTACAGCATATCAGCTCAAAACATTATTTTGCAGTTACACTTTTTGTTACATTTTAATTAGTACTACAGATTTCACCCCCCTGAACAAATAAAAAAGACCACGGACAATTAGAAACCATGCTGATTGTAAGGAATTCCACTGAACCACATACCGGCCACATCATGCCCAAATAGAATATAATTATCCATAGATATTAAGTCAAAATATTGCTAAATTGAACATTATATATACTGCACATTTGTACAAATCAACACAGAATAGTTTAACTGTCTTTTCTTCCAGCACAGATAAATGGTTCAAACACCAGATTTAAGTCATGATTAAGATGATTTGTTCTGTAAATCAGATTTGGTAACTGACCATGTTCTGCGTAAATGAAAGACAAGGTAAACAGTTTGTCCTGCTCCTTTAGTAAAAGTAATGAAAAGCTATTTCAGTTACACTTCAATTAAAAACGTCAGAATAGCCTACTGTATATATAGATCACAATAACATATGTTCTAACTGATGAAAATATTAACATAAAACACTTCAATTTCTGCACTGGAAATGATTTCCCCTCAACTTGATTAATCAGTTACAACCACACATCATCAGCACCTAACCTAATCTTTATCAGTACCTTTACAGTTTGGGGAGATTTTTTGTTTTAATTATATATGATTGATTAAGTGTTTGCTTTAAAATATTTTTTCCCCAAGTATATTTAGAGACAAAAATGTGAAACAAAAAAGTTATTTTCAAATTAATTGGAATTCAGTAAGGTAAAGAAATGTACGACAAAGAGGTTCTCTAACAATTACATTGTCAACAAAAAGCAGTGAAAAGAAAATGAGTCCTTATATGAAATATACAGGAACTACACCGTGTAGAGGATTAAAAAATATTAATGAAAACTATGAAACAAAACGTAATTCAGATCGTCATGTAGGAGTTGTACATTAGTTTGATCAACTTTTAATTAAAACAAATTGGAGAAAGAAAACGTTATGTGTGTTGGGGGTCAGTGGTGTTGGCGCAGGCAGGTTCAGAGGTCATCTCCATAGCTTCAACACTGACGCTCTCGGTCACGTTTAACTCAGGGGCCTCTGAAGGGACAGGGACTGAGGGGCAGCTGGGCACCAGTTCAGGCTCAGACAGCTGTGTCTCGACGGTGGTCTCCGTGGGGACTGGGGTGCACAACGAAACGGGAACAGTCACCGGGCAAGCCACAGAGATGGGACTGTCCAGGGAGATTACTTCAGTACCTGTGCCAGCCAGGTGCTCCACATTGACCACAGCGTGCAGGTGAGTCTCCGGTGCGTCAGTCTGGATGACGGTGTAGCCTGCTAGCGTGGCATGGCTGACCAGGGCTATGGCTGTCTGCCCAGGAGAGCTCCAGTCCCCCGCGATGGACACGGGCACAGGCTGCTCAGACACAGCCACCATGCTTGGCTCACCCTGGGTGACCATGCTTTGCCCATCGCTGGTTTCTGCTGCCGCTGCTGCCTCCTTGTCCTGTTGCTTCACGAAATCCACGTCCCCTTGTTTCATTCTCTTCTTGTGGCCGCTTTCCACATTGCCTTGCAGGACCACCAAGTAGTTCTTCCAGGGAGTGTCCTTGTCATGGGTCTGAGGACGGAAGTGCAGTGCAGTGTGGTGGTCAATATGGCATTGATTTTCACTATATTATAAATTAACTTAATTCCTATTCCATTTTATGGGGAAAACCAAACATGAACCTAAACCCCACTTCAATGTTTAAATGGGACATTAGTAATACATTTTATTTTCTTAAACTCACCATAGTATGCCTCCTGACAGTGGACTTGTCTGTAAATGTCCGGTTACACAGCATGCACATGTATGGCTTCTCTCCCGTGTGGATACGGTGATGTCTCTGTAGAGCATTAAGTTGAGTGAACTGCTTTCCGCACTGGTTGCAGTGATATGGCCGCTCACCTGAAACGATACATCATGGTGCAGGGGTTACAGACCAGCAGAGCAGTGTAGCCACATGCACACTTCAATATCAAGCTACATGACAATATTATTCTTAATATACATTATATACATATGTACACTGGTATATTAGGGAAACAAAGGTATATTCTCCAATCTTTTTAGGATAATCAGCAAGAGAAAGCAACAGACAGCTAAGTGTATTGTTATTACCAGTGTGCACTTTCATGTGCTGGTGGAGTGAGTTCCTCTGTGCGAACGCGCGAGAGCAGATCTCACACTTAAACGGCTTGCTTCCCGTGTGGATTCTAGAATGGTGCTTTAAGTATTCCTTGGAAGCAAAGCTCTTCCCACAGCTCTCACACATGAAAGGCTTTTCTCCTGATAAAAAACAAAACCACAAAACCAGAAACCTTAAATCAAATGCACAAAATGTTTCCACTGTTTTGGCTTTAGGTGTGAAGCGTTTAACTATATATACATGAGACACATTCAATTATTATATTAGACATATTTTGTGAAATGAAAGCATTTACTGAAGACCTGAACAGGATTCAGAATTATACAATTTCCTTGGGAACAATAAAGGCTTTTTCATTACAGAATTATAATGTCAAGACATTTTTGATTCAGCAAAATATTTTATGATTGTAGCAAGACAATCTATACTCTACAGCAGTGTGATGGGGGCAAATGGCTCTCTTTAGTACTGGGTTGGGTTCTGAGTGATGGACAAACACTATGCACTTTGATGTTACACTCCATTATCTTACCTGAATGGCATCGCTTGTGGTAAGCAAGCATGTGGTTTTGTGTGAATCTAGCACCACATTCATCACAGGAGAAAGGCTTTTCACCAGTATGAGTTCTACAGGGGAAACACAAGATTTATAAAACAGGGATTTTATAATTTCACATACTTCTCTTCTACTAAGATTTTTTAATAAATTGCACAATGCCAACCTCGCATTTGCATGTGTATAATTTTTTGTAAGGAAAAATGTACACACTAAAATGCATACAATGATTCTGCTTTAACAATAACCATTATAAAAACAAAACCCCAACATATAGCCCATGCTGTATCAGTTCTTCCTATAATGTGGCATGTAAAGTTGTATTCATTCAGCTGTATCTAAATGATCAGGTAAGCAGTATGCCTCATCCAACCCTTAACCCCTCCCAGATTAACTATTTAATCCATAGTAACTCAATATCGGTAAAACAGAGCGTGACACATGCCTGCGGTGTGTCTTGAGTGCGGAGGTCTGGGAGAACTTGGCCTTGCACTCCGGACACTCATAAGGACGATCCCCAGTGTGAGTTCTCTCGTGAAGAATAAGCGCAGTCTTGGAGCTCAGGGCCTTCCCACACTGCTGACAAAAGTGCCTCTCTCCACCCCCCTCGTGCACCTGGCGGCTGTGCCTCTTCACATCCTTTTTTCTCTTGAAGGCCTTGTTGCAGACGTCGCAGGGGAAGAGCCGCTCATCGCTGTGGACGTGCCTCTCGTGGATCTTCAGGTTGCAGCGGTTGGCGAAGGTCTGGTTGCAAGTGTTGCAGCGATAGATCACTTCTGGCATGACACCGTGACTCTGCTTGATGTGCTTCAGGAAGCTCTTCTCGTACTGGAATCCCCGCTGACATGTCTCACAAGAGAACAGTCCTCCCCTCTTATTCTTCTTCTCCTCACCATCTTCCAGATCCTTGGCCTGCTGGTCTTCATCTGGCTCAAAGTCCATATCGGTACAGTCATCTTCAATCACATCTTGGGCTTCATGATCAGCAATATCGGATCTCTCCTGAGCTTCCACCTCCTCTTCGACTGCCTTTTCCTGGACATATTCCTCCTTGTTTGCGGGCTCTTTCATTCCTGCTTTTTTTGGCATTTCCTCGGATGGACACTGGCTGGACATCTCAAGTGACACCTTCTCCTGGTCCTTCAGCTTTCTCATATATTTCTTTTTTGGAATGTCCACAAATACTTTGCGGCCCGCCAGTCTGGTGCTTAACCTTCTGTTTTTCACTTGCTCATCTTTCCTGGATTCCTTCTTTTCTGTTTTCTGCATTGGATTGTTTTGTTCCATCCCAGCTGTTTCTGTATTTGGTTCTTCTTGTGAGCTGCTGTTGTTCAAGGTCATCTGTGTCTCAGCTTCCCCTTCGGCTTCCTGTGACAAATTGTCCCTCTGTGTTCCACTTGGACTTGGCAAATCAGGCAAATTCAACTCCACCACCTGGATGCAGGTGTCTTCTAGGTTCCGACATTGCAATTTCTTGGCTACCTGGAGCATGTTACTAACCCTGCCCTTTTCAACCTCCACTCTGGCAGTGTATACAAATTCCAGAAAGCAGGCAAAATCTGCTGTCTGCATTTCCTGCAAGACTATTTTGGAATCTGACTTAGTCACAGGATTTTCTTCAAGAAAAATGTCTTTGAAGAACTTGCTCGTGGCCGCCAGCACTGCTTTGTGGGCTTCAAACTCCTCCAGGTGACCTTGGTAGTCCACCTGCACAGTCACATCGCAGAGCTGGCCTGAGACCTGCATCTGGTGCATCTCATTCAGTAAATTCTGATGGTAAGACTTTGATACTAGCTGAACAGAGTCACTCATGTTTCTGCACTTTGGGTAACTAAAAGAGAAAGAGAAAAAATTATTAAAACACAAAGCAAGATTATGTTTAATTCCTGCATGTTTTGTGATAAATGGTCCCTCCAAGATTGCTTTTGTATGTTTTAAAGAAACATACAAAAGCAATTAGTTTAAGAATATAATACTATAATAATTAGCCGTAACCCAAACTAAGAAACATTTTCCTGAAAGGGGTCATGTCTCGTTAATGAAATAAGAATGTGACCTCTTGTATCAGATTCCAAATCAGTGTCACATTTTTTTTTCCTTAATTAAAACAAATTTAATTTCCTGTTCACGCTGATTTAAAGACATTAACTGCAAACAAAATAATGTCCTTTTGAACCATGCGAGAATGCAAATAATTGTATTCTGTGCACATACAGCACTGGCACACCAATATTATAAAAGCCCAGGTGTCGTTTATTTTTTTATTTGGGTTTCTAATAATAGTCTACATCCCATTAGCCTTTTCTATATTTAACAATAACTGACATGAATATTTCACACTGCTAGCAAGTTCATCATGTAGAGAGAAGAGCAAAAGTGAAATTAATTATTTTTGATGTTGCACAATTAAGTGCCAAAAGTATTGGGATATAGCTTGGTTAATTATTTGATTATTATCATCATCATCATTTTTTAAACATAGTGTCCTGTTATATACCAACTACATGGAAGACATATTTGCAGAAGCTATTTTCCTTATAATGCTGCTAAATATTATGCATTATACTACATCTATCTTAACATCATATCTAAATGCCATGTCTAATTGCTCTACTCGTCAGTGTATTGCTATATTGCTTAACAGCCATTGCTTTTGTCCCCTTTTCGTATATTTTCTAAACATTACATTATTTCATTGTTAAAGGTATAAATGGTGTAATGAAAGATGATCAAAAGAAAACATTAAATCTCTGAAAATAAGGGGTAATTACATTCTTGTTTATAGCCGTACTACACTTTCAGTAAAGTGTGCATTAAACCCATTACAAAACGTCTTATTCAACGCTGCCTAGGCCTAAACTCTGCACCTTTCTCTCTGCGTCAACAGCAAGTCTTCAATAGTTAATGACAGATTCATCTAATGGTCCTGAAAATCTGATTTAACAATACAAAGTTTTTAAGTTGCTGTTTGTAGAGCAAAGCATTACGATGCCATGATATGAAAACAACAAAACAAGCAATAAACACACTGTAGGAATGCAGTCTGAAATCCCTTGCAAAGCACACCGGTGTGTCAATAGTGTGTTGCTAACGAGGCATGAGAAAAAGTCGAGGCTCTTCAGGAGTCATGCACATTTTGGTTTCGGACTTTCTTACCGTAAGCTCGGTAAAATGGCAGCCCATCACAATCTAGCAACAATCCCTGAAGTGTATTTCCTGTAGAAAGTGCACCCAGGCTCCTCGGCTGTCTTTATGCGGCGGCCATGTTAGATGTGGGAGAGTGAGGCCTGTGCGCTTTCAAATATGGCCGACGTAAGCGAAGCATAAATTTCCCCCCCTTTAATTTCGAACACAATATTTCCCTCAGAATATTGGAGAATGATTTTCCATAATTATAGTATGGCAAAATAAAATGTAAGAATGAAATAAAAACAGTATCCAACATGACATACACAATGAGAAATTGATTAAATAGGGTCTACAAATGTGAGGGACATTATTCTATAGCTGTATGAATAAGCTCACCTTAAAAGCTTAAAAGCTGTAACATTTAAAAATAAATTGAGAGTCTTCGATTATGCTTTGTATAGTTGATTCAGGATTTGTGTAGCATCTACACATTGGCCTTTCAGTCTCTATCCATTAGCTATCATCCCTGTACTAATTTCATGTGCTTTTTAATGTGCTTATTTCATTTTGCTTATCAAAAGGAAGGTCTTTTCCCCATTTTCATCCACAGTGTAATAAACCCAGACGTACAGCACTGCACCCTCTACAATCATGCTATTTTAATTATTTTCTGCCCATAAAAGTATACCCAACTAGTAAATATTACCGCAACATACATTTAAGTAAATATTGTAAGTGGATAACTATTTGTCAGCAGCTGAGCACAGCTGTACCTGTGCTTTATTTAATTAATCATCATGAGAATAAGGTGGGCTATGTATCAAAAATGGTACAGCAAAAAGACAACATATATATACACAAGACCTTTTTCAGTAAAATGTATCTACATAATAAAATGCATTTAATGGAAATCCTTTTCTAATGAGGCATTGCCATATCAGGTCTGTGTCTTATCTAGTTAATAAAATTACAAAATAATCAGTGCCATTTCAAAACAATACCACTTAAGAAAATGTTATACCCAAATGCAATGAATTTATTTAACAAATCTGAAAATACAGAGCAAAAATACATTTATATATTCCCCAAAACCTTGATTAAGGAATATACTTGGTCAGTTTTGTTCACAACAGTTCAAAAGTTGTATAAATACACTTCAGTGCAACAATAAAAATAAACACAATACAGAACAGTACAAAATATGATCCGTTTCTTAGAAGTAACTAAAACATTGGAACAACACCTTACTATCTTAAATAATTTATGCAAACTGAGAATTAACCTTATGTTGAATTTTGTTTTTATCTTACTGTGATGAGGTTCCAGAAAAGTGTTAAGGTTCACAGTAGTGTTTTAAACAAATGTGCAATCTCAATTAATAGGTTCCCATAAAACAAAAAAGGCTCACTCTTACTAAACAAAAATACTGATTATTGAGATGGATATGGATTTAAAACAATAATATATAGTACACTGTTCATGTAATACACAATGTATAGTTCACTTAATCCAGCAGGTTTAAGGACCATTACAAGTGTATTTACAATCACGAGGAAAGAGCTGTTCTTATTTAGAGCTCGGATTTGACTTAGTGTAAAAACTTGTGAATGATCACATTTGAGCACTAGGAACTCTCTGAGGGAACGGCGTCCTTTTGATCATTCTTGCTTATGTCCTGCACCTCGTGTGCTTGCGTGTGGATGCCAGTGAAATCTGGATTGACAGGGCTCTCCTCCACACAGGCATCTCCAAAAGTCTCTATCTTGGACCAGTTGTGTTCCTTCTTTGTGGTGAGGTCAATCACATAGGTCCTCCACTGTGCTTTTCTGTCGTGGACCTAAACCAACCAACAAAACAAACAAACAAACACAATCTAAAGAAAACGGAACTCCAACTAATTTAACAATACCTACAATAACCAAAAAACAACAACAATGCAAATCTAACAATGCAAAATGCATGACATTCAACACATGTTCTTAGCCTTTCAACCTACAATAAGGTTTGGTAAAATTCTGTCGAAAAGGAATTTTAAAAAGTAAACATTATGGGCTGATCTTTGTGGCATTATCTAAGACACTTGGCTCAACACACAATGACTCCCTACCGCCACATGTCTCCTCAGAGTGGACATGTCAGTGAAGCTGCGGTCGCAGGCCTTGCATTTATAAGGCTTTTCTCCGGTGTGGATTCTCTGGTGCCGGCGCAGTGCCCCCTGCTGGGTGAACGTCTTCCCACACTGCTCACAGAAATATGGACGGGTGTCTGGAGAGAAACGTTACAGTTCTCCATTCATAATGGCACATAAATGTACATTTGAGTCATCATGAAATCTTGCATTGAATATTAGAGAATATTCCTTCTCCTTACAAGTGTTAGTAACAGTTACTCAGAACTAATATACCGATAATTATCATAATAAATCTCCCCCTTTAAAAAAAAAGGAACTAGCCAACAGCAGTTGAAGTCCCATTTGCACAGTTTAAAGCTCAATTTTTCAGACCACTAGTAAAGGATAACTGTAAATAAAGAGCACACAGGCAATAAGTAGATTTCCACTGCAAATCCAACATGAGATGGAATTACCCACAGGACGTCTGTTCTACATCAGATAGAATTTGACTGTAATTTGGATATTGTGGATGACTGGCATGAGTTAAACATTTAATATTGTAGTAATACATAATGTATGTATAATAACGTGGCCCTTACACACAATGTGATTTACAACACAAATGTATTTATACTGCAATTGCATTCATAAAAAATGTACCACTGACCCGAATGCACTCTGCTGTGCTGAACATAGGATGCTCGAAGGCCGAACACTTTCCCACAGATCTCACATTTGTAAGGTTTAGCTCCCATGTGGCATCTTTTATGGCATTTCAGATATTCATTCGTAGAAAAACTCTTTTCACACACATCACATTTAAAGAGTCGCTCACCTAGAATACAAGAAAAAAGTTTCCACAAAATAATTTATATTTTTGAATATGTGGACATTTAAGAAAACAGCCACTTCTCAGTTGACTAATTGCTGGCTGTGGCTGTGAGTCTTACCGGTGTGTGTCCTTCGGTGGCCATTGAGCTTGCCTTTGTCAGAAAAGCTAATGCCACACACCTCACAGATATAGGGCTTTTCTCCCGTGTGACACCTGTGTTCATTGAGAAAGAATATAATTAGCAAGACAGTCACTGAAACATTTCAAATCTTGTTTTCAGTTAAGAGTTTCACTCAGTTTGAATTTACTTTCAAACACGGCTCCTTTCCTCATTTCCAAGGTCAGTGCAAACATAGACAAAATGCAAAAGATTGTTATTTCTTCATTCAGAGGTTTAGACATAGTACTGATAGCTGGGTTTCTAGTTTGCTGAATGGGCAAAACAAAAAAGTAATGGTTATGGCTGCAATGAATGTACCCCTCCCCTACTCAACTCATAAAGTGATACTCAACCACCTCAGCTCGACATCTTTTAACTTGTTTCATGGAGAGCCGTGCAGAACTGACCTCATGTGGATCTTGAGCTGTGACGGCTGGGCAAACCTGCTGTTGCACACAGAGCACTGGTACGGCTTCTCTCCAGTGTGTGTCCTCATGTGGAAGACCAGAGCGGTCCGAGAGCTCAGGATCTTCCCACACACCGAGCACAGCGGCCTCTTGACCCGGCCCTCGTGTTTGCGCATGTAGTGAGCGTGGACATCTCTCTTGCGCTTGAAAGTAGTGCCACACAGGGTGCAGGCGAACTGGCGCTCCTCAGTGTGAACGCAAGCCTGGTGCTCCTTCCAGCAGCTGTAGTTGGCGAAGGACCGCCCGCACGTGTCGCACTTGTAGAACTTCTCTGGCTGTGACTGATGCACCTCCTGGTAGTGAGCCACAAACTTCCTCCTGAAGACAAACTGGCTTTCACACTTGTCACATTTGATGATGTAGTGCTCCTTTTTGGATTTCGAGGCCTGAGCTTCTGGATTTTTTTTCCTTCCCCTTCTGGGCTTCTTCTTTTCCTCTTCACTGATATCCTCATCCCCCTTGTGGTCCTCCTTGTAATCTGACCCAGAATAAGAAGGGTCATCCTCGTCTTCCACATCATCATCTTCAAACTCCTCATAATTTTCATTCTCCATTTGTTCAGGCGGATCTTGCTGTGCACTCCCCACATGGTGTTCATTCCCCGCAATGTCATCCAGACCCACTGCCTGCTCTCTGTCCCCCGTTTCCGTCTCTGTCTGAGGGTGGTCAAATGTCTTGTCACTCTCACAGGGTAATTCAGTACATGGTAGTGCATCTGCCTCCTTTAAGGCACTCTCTTCCTGTGTACAAGGCACACTATATTTCTCTTGGACATGTTTTGCCTCATTGCTGCAAATCAGACTCTTCTTCTCTACGGTATGATTAGCTTCTTCATCAGCTGCAGGGTCTCCCACCTCTACTGCAGTGTTGTCTGGAGCGCTATCCTCATTTGGAAGAACTCGCTTCCAGTAGACAGGTTTTGGATTCCTATCTTTGGCTGACTGATGAATTTTTCTACAAAAAACAAAACAATATTTAGAATTTTTTTTTTTTTTTATCTCTTTGGTTAGTGAAATTAACTGATACTGTGCCAATAACTATTGCATGATTCAGAGTCCTTAAAATGTCATGTACAGCACCTTCACGTATAATGGTTTAAGATATCTCCATTTCAAGGACAATAAAACAACATTCAATGCTTAACTTTTCTTGATGATCTGTTCAATATAGTTTAATTTCACTAAATATCACAATTTAATCTGAAATCATATATTACTGCACACGTTTTGTAAACTATGGATACAATTTGCTTTCATGTGAGCAATGACAATATTAAAAGCAGAATGTCTGAAACACACAAATATAAAAGCACATGCCCCTCTGTAGCAGGGAAACAACAAGGAAACTGCATAGTATCAGGTTATCACCACATTCAGTAGCTGGCAAACCATGACTTTTTTCTTTAATATGCTGCACATTGTACTGAATTTAGGATATGCGTTTTGTCACACATATGCTTATTGTCATCCTTACCTCACATGGGTGTTTAATGAAGATTTCTGAGTGAAGCTGGCAGCACAGTCTTTACAGTTGTATGGTTTCTCTCCGGTGTGTGTTCGGATGTGAACAGCAAGACCTCCTTTTGAACTGATGGTCTTGTGGCAGGTCGGGCAGGTCTGTGGTGACCTCTTTCTCTCATGGACCCTCCTGATGTGGTCGTTGATGTCTTTGGGCCGTTTGAATCTCTTGTTACAAATTGTGCAGGCAAAGTGCCTTTCGTTGCTATGGACCGTCATTCGGTGTTGCCGCAGGTTCTGATGGTTTGACACCAGTTGGGTACACAAGTCGCAGCTGTATTTCACCAACACGTTCACCTTGTGCTCTCTACTCATGTGTCTCTGGTACTGCTTCACAAGCTGGAATTCCTTGCTGCATTTGTCACAGATGTAGGTTTCTTCACGCCATTTCAAGATCTTTCTGTGAGGCCTCCCGAGCCGGCTTTCACCGTCGCTCCCCTTTTCTTCATGGTGTAACTTTCGGACAACCACCCTCGTTTCCCAACCCCCTAAAGGTTTTATCACAGGAGTCTCTGCTACATCTGGGCCAGATTCACCCTCTTCCCTATCATTGTCCTCTTGTTTACTTCTTTCAGTATCTTCAGATAATTGTGTGGCACCAGCTTTATCCTTGGTTTGCTCATCGTCATTCTCTCGTCTAGTTGCTTTTCTGAGTTTGATCTCTGAGGCCTGGTCAGAGGATGGGCTCTTGCTTCTCAAAATGATCCTTGTTAGCAGTGAATTCTGATTGAAAATCGGACAGTGGCAGGATATGGAACCCTCACAAGCTTCCAACAGATCTTTACAGTCTAGCTTCTCTGCCACATCTTTCAATCTGGGCAGTTTATCTGGTGCGATCTCAAGTCTGGCAGTGTAGATAAATTCCAAGAAGGTAGAAAACTCTTCTGAGCTGACATCATGCAAGATGACCATGGGTGCTTTATTAACTGACGGCTCCTCACTGAGGAACAGCTCCCTGAAATACCTGCTGGAAGCAGCGAGGACGACTCTGTGGACGAAAAAATTTCCGTGAACATCCTTGTGTTGCTGTTCTGTCTGGACAGTCACATCGCAGAGAGATCCACACTGGTACAGAGAATGGAGCATTGTGAGCAGGTTGGAAGCTGCTGCCTTAGATTCCATGGTGATTTTCTGCATTTCCATGGTGCAAACTGAAGTCAACAGATAAACAAGTTAAACAACAAAAATAAAGTGCACAATTAATGGACTGAAGAATTCTAAAATGTATTAGCATTAAGGCTGTCAACTTGATACCTGTTTAATATTTCCTTATACGGAGGGGACAACCTGGAAGCCTTATTTAAATATGCACCTGCATATGCCAGGATTACTATTGCACTGTGTAATTCATAGCCATTATCTACTAACTCTTATTGTTTTGTCATGGATTAACGTCCCATTGAAAGAGAGAGTACAAAGAGCCAGCTTTAAAACATCATTGTGTGTGAATAATGGTCCTGTGTTTGTTTGTGTGTGTGTGTGTGTGTGTGTGTGTGTGTGTGTGTGTGTAGAGACACACACACACACACACACATACACATTAATATTATTACTGTTGAAAACAAGACAAAAAGACACAAACTGGAGAATCTGGTCATAATTTGAAGCAGGTAGTTTATCTGGTTTGTCTCCTTTCAACTTCCTGAACTGTTCAATCAAATGTACTTCATTTTTATTTAAAAAAAAGAATCAAATCACATATGTGTATAAACATAACGTCTTGAATAAAACTCACCCTTGCTATGTCGGTCCAGGACTTCAGTAAAGTAAAATAACACAAAAATGCACCGGGGAACCTGATGGTGAGTGCTTTAATAACGCGGTACATCAACGCTTCATTACGGCAGCGAATAGGAAGACATGGCCGGATTATACTTTGTCTACTGCGTTGTGTGTGTTATAAGCACACGTGTGATGACCTGTACGTGTTTTCATGTATAGAAATCCCTCTCCATTGGCTGCTATAGTATAGCACGCCGGCGTGAACAATGCCAGTGGGAGTGAGTGGGAGTGAGTGGGAGTGACGCAGTGTCAGTGTGTGTGTCGTGCGGGACGCGGCCGCTCCAGTGCGGGGGAAGTACAACCAGCAGAGCCGCGGTCGGTTTCCGGGGCATTCAGACCATGTGAGAGTCTGGGATCACGTCGAGGACTATCCCTAACACAACAAAAATACATACACACAGAAAAGAACAATCGACCAACCAATACATGTTTCTTATTGAAATAAATACAAGAATAAACGTTGAAATCAATGAATCAACCAATATATAAATGTTGAAATACATAAATGCATGGACATTTAGCCTATCTATGTGTTTCACTATTTCTTTTTCAAGAATTTATTTAAACATTTATTATTTTAAATAGTTATTCATTATTTTATTTGTTTATTCGTGTATTATTTTCTCAGGTTATTTATTTTTAATTTTGGCATGGATAGTCCTCCATTGTACATATAATTAAGCCCAACACAGTGTACTGCACTATAATAAAAGCTTAGGGTAATATAACATACAAATGCGTTGCAAACTATTTCACATTGTATGTTAAATAGAAATAAAAAAAATAAAGCAAGACAAAAATGCTAATGCTAATAATAATGCTAATAATAATAATGCTAATAATGCTAATATAATAATAATAATAATAATAATAATAATAATAATAATAATAATAATAATAATAATAAAACAAACCCTATTATCCATGAATGGTATTTGTATAACATAAAGTTATGTCATAAATAAAGCTATATATTTTAAAATATATGTTCAAACCACTGCTAGTAGTAGTAGCAGTATTTGTGTAACATTGTACATTGTACGTACAGTTGTGCATTGTACGTCATAACCCCAAATTATTTGAAATGCTGACAGGATGAATTGTGAAATGTGCTAAGGATTGGTGGGTAAGGAAGATAACGATGGTTTTACACATAAAAACCAGCCCTGCACACACAGGCAGTTTTTAATAATTACGTTTTTATTTGGAAATACAATACTGCCCTCTAATGGAAAAAAAAAACTAATGTAATTTAATAGTTTTAAATACTATTAAATAGAAGTAAATTGTTCATTTCAGGCTTGCCAGATTGGGGGAAAATGTCCCAATGAAAAATGTGTTCTACTTGTTCAGCCTCAATAGAAGATCCGATTAAAAGCACTTTCACACTTTATTCAGTGCAATCTTATCCCACATCATTACGATCAACGCAAACTATCACGTCTCTACAAAGAAATAAAAAAATTATACAAAAAATGAGTCTTTGGAAATGATGAGCCAACTCAATGAGCAAGCCCAATAGCAAGATGTATGCATGACAAAAGCGTGAAGAGCAGAAAGATACCTGTAGGTGTTCTTACTGTAAGGCATATAGTAGCAGCTCATTATTTTATTCACTGTGATTCGAGTTTAACTACAGACTACAGGTAAATGAGAGTACAATTCAATGTTATTGTATATTGTTCTTTATTTATGTGATAACGGGGTTCATAATGAGGATCAGCTGTGAAAAGTGGACATTATAATATTGTAAATATGCAAACCACACACACACACACTAATATAAATAAAGGCAGTATGTATGAAACATCAATGTTTACTGATTCATGAACTTTATCCTGGTATGTTGGTAAAAGCTTCTCTGAATGTCCTTAAGGGGGCATTGTTTGCCCAGACAATTCACAGTGAAGTTCATGTTCCATTACAGGTTTTACCTCATTGTGATTTTTTTCCAAATGAACAACCCACCTTTATCTAAATTACTGGTGTTTTCTAGTGTAGACCGTTCATTTTTTGCTGTTCACAATCTCACTATGTGGTATTCAGAGTTTTGTTAGATTCATATCCTTGAGCGTTTAAAGAGTTAATTATTATTACAATCTAATTAAAATAACGTTTTAACCAACGTGGGATAAGCCTAGAGTTCTTCCACTTGAAGTACAGCAGAGTGTTTTCATTGTCTTTCCACACATTGTCGAAACCAATGAAAACATATTGCTGATCTGTCAAAATAGACATTAAACCACAACCATTTACATCACAACGTCTATTTACTCCTTAAATGGGATATGCATACCAAGCTTGAGTATCCATCAGTCCCAGTTGAAGACCCTTTGCCTTGTGTTAATCTATGCCAGTTCTTTATTTTAAAGCAGGATACAGATATAAATTACTTTAAATAGTTCTCAACCAGGAATATGTATTTGTATATTTAATACCTCTTATTTCAGACCATATCAGGTGTTGGGGTGGCTGCCAGAAATCTATTTTATTGATACAGGAAATCCATTTTGCCTTGCATTACCCTTAATGAGTTCTGCAAGCAAATGGCCTCTTCCTGTGACTCATTCTGCGCTTTGTGGACCGGAGATTGTGGTTTTTTGTTTCATGTTGGAAAGTAACCACTATGTCTGCATTTTCATGCAAAAGCATTGTAGAAGGAATTATAGTTAGCCTTTAAAAAGAAAAGAAAAGAAAGAAAAGAAAAGAAAACATACATTTCCTATATAAAAATACATGCTTGTCTGAGCTGCTATCATTTATCATGTTGAATTGGGATTTGCCAATCTTTGACATCAGTGCATTTATTGAAAATATGTTTAATTCAATAGAAAACCTCAGTAAGTTCACTTTTGCAAGATTTTAAAGGTTCTTGTTTCTTAATGAGATAACAGACAAAACGTCATCTTGCATTGAGTAACAATGCAAACCATAAAACTGTACATCAGGAGTTAGATTCATTTAATGTGGTAAATAACTATGTGCAAGCCTTTGAACCTTCATAACATAAGCCTGTCTTCCTGGGTTTTTACAATGTGTTGATTAGGTTATATGGTTAGAAAATATAAAAAGTTGCTTTTGAGTGATGAGACCTGTTAATTTTTTCCTCCATACATTGGTGCCCACAGGTATTCTTATCTAGAGTAACAACAGTATTTGAACCCACAAAAATAAACACAACAAAATGAAACAAATCAAAACAGGACCAAGACAAACAGTGTACATTTTGAAGTTATGGGCGATGACTGAAGTAAGGAACCCGATTGTGCACCTGTATGCACTTTTCCTTGTCAAACCTAGAAGAAAGTGATGCCTCTCCAGCCTGCATTTATGCATTTTGGCCTTTAATTTACATCCAAAGGATCTACAGTTCAGGATTGTAGTGTAGTGATTTTTGATATGAAGATATTTGTCTTCCATATAATGGATATAATTACATGAGTAACCAATGTTCTTGACTTGGGTCGAAAAAGCATTAAACCAAAGTTTTTTTTCTGTTTTTAGCCATACTGCAGTTTTGAAGCCACAATGGGCTTATTTTCCCCACGTTAAAGAAGGAATAAGGATTGCCAGTTGTCAGACAGACGCATATCTGTGCAGGATGAGGAAAATATCTCCCTGGCCTAATGCCACCTGAAAGGAAGAATGTTGAATGCAGTGCAACATCAACATAAAACACCTTAAACTCAAAATACATTAACCCTAATATGTGTTTTGGATTGGAAAAAATGCTAAAGAACCAAAAACCCTTTTTTGGCTTGTTCATATTCTGCACTGATTCACAGCTTACATTGGGTCATGTGGCTGTAATTGGCGAACTTGGTCAGTTTATCCTTGTATGACTTCTTAACCATTAAACCAAGCTGTTAAAAAAGCAAAATAAATATCAGGAAAATTAAAGTTTGTGGTAATACACTCAAGACCACAAGTGTACTTTATTTCAGTATTAAACAAAGTGCTGTTTTGTAGTATTCTGTAAAAATCCCATTCATCCCAAATGGTACCTTAAGTTATTTTTGAATAAAAATATAATAAACTACTGTAGTACATTTGGTTTTTCTGAGTTCTCTGAAACAGAAATTTCCAGAAGCAGTGCAATAAATGTGACCTAATTTCTAATTTCTACAATATAATGCAATTAAATGTGTATTTTTAATTTGAAACATCAAGTGCCATACATAAAATAAACAAAGGAAAATTGAATACAAGAATAAAATATTAAGGCAAAGCAATTAAAATTTTAGTACAAATAAATAACATTTCACAATTGCGTATTATCAGTAGAATGTAAAATGTATATATATATATGTATGTGTGTGTGTGTGTGTGTGTGTGTATAATACATTCATACATATACAGTATATATTAATGTAGACTACATTTTGCAACAGAGTACTGGGATGTTTTCTGTCAAAGGGTCAGACAAAATGAGAGACTAATCCAATAATTAACCAGTACAGTTTGTCTAACAGTGCTGGATATTTTCTGATAGAGTAAATATGGAATTCAATAGTCAGTAATTAAATAATACAAATTAGATATTGAAACCTGATGTCAGGTGTAAAACTGTTTACCTTACGGAATAAAGAGCTCAACATTATAATTTTAATTTTCAATATATTTAATATTCTGCAGGACTAGAAAGATACATTTGAATTCCACAATGTGTAAATATGGTTCCCTTGTTTCTTGAATGATGTTTTCCGGCTCACCTTCAGCTTCCATCCTGTCTCATTTATAAATATACTATTTCATTGAAGACATCAGCATTCATTTCATTGATAAAAAAAAAGAATGGTCAGATATCTAATTTCCTGTTGTTCTCTGACAAATTTCATTAAGACTCTAATTCCCAGACTATTTAAAGTAATCTTCAGTTTCTCCTTGAGTCATTCTTTGTGATGCCCCATTTTTGTAATTGTATACACCACTTAGCTCTTTGGCATTTACAAGCCTGAGAAGTGAACTGTTGGAGGATTGCCAGCATTTGGCATTCGCTGAAATATACATGTATTTCAGTATGACATAAGGCTGTGTTTGTTCAGTGAGAAAACAAAGACCAGCTACTCAATGCAAAGCACTTTTTGTTAAAACAGTTTAATTCTTACTGAATCAGAATTGCATGTGTACCAGGAGATAATATACTGTAAGCAGGACAGCAACCTCTGTACGTCTCATGAAGCTTTCTGGTTAAGGTCTGTTTCAATACAGATCATGTAGCTGTGGGTAGTTTTTGTGTCAGTTTGCCAGCTGTAATTACAATTTTTAAGGTCTGGAAGATATAACTAGATAATAGCCTTATTGTGATGTTGTGGCTTTGGGGAGGGCTTTGACACATCTCTGGGCAACTCCTTGTTTACTCATATTGTTTCCAGGGCCTACACCCTTTCTGTTACTTCAGCCTGACTATCCTGTCTTCTGTCCATCCCATTGCTCCCCACCTCAGACAACAGTGCTACCTTGACATATTTTACAGAGAATCTGACCACAAACAAACAATGAAATAAGACCTGAGTGCTTATTTCTAGGGGTTTGCAGTTAGTGTGCTTTGAAACTATGCTGACCGAGGCTGTCTGTAAACATCACTGAATGTTGAGATCTTCAGACTTCGGACGTCTGTAGATTTTAAGTACAGATTGAGGTCTCCACAGGAAACATTACTTTTATGTAGGTGTAAATCCACCTTATTTACCAGAAAAGCTTTCAGATTAGAATACAATAGAAAATGTATGCTATTCCACACATATATATTTTTCAAAGATTTAAAAATAGTGCTACAATTCTGTAACAGCACCGCTGTGTGTGCTTATATATGCTGAAAAGTTTCTGCTCTCTAAATAAAATTCACACAGATATGTTACAAACAAAAAGTAAAATAAACTGCTAGTGTTGGCTTTTATCTTGCCATGCTGACATCCACGCTGCAGGAGTACACAACAATATATTTATTTATATTACAACATCCTTTTCACAGCAGCAGAATCTGTCACCTTCAGCAATGTCATATGTTGTAGACTAGTTAAAAGAAAAGAGTGCAACATGAAACCAGGTTAAACGGAAAACAGGAAACTTCCTATTTTCAAATGTGCACACCTATTATTGTAATACTACCTTGCACGTTCAAACTCAAATCATGGAACTTTACAATAAACATGTACAGAGGTTAACAAAGCATTTTATTTAGACTTATTGAAACAGATGCATATATTTGTCTATGAATTTAACTTTTTGCACAGAGCTACAGTGTAGAATATGAGAGTGTGTGCTAGTGCATAATTCACTTCTCCTGATTTCACACAAGATGTCTTCTATACATCAAAATAACATAGCTCATGTACATGAAGACTAAGCTGCTCTAGTCTTGATACAATTACTAACAGCATAAGCTATATATTTTGGAACAGGCCAGGGTTATAAATCCTTCTTAAACAGAGCACTACCTGTACACTGGCATTCAGACACTTTGTGGTTAATGGCAGAAGCCATTAGAATGAAGCACAAAGCAACCACTTCTTATTCGGTGAGAAACATGACTCTCAGCTCAGAGTTATACATCTGATAAAGGAAAAGGATAGTTGCTTATGTGATCTGTGTTTCAGAGCGTTGAAAGCCAGTACATTGCAGTCCAAGATTGTGATTGGATATCTCCAAACCCAGATTTTAACCTGGAACTACAGTTTGTATTTACATAAATTGTGCTGGGTTTAAGAAGAAGGAATTCAGAAGTATTGGTAGAAAATATTTGCCTGAATATGTGAAATAAGCAGCTCTGAAAACGTTATTTTGCCTTTGAGTAGTGGCCAAACATCCTAACATCATGCTGTCAGTTTGTAGTAACCTCACAGTAAAACAGAACCAAAGAAAAGCAAATACAATATAACCAGTTTTAATAACACACATGTTGTAATGGGGCATGTGCTGATGCATTCTAAATGACTGTGATTGCCTGCAGGTAACTTCAGACCATTTGCAAACTTATACCAATAAATTACGATTAGCAGTAAAACATTTTTCCTAGAATTACCTCAGCACGGGGGGTAATTTCAGTAGTGTGTGACGCCCTTAGTGCCACCCAGCACTATCTGAATGAGTATCTGACTGATTGCCTGAGGTATAGAGTTGCAGTCGATGCCCACGTTTGTCATGATTTTGACTTGATGACTACAATGTAATTAAATGTATATAAACAGTGTTGGGGAAACAACTTAAAAAAATGTATCTATCACACTTAAAAATTATTTGAACAAAAGTTTAACCATTTATACACTAATTAATTGGAAATAATATAATGTTACTAAGTGCAGTTATAATCAATTTCCTTACCAGATTTATTAAAAAGTAAGAATTATTCAAACTTAAAAAAAGAGATGTATGCCATTTTAAGTTTCACAATTGGCAACACTGTCCGTACATCTCGTCATAATTTATCACACCCCATATTTACAATACAACCTTATTTTTAAATCAATGTAGGAATACAAATAATTACATATTCATCTAAGGCTGAATTCCAAAGACAAGCTACTGTTGCAAAACAGTCTCTAAAAAATCTCTGAACAGTCTTGCACTTTAATGTGTTTTTCTCACTGGAAACTGGCTTTACAGCTGGTTTGGAACTATTTTGATTGAACTGACTACAGTCCCAACAGTTAAGTACACCTGGGATCCACATTTTGTAATTAGGAGTGCCAGTATTCAATCTAGAAGCCTAAGTTTAACATCAGTTAAATTTGTTATCAGATAAAAAATACTTTCACAAGATAACAATTAGTGGATCACATTCCACCAGAGATGGAAAACCTGTTAAGTCACAGGTCATGAAGGCATTGCCCCATAGTATACCAAGCCAAATTAGCATTTAGAGATATCTTTAATTAATTTAATGATATCTTCAAATATTTAGAGATATCTCCAAATCATTTTGCGATATTTTCAAATCACTTCCTGTATGTAGCCCAAGATTATCACTTCCTGTTAACTTGTTCATTCATTTCTATGTAACTAAATGAGGAAACAAGTGATAATCTCAGCCAAAATACAGGAAGTTATTTGAAGCCATCTTGAAATGATTTGCAGATATCTCTAAATGAACAGGAAGTAATTTGAAGATATCTCAAAATGATTTAGAGATATCTCTAAATGAACAGGAAGTTATTTGCAGATATCTCTAAATGATTTGCAGATATCTCTAATTCATTTAAATATATATTCAAATCATTTAGAGATATCTTTAAAAATCACCTTATTTAGATATCTCTAAATGATAGATTTGGTTATTTGGAAAGCATCACAGTGTTGGAAAGACTTATATTGCTGTATTTAAATAGTACATATTGAAATATCAGGATATGTGATTATTATAATGATTATGATTATTATGATAAGATTAAATTGAAACTCAAGAAGATGATGACAAAGATTAAGATAAAGTTATAAAACCCACCCTCGACCCTACATCTCTTCAGAAATACCGCCCTGTCTCCCTTCTCCCCTTCCTCTCTAAAAACCTTGAGCGGGATGTTTACCATCTGCTCTCTGCATTTCTATCTCAGCACTCACTCCTTGACCCTCTGCAATCCGGTCTTCCCACTGCTCACTCCACTTAAACAGCTCTTCTAGCTGTCACTAACTCATTTAACTTGGCTTGTGCAGCCTCCCTCTCCTCTGTCCTGATCTTTCTTGATCTCTCTGTAGCTTTTGACACTGTCCATCACTCCATTCTCCTCTCCTCCCTTGCCAATCATGGATACTCTGGCACTGGTCTCGCCCGGTTCTCCTCCTACCTTAATCTACCATGGAACTTCATGTGCACCTCAACCTCTGCTAACAGGTATGCCCCAAGGCTCTGTCCTAGGCCCCCTTCTGTTCTCTCTCTACACCCACTCTCCGGGCCCTCTCATTGCATCCCATGGGTTCTCCTACTACTACTTCTATGCCCTTCCTTTCTTTTCCCTCTTCTAATGCCCTCATCCTCTCTCACATCTCTTCCTGTCTCTCTGCTATCTCCTCTTGGATACACTTGCATCATCTCAAGCTTAACTTGCCCAAATCTGGTTTCCTGTTTTTTCCCTCCTCCTCTTCATTTTCTACTGATCTCTCCATTTCAATTCCACTGGAATCTGCCACCCTCTCGCCCCCTTCTTCTGCTAGGAATCTTGACCCTTGACCCGTTCTCTCCTAATCTCAGCACTTCTCCACTCTGACATGCACCTGCAGTTTCTTCCCGAGCAATATGAACAGAATCCGTCCCTTCCACACCTACTGCTCAACTAAATTGCTCATCCAGACCCTGGTTATCTCCTGCCTGGATTACTGCAAATCCCTCCTTTCTGGCCTGCCTGCGTCTGCTACCCGCTGGCTCCAGGTCATCCAGAACTCTGCTCGTCGTCTGGTGTTCTCGCTGCCTTGATTTGCACATGCTACTCCACTCCCTTCACTGGTTCCCCATCTCGGCTTGCATCCAGTTCATGACGTTGACTCTCACCTACTATTGTTTCAACCAGACTGCACCAACTACTGACTTTCATCTCTCCTCACACTCCCTTCAGACCTCTGCTATCCACCTATGCCAGAAGACTTACTTTACCCCTTCTCCTCTCCCCTTCCTCCAGAGGTGCTCCTTTTCAACCCTTGCCCCTAAGTGGTGGAACAACCTTCCCACTGAAGTCAGGACTCTTAATTGTATACACCCTTACCACCTTCCGGTGATTACTGAAGACACATCTGCTCAGACAGCAGCTTATTCTCCTGATTGCTATTATGCACTTTATTTAACTATGCTTCCTCATGATGCTGTGTACTTGTGCACTGTAAGTACTTATTGTTTTACTGCAACTTCTCCTTTCCACCCACTCACTCCCTTTAGCACATAGCTAAGACTCAGTTGTATTATATATGTACTTGTTATCTCATTGAACTAGGATGTTTGAAAGTTGTGTCTGCTATGAAATAAATATTAATAATACAAATAATACAAATAATACAAATAATAATAATAATAATAATAATAATAATAATAATAATAGTAATTGCACATTACAGGGGAGGGGGTATTTTTAAAAAGTAGTTCAGTTTCACAAAGACATCAATTAATTCCAACTTAGATCATTTCTTAAAGCTTTGATGCAAGTCAGGAACAAACAGTAATCATCAGACACTGGTGTACTAATGGTGTGTAATGGGTTAGGATGACAGATAATTTAGCTGTTCCCTGGTAACTATTTCAAATGCAGGTGTTATGTTTACAACATTGGCTAAAAACCTTAGTTTCTGCAATTGGAAAAAGCGAATATTTCCATTTATCAGCAATTATACATTTTTTGTCTCTGATCCGTTGGGTATTTTTTGGTATTTACAGTTTCTCCCTGCTGTGAAAGACAAAAAGAGATGACAGATATGCTGTTAAATAACAATGAAGAGCTCTTAAGTGAACAGCATGACATGACAGTCTGGTCAGCTGTAATTATTCTATTTTAATCAAATCTGGCTTTGGAACTATGCATAATGTACATACAAATAAAAATAATTGATTGAAACAGTTACCTACTTTAGAATATGTTTTATATTTATAATATACCACCTAGCATGAATACGTATTACAATTTAAATACACAATGCAGTTTGTAATTTTGTGCACTGGTAGCCTAATGTACACGTGGCATTTCTGGTTTGAAGCAGTGCTTCAAACTCCTTCAGGTTTCAGAGAGAGTACATTACTGAACTGAAAAGAAGTGATTCAGAAAAAATGCACAGAAAGGACAAGTACAGCAACAGGTTTGATGAAGGGATACATTATTCAGGTTGGAGAACATCACAAATGGAAATAATATTGAAACGGCTCCTTAATGAAATCTGTAACAGTGCCTTTCTCAGACACACAGCCATTTCCCTGTATTGGAATTGTATTTAATAAAACTGTACTCTTTAAAAAAACGTAGTCAAACAATTATGTTTGGTTAATAACATACATTTTCACTAGCACTGATTACAGTATTCCTGCTCCTCTGGTAGGATATTAAACACCTTTATAAATAACAGGTATGTGGAGTACTCCATTCAACATTTTTTCATCAGTCTGCTTCTTTTTTTCAGTGTTTGTTAGGTATGAAGTGTCTCAAACATTCTTCTGTTTCTTTAGCCCCCTTTATTGGGCAACCATTCATGTTCTGGTAAATAGTGTATCTGGATACACTTCCTGTCAGACAGCAGGTGGTGCCATATGGTAAAGAAATCCCAACATGGCTCTCTAAGCTCCCTACACTCCTGCTCATTGGCAGAGAGTCATGCCAAACACTTTGCGTCTGTCAGCACATTCCTGGAAGGTCACAGTCAATGATGAATGCTCTTATATTGAAGCCTGAGTTTTTCGTTCCATGGATTGCATCACTTGGCGGCCTCTTGGCTTCATTCATTTGACTCCTGTGGTTGCACACCCTCCCCCATTGTTGAGAGCCTCGTTTCCTCCACAGGCTCTTTTGTGGCTGCGGCAGGAATTTCATGCCTGGCTGGCCTCGGGATTCTGGAAGGCATCCAGCTACTTTCCACAGCAGAGCTGCTCACTTTCCCCTGAGGTCAGAAATATCCTGTGGTTTTTGGTTTGATCACTCCGGATGTACATTCACGTAAACCATATGCAGGGCCCTATGATTCTCAAGGCCGAATTTGTCAGTGTTACTAATTATGCAAAAGGGTTTGTTTGCAGAAAGACCCCAGGTTACACACAGAGCTACACAAATAGAAGTTATAATGGCAAATCCAACTTGCAGATGTCATTTATTTCCCTTTGAAGGTGTAAAACTGTGATGCAAGTTATCCGAGTTTGCTGTGTTGTGCAATATTGCAACATCTCCATGCTTATATAACTAACCTACTTGAATGACATTACACATACAAATCAGTACTGCATTAGGGTTGTTTGAAGATTCATCTAAAGTGGACAAACCATTTTCAAAGCTTTCTGCGCTCCATGTGCAAGTAATACTGCAGAAGGAAATAGTCACATAAGAAAATAAGTATGCATATAATTTCATAATCACTAATATGCAAATATTTCATTAGAAATCTTATTTCAAAACTTTTATCGCTTTGGTAAAATTTGGTAATTCATAACATGCATAGCTTACCCATAGTAAGCACTAGTCTTGGTCATTGGATAAAGTACGGTTAAGATCAACAAGTTAGATTAATTGTCCTGTTCAACTCCCATTTAGTATCTGAGAACCAGGCATAGTGTATACTCCAAACATTTTAATAAAGCCAAGATGACCGATTTGCTATACTTTGCCCAGTCTTGGTTCAATAACCCTCAACATTTAATTTCCCTAAAGATTTGCACCAACTGAACACACACACTCAACTCACTACACCTGTCAACTCAGAAATCCTTCTTGTCTATGTGTCATTCTGCAAACAGTGTATGAAGTATAAGCCTCACTCAAACTTCACTCACTGCACAAGAACGAGTGACCAACCTTCCTGTCTAATATATATATATATATATATATATATATATATATATATATATATATATATATATATATATATATATATATATCTTCCAAGTTCTCCAGTCTCGAGTCTGAATGTTCTAACCAGTTTCAGTATTACTGAAACAACTGATTCTTAAAGAGCTGAATTTGGAGGCATCATCCTCATTTGCTTGACTTCTTCACACTCCTTAATGATTAATTTTTCCTATACATTTTGTTCACCACCCAATAGCTCCATCCAAATCGATGCAATAATTCTATCAATATAAAATACAGCGACACTTTCAATATTTCCCGGTAAATATAAATAATGATCCAATTTCCCACCCATGATCCAAACCCACTATTGATAACAGTTACATTTGTTAAATAAATGGTTAGCAGGTATATCCTTAATTATACATTAATTATATGGTTCTTGTTTTTTTTCTACAAACAACAACAATACATTTTTTCATAACATCCAAAAATCAGTAACTGGAAGTTAAATCTTGGTTCAATTTAAGTCCATATTATCATTTTTATGTATTTTTTAACACTTTGTAAACTTCATTTTGATGCTTTGAAAACATCAGAAACAGCACAGCGCTGCCAGAAAGCACTGCATGTCTAGAAAGATCTCCAAGGAAGCATGTACATTATACATAATGTCAAAATAGTTTCTGCAAGTCGGTAACCTTGATTTATATTAATTTCAGCATGTTCTAATAAGGAAAGTGATATTATCAGGATGCTATATTCAATGAATACCATTACATTTCAACATGAAATTTATATGTACAACAGAAACACTGTTAAAAGGAACATAATCTGAAGTTGGAATAATGATAAATTCAGGCATATGCCAAGTAGATTAGTATTGGCACTCACTGATTATCTATGCTATATTGCAGGTCTAACAAAAAGTAAAAGCAAAGAATTTGCAAATTTCTGAAATAAATTACACAAACAAAAAACAATCATATTAATAATTAAATACAATGCACGTTAAGTCTCAATGATATATGCATGTATTAGATGCTAACTTATAACACTTTGCTTTTGCATAACACAAAACTCAGGAAGGTCTGCTTGGTAAGAAAATCAACACTGATTACAAGCGGGCCATGCTGCAGGAATAAATAGCACAGTTATTATAAGAATTGGTGCAGATCAAGAATAGCACTGATTAGACTTCAATTCAGGGAACTCTACACTATTTTAATAAACCTGGGGTTTTTAATATCAGGTATACCTTTGCCAAGTTTTTTTTTTTTTTCAGTAGGATGTCCACAAGTAAAGAAAAGACAAGACATAGCAGAAACTTAAACATAACAGATTTTCTTCATGCTCTTCATCTTCCATAAACCCATCCAATTAGTAATAAAAATGTAAAAAGCTAAAACCTACATACATGGATGCTCTGAAGCATGTATAAAAAAAAAACACTCAGCTCATATTATGCAAGTTTACAACAAAAATATGTTTTTTAATTAAATCCAATACAATAAAATAAAAAATATATCATAATAACAACAAGATAATGAATATATTGTATGGTATATTGTAATGTATTCCATATGGTAATGTGTATATAAATGTGTTGTGTGTGCATGTGTGTGTCTGCTTGTATGTGTGTGTGCTATTATGTTTGGTTTGCAAAAACATCACAGTACGGTTATAGGCTCTGAATAAGAAACACATGATACACATCCTGTTTATCCTGACACAATTATAATTATGTGGTGAGCTGAGCCAGAACTGTGAAGATATGATCCATTTTTAGAGCTCTGGTCTGTCCCCACAGGGAAACGTTGACTTAATATTAAGGCTGGTCTGAATACATGTGGCGATCCTTCAGAGGGTGAAGGGTGAAACGCGGAAACAGATACAAACAATCTCTGCTACTGGGAGGCATACAGTGTTTGCAAATGAACATTGGGAAGTGCCAATTCAGTGATTCAATGTGAATATCACTATTCACTATAAATTATTCTGGAATAAGTTAAGACTTGTTACAACATACTTTGCCAACATAACTGACTTAAAAATAAATAAATAAATAAATAAAAATCAATATTACAGTCAGCTGCCAGGCATTTAGAATCTGCTTATATATTGCAGATATTAATGATGAGTGTGTATTCTTTGCAAAATCAAAGTTTCTTGAGCTTGATTGATCAGGAGACTGTCATGCATTTCACTGATATACATTCAATACATACATTTTAGCAGAAAGTATGCACACCATTTATTTAAAACTGTGCTATGTGCTGATTTGCTTTGATTTCTGTGGAGTAGTAGCCAAAGGTTTACACATTCCCTGTCTAAACTTAGTTCAATCAGCTGGAATCTTGAACATTTTCTCTAAGCTGAATTAGAAACAAACTGCAAATATATAATTGTAACACTCCATCAACTCGGGGTTTGTAATGGATCCATGATTGAAAAATATGAATTATTCTTATTGTCTGATTGGACCAATCCAGCACAATGATAGACTGGATGAAATAATTTAAGTCCTTCAGTTGGGGGAGAGAACCAGTCTACAGGTGATCAAAGAAAGACAAAACGTAAAAATATGCTCTTGATTTAAGTCTAAAGATTAAAATACTTCAGCAGCAATAATGTTGACATTGATAATGTGTCTTAAAGCTTCCCAAACTATACAGAAGATGAACCAATTACTTTAATGTAAGTTTAGTCCAAACGTTTTTATTGATACAGAGAGTGAAGACAATTTAGAAAACAATTTACACCATTTTATGTATATATAGGTGTTTCTGTACCATTTAGACAAGGTCTGCAGCAACCCCCCAAGAGAAAGAGGCAACCTCACTGAATTGATTGTAGCAACCCTCAAGCCTAATGTTATATGACAATAGGTCTACCAGTAAGTAACCTCTCTTACTGTATAAATAAGAAAGTGCTTTTGGGGAAATGAAGAGAGTTCTATAAAATGCAGCGCTGCTGTTAAAATGGGAATCAAATACAAGCAGTACGAAAGAGGGAAATCACTGTATGGCACTAAGATGACCTATTAAGTAAAAGCGATGAACATTACAAAACAGTATTAAAGGGCTTTTACTCATAGGCTTTGAAATCCAGTGCACTGGGGCTCATCCATGGACTTTTCTAGAGAAAAGCCTACATAAACGTTTGAACTTATTTTTCAGCATTTAGTCAGTATTTTCTGTTTCTCTTTAGAAGTCTTAAAAGAGAGTTTCTTAGGACATGGCAGCTCGCAAGACGTTTGTAAACACATTCAAGCTTACTAGATTGTAACTATTAGTTAGTTAACAATAACCTCCAGGTTCAAATCTGAATGTATTTCATTCAAGTTCATGTCTTTCATGCTTTTGCTAACTCCCTCATGGTCACAAACTAATTTTTACATCGGACACTTAACACCAATAGGATTCTTGTTGAATGGACAATGTGAATTTATTCGTTAGATCCAACCATGCTTAGTGAAAATCACTGATGACAGTACTGAACGTGACTTTAAATAAGTATACTTACACTCTACTGTTGCAATTGGCTCCCAAATCTACAGTCAAGTCCTAAGATGTTTTTTGCTTTAATATGGGGAATACACGTTCATATGAAAGAGGTGTCTTCTGTGTATTCCTTACTTCATTTCTGTGATTGTATCAATATGATTCCCTAATTCTAACTTTCCAGTGTGTGTGGACACACACGCACACACACACACATAATCTTGACATTTCCCAAGTGTCAACTGCATTACCTGTTCCTCTGAACCATAGGTAGGGTCACTAAGGTGCATGATGGAAATCACAGATGTCTCAGAGTTCCAGAAGGTGTTAATTGTTGATGTGCCTTAAACAAAGCAAACAACTGCATCAGCAATGATCTTCAAAGGTCGCTCTCTCAAGTGTATGAGAATAGTTGATGGATGGGAAAAACACATAATCGGCAATGTTGGATTTCAAAAATGGTGACTACTTTCAAGAAGGCAATGTCACCATCCATCATGCTCATGAAGCCCATGGTACAGACCTGGCCACCTGAGTTGACAGATCTGTGTCTGATTGAGCATCTATGGATTGCATCACATTGTATGGAAGCACAGCACACAACTCATCTACACACAACACTCAAGCAGTGGACTCCTGAAAGAAAAGGGCAAAACTTTTTTTTTTTTAACTTTTCTTATTTTTTCCTCTGATAGCTGATGCTGCATTGAGTCTGACTTGTGACTGGGGTACATAGTGGATCAACATAGTAATAGAATATTAATTGAACAGGATGTAACAACAACAACAACAATAATACAAATAAATCGATACATACACTGAATAAAAAATCAGATAAATTACATATGTGTACAAACAAAACAAATCAGCACAACAAAGTGATTTTTAATGGGATTGTTATGATGATGTCTCAAAAGAGACAGGACAGAATGAAATACCCAAAGTAACTTCAAATAGCAAAAACACAAAAGAAACACGTACTCTTAATGCAGTGATGAAAATAAATTAAAGGTAGATTGATCTTTTTAATTTGTTTTATTTAACTCTGAAAATAGAATGCAATGAAAAGGGAGTGACATGTTTAATAATTTCTAGAAAACAATGTTATGTTGATTGAGGTTCTGGTATCTGATTTATGGCAGTTATTGATATATGTATCGTAGTACAAAGAAGTATAATGAAAAACAGTTACGTCAAAATCACAGTGTTTTATTGTTTATTATTGCAGTGGGAATGAGAGATTCAAAAGATTTTTTTTTTTTTTTACTTAAGATCTTAATGATTTACGTTGGCTTATAGAAAACAGGAACCTGGCTCAGCCCTGGTTTGCAAATGACGTTGTTAGTGTGTTTTCCTCAAAGGGGTTCTCCCTGTCCATGTCTGTAATCATCTAATGTCATACTAAAAATATAACTTTCAAGCATCTTGGTGCACTTAGGCAGATGCTGACACAATTTTAACAGCAGATAAGAAAATCCAACCAACAAATTATTTAAACACTACAACAGCCTTCCCAGTATATATTCCACTGCTCTTTTAAAGCAAGATAATTGTCCTTGGCAAAACTCACTTTTATTTGTTCTGGATTGGAGAACAAAGATAGCAAAGGCATTTCTGAATAATATCGCCTACATATCTCACATTTCTCATATTAGATTCAATTTAACATTAGTTTACACTTTATAATAAGGTGCTGTGATTCCTCATGAATTAATATATGAATACCACAGGATAAACACATGAATATGTCATGCACTTCATCTGAGTTCTTATGTTAATCACATGTATAACAAGGTCAGAGTCTGTATTTAGGGTTTGGGTTCAGGGTTAGGGTTAGTGTTATGTGCTCAACATCAGAACTCAGATGATGTTCATGAGGTATTGATGTTTTAATCCTGTAGTATTCATATATGAATTCATGAGAAATCACACCACCTTATTAAAAAGTGTTACTGTATTTTCATACTGTCCAAAAAGCATACAGAATTTTGTCAAACGCTTACCTTTTGTCACCAATATAGTCACTGGATGCTTTTTTTGAATTCCACGTTGAATGGCTACATTAAGTGACTTGGGGCCAGATTAAATCAAAATTTTCATCCACTCGCTAATAGAAACTACAGAGCTGTACTCAGTTGCGGCTTAATTTTTTAGTAAGATGCCACTTTCTTCTAATAATAAACGTAAACGCTAAGATGTACAGGTTTGTAGTTTGCTATTAGCGGGTGGGTCAAAGTTTTGATTTAATCCGGTTCCTGCTATTGATATTGTAACAGAGACTATAGTGACCATGTTATTGGTCTATTTATGAGCAGAAGTATTTGGCATTTGCTTTTCCTTTTGAAATCACAATTGTAAAATAATTTTATTTCTGCAAAACATTGCTATGGAGCATTAAGTACAAGTGCCTGACAAAATTATGCTTTTAAAAATAATAATAATAATAATAATATATATATATATATATATATATATATATATATATATATATATATATATATATATATATATATATATATATTTCCTTTTTATTTAAGAAATTATATATTTTGCTTTCCCTAATTTCTATATTATACACAAATTAAACATTTTCCAGTTCTTAAATTTCCCTATGTGACTAACACTATGAATAAACTCATTGTTATTTCCAAGGTACTTTTCTCTCAAGCTTACCAGCCAAACTAAATTTAAAAGGGCTTATTTTTAAGCTTCTCTGGTACATAATACTGTATGTCTAAGCGCTTCTCATAAATATACCAATAGGGGTTTTTGATTCTTTGGTAATCTGATTCTGTAGAGAATAAATCCTGTTAAATGGGACTGTTGTGAAATAGAAGATTATTGATTTTTATTGCACTTGTCATGCTAGTATGAATGCTATTGACTTTAGAACAATTATATACAATGATGTACAATGATGAGTCAGTCACCTATAACAGCAGTAAACATTCTTGGAACACTTAGTATGAACATAAAGCCTGGTTCTAAAGGTCATGAGAATCCCCAAAGCCAACGGCAGGATGGGTTGAACAATCAATATCGGATGCAGTAACTGTGCAAGATGCTATCTGAGACTTAACACGGCAAATTTTCAGCAATCAATATCTCCTGCTGATAACATCTCACACAAGAGTCTGTTTAACTTTCCCCTCTACCGTGTGCCCTGTAGAAATGTAAAACAATGACGAACATTTTCTGTCACTGTTGTTGTTCAGTAACTTTTCACAGCTATAAGTTATTATGAATGTACTGAGAATTATGTCACTGTAGTTACATCAATATGAAATGGTTAGTTTTTAGAATACACTCTACAATATATAGATTCATTACACACGTGGGAGTTGCGAAACATATACAAACTCTTTAATGTAATTTGGAAGGGAACTTATTAAGCTAAAAAGTAAGAGAATAAGACCTTGTCATTTACAATCTAGATATGGTCAGGTGAATGCTTTAAAATCAGGGTGAAAACATAATCTATATGTTGATATAATTAGAGGTGTAATAGATTCCATTGTTGTCAGTTACCACTGTTTATTAACATAATCAGCCATACATCAAAAGCTATTATATTATTGTGATTATTATTATATCAGTTCAAATAGCTTTGGAATATATGTTTTTTCCAATGGATTGACTCTTGCTTCATTCCTGTCTAAGACAATTCACCGATTGTAATGTGTTCATATTCTTACATGATATTCCAAATTGCTGCAGATGGAGCTTATTGCTTGTGATATCAATCTTTTCCACATTACATGCTTTACTTGTACCACATGCTTTTATGTGTATGTACAGATACAATCTTCATCTTCTTGACTAGGCTTTGAAGTTGGAAGAAACATTTGCTAGAAAAGTGTTTATGCACCGGTGTTTCAGAACAGCAGACACCCGTTCCTAAACGAAACCATGCAGAAAAGAAGGGTAGGTTGGCCAGAATACTGTGAAGTTTTATTGCACAGCTAAAAATTTGCTGTGTGTAGGTTTAATTTGCATAGATAATCCATGGCCTTGTCTTTTAAACACAATGCTTTAAATACTGGAATTTCCCATACCTCATGAAGTGGGTGCAGCAGCGCTTGTCTGGGCAAATGGAAGATTCAAGGATGTCATTTACTGGTTTATAAATCTAAATTGACAAACTGATTAGCTGCTTGGCACAATGTGTCTGTTGTGGTAAGAGGGTAGATTCCAAACTGTTACTAATTTAAATGAACAGGATAGCAGGGCACTCAGCAACATTAATGTTGAACCAATTTGCAAATGCACAGCGAAAATACTTTATAATCTTATTTGTTGAGATCCTTCAAATAATCAAAGTGAAACCCTAACATTTTCAATCTAATACTGATGCATCTTGTATTCACACACAAAATGGTGCCAAAAGTGATTATTTAGCTTCTGTTGCACTCATCAGGAAAGACACATTGTTGAGCTAAATAGGACATAAGCAGTGTGTCTTTGCTTGAGACTCTTTGGGTACACCAATTTTGCCTTCCCAATCCTCACTGAAACTGAATCACACCGAACAAAGGATCTTAAATATAATTTCTGAGTAGTTCTGCCATAATTGACCATTTTACATTTTAATCTGATAACAAAATGCCCAATGTCCCATATTTCTTCTTCACTTGTTGGTTATTTTCCTCTGTAGCACATATTTCACTTTTTTGTTTTTCACCTCCTAACCTGCAAGACAACTAAGAGCAAAAGAGGCAATAGAAATCCCATGACTTGAACTCTGGCTTGTGGGAAGTGGGCTGGGCATGTACTGATGGAAAGATGTGAAATGTGGTATGCGTCTTGTACTCCAGTAACCGTTAAACAGCAAAGAAATCACCCAGCAGTGGTCGAGAGCATACGCAGGCATACACCATATGCCCACTTAATTTGAAAGGAACTTTGCAAATGCCCATGTAATTTTGTGTATACCCACTAAGATTTTGTGTATACTCTTCTATAATTCCCCCCCAGAAGGTGTGGGGGGGATATTTTGGTATTAGAGTATACTCACTACTTCTATCATCACTACAGCGCTGTCAGCCAGGGAGAGTGAAATGACTGTTGTGCTGCATTGTTGTAGACAGCAAGTAGGAAACTGATGATGATCAACGCTGATGTGTTCCAGGCAAGGAAGTGTTAATCCTTAACAACCCAGTGTGACGTAAATGTCACAAATATTTAACAGGATTTACAAAAATGTATTATGCCAATTTACAAGGCCTATCTATGTGACATATATGTCACCCTGGGGATCAAAATGTATAATATGATTTCATGATTTGTGTTTATTTCTTTTAATATTTAATGCTCTTTTTATTTTGCAAAATACAGCTGTGACAGTCTTTTGGGATTTCTATTAACTAATTAACTGGAGAGTTACACATATTGGCACACTGTGACCTAGAGTCAAAGTCAAATCAAAGGAATTTGGAAGATTAATGGGAACTGAGGAGCGGACTGACTAAAACAGGAGTTGGAGATAGATCTATATTAACCTCTTGTTATTCTCACCCCTTATTTCTTGGTATATAAGATTTGTTATATTTTATTTATCTATGTGTCTGTGATGGACTGGTGTCCCATCCAGGTAGTACCCAGCCTTAAGCCTGGTGAGGCTCCTTCTGCTCATGACCTTGTACTGGACAAAGTGGGTTGAACATGTGGATTGATTGGATATTTACGGATTCACTACATAGTTATATGTAGTTTGCTACAATTACTGTTCCTGTCTGTTTACATCACTCTGATTTCTCAATAAATAAAAGTGCTTGGTGTGCTCTTCGTCTAATCCTTAGACCCTTCAGCTAGCACAGTTGCCATAGCAATATGCCCTTATTGTCACACTTATAATGTGATGATATGGAATTTGTTCTGGAATATTTATAATGTGATTCTGTGACTTCAATACCTTGCACTTGAATGATTCCACTCCACAGACTGAGCAGTTTGGATTTTTAGATGTACAGTTAGGTCCATAAATATTTGGACAGTGACACAATTGTCATCATTTTGACTCTGTATGCACGATGAACGGTGTAGGAATTACACCTATTTTTATATGTGGTCCCCCCAATTTTAGGGTCTCAAAAGTATTTGGGCAAACATAATCATGAATTAAATTGTGAGTTTCAATACTTGGTTACAAATCCTTTGCAGTCAATGACTGCCTGAAGTCTGGAACCCATAGACATCACCAGATGCTGGGTTTCTTCCCTGGTGATGCTCTGCCAGGCCTGCACTGCAGCTGCAGTCTTTAGTTCCTGCTTGTTCTTGGGGTGTTTTGCCTTCAGGTTTGCCTTTGAAATCAAAACAAACAAACACAACAGTTGGCCAGATCAAAAACACCCTCCAGGAGGTAGGTGTAACTTGTCAAGAGAAGACTTCACCAGTGTAAATACAGAAGGTTTACCACAAGCAGGATGAATTCTGAAGTGTTTAGGGCTACATTTTCTGCTCAGATTTAGCCAAATGCTTCACAACTCATTGGATGGCGCTTCACAGTGCAGATGGACAATGACCTTAACGTGAAGAAGTGGAATGCTCTGCAATGGCCAAGTCAATCACCTGACCTGAATCCAATTGAGCAGCATTTCACTTGCAGAAGGCAAAACTGAAGGCAAAACGCCCCAAGAACAAGCAGGAACTAAAGACAGCTGCAGTACAGGCCTGGCAGAGCATCACCAGGGAAGAAACCCAGCATCTGGTCATTGACTGCAAAGGATCTGCAAGCAAGTATTGAAACTCACAATTTAATTCATGAGTATGTTAGTTTGTCCAATTACTTTTGAGCCCCTAAAATTGGGGGGAGCACATATAAAAATGGGTGTAATTCCTACACTGTTCACCCAATTTGGATTTAATTACCCTCAAATTAAAGATGAAAGTCTACACTTAAAGCCCATCTTGATGGTTTCCTTTCAAATCCATTGTGGTGGCATACAGAGCCAAAATGATGACAATTGTGTCACTGTCCCAATATTTATGGACCTAACTGTATATAATTTATTCTTCAATTTCCTAATATATATATTGTAGAGTTTCCGGCTTTTTGCAACTGGATCCACCAATGACAAAAATAAATAATTAATTAAATAAATAATAATAATAAGAGAGTTGAGATTCCTGCAACAGATTTATTTCTCAGGGAGCTTTTAAGGTGCAACACTGTTCTCAGTCTCTTCTCCATGTCGGGAATTGGGGCACCCCTATAAATCTTCTTTGCCCCCCGTGACTGACTCCCCCAGTCACGGCACCCCCCTGTTCCCGTGTGTATATTAATGTGCAGAACTGTGAGGCAATATGGGTAGTCCAAGAGAAATAAATATTAGTGAGCAAAAATAAGCATCAACTACTGATTAATTAAAAAATGTATTTACCTTCTTAAAAGAAAGTGCCAAAGCGAAACATTTGAAATGATTTGTTTGTCAACTTTACACATGGAAAATCCTGCCTTCTTGGCACACACATGACACACATGCATTGGCATGAGCCTAAGTATACAATCTTTAGCAATGTATCTATTTTCATCAGTTGAGCTCTAATAAAATCTTGGATTATATTTATGCTAGATGCACATCTCTGTTTCTCTCCCTCTCAAGCACATGCCATAACATTTCAATGGGGTTAAGGTCACCAACTCTTGCCATATAATTTATTGTCCTGCAATTCCAGAATTCAAAGTTGTCCCGGAGAAAATCTGACTCATTCAATAATCAGTCATGAATGACAAAGTATTTCCAGTTTGTTTTCCTTATTCTTGGAACGTGTTGAAGGAAGCTTTGTGTTTTCAAAAAGGGGTATGGTTGCAGTGCATACAAAAGTATAACATAGCTAATGACCTCTTACAAATATAACACAACTGATGCTGTATAGCTGAGATCAAGCAGTTATAATAATGGAATCATTTCAGCTTTCCTATGTGAGCACCAGTCTCAGAGGATTTTTGGATCTCAAGAAAAATACTTGGCACTCGACAGCTTAATATATGTTTATTGCCATATATAGACAAATTCCCTTTGGATGGTGCAATTAGAAATCTTTGATTAAACTTTTCATTTACCCCAATGGAATTTTTACTGTTACTTCAAACATATAATGTTGCTTTCAGTATTTTGACTACTGGTGTCAGAAAATCTTAAATGCCTTTTTCTTTTTCTGGATTGTATTTAGATTCACCATATAAAATATTTTTTGAGATTTTTATTTGTTTTGGCCTCTTGTTTGAAGTGCTTCTGCCCATTTTTCAGTTCTTTCTCATGAAGTTGCCCTTGGATTTTTATAAGGTTTTTTGTTTCTAACAAGCTTTGTGGTAGTTGTAAGCTAGTGCCCTGGGGACTTGATAACCTGGTATAAAATCAGTCATGGCATTCTCTGCACCTTATCTTTTTGAAAAGGGTGCAGGATCAATTCATTGCCATCGCTGTTTATCATCACACAATGTGTTGTCTACTTATCAGGGAAAAAACAGATGCCTTTGACTGAGCTCAACTGGCAGTTAATGGACTGGAACTTAAGCTTAAAACCCAAAAGCCTGCATTGAGAGGTAAAGGAGGCAGCAGTTTTATCTCAATGATAATCTGAATAAATGGCTACCACTCACGTAAGGTGCAATGGAAACTATGTGCCCTGTCGACAGTTATCTGAAATAGCATACCGACATCTGGAAGTCATTTACTGGATAGTTTTATATGAAGCAACAAAGAGTGAAAGCAGCCTTCTGTGACAGGCAAAAGCCTTTTTAATATTTCCCCTATTACCCCTATATACCTTTATCAAGCCATCTAGCTGGAAATGCATTTATTTACTGGGAGGATGAACTCCTTAACCCATGGAATTGCAGAGCCTCACACCCTGTAGGGTATCCAGACATAACTGCTACATATTTTACAGATTTAAAAAATGATTTGAAAAGTCACTGCTTTACAGGGGACTTGTTTTTAGCTGCTCCTACGCAGTTCCTTGTAATTCTGCATGTTCCATAATGTTGCTAAATCTTGCTGTTCTTTAAAAGAGATAGTTATGGAATCCCCTGAATCCAAGATAACCTGTACCTGTCTTTTCTTGTCTTGTTCTTGTATGGGTAACTTATAGTACAAACCAAATATCTTTCCTTATTTTTCAAACCTCTACTTTATATTGTTTACAATTTGAATCTAGTTCCATTTGAATGCAATATGTTCAACTTACTGGAGTGGGCCAGATGCATCAGGGATAATAAGACAAACGGAAAGTGATAACTAACTTAATGGAAAAGCACAATATGAAAGATATTATTTCTCGTGTACGGCAAGACCTCTCTGTACTGAGTCTCCAAAGCACTGTGGAGAAGACTCTGAAGTGTTTAATCTTTAATTGGCACTAAGAGAGAAACAGCTAATTTAAAATTCAAATAGGTTTCACACATGTATAAAATGTACAGATGGACGACCAAAATAAATGTGCTCGATGCCATCAGAGAATAAAACAGCACTAACTCATCGAGCTCATTAACTTGTGAGGCAGGATGTTTACAGTGGTGATACCGTTCCGTGGAGCGAGGAGAGTCTGGGCAGACATGAATCAACAAATCAAAGATTTGCGTAAAGGTGATCTCCATGTGGTTACAGGCTATTGCCTTTTTATATCTATGTGACCAGGTATAAATAAGGAGAAGGAAAGTGATGCAGAAAAAAATATGTCATAGTACAATGCAAAGCAGAAACTGCATTGATATCAAATAATATGTGATAGTACAATACGAGAAATATTTAAATACAACTATGCACTGATTGTTCTGAATGACAGAAGGGGAATTAAACAAAAGTGTTTAAATTCAAGAATGTCTGTAGGTGGTAATTTGGAGAGAACGACCAGCCAGTATTGATATTATGGCTTCATCCTTTCTTTCTATACATGCTCTCGTGCTATAACATTATACGGTAGTTATGTGTAATTGCATAGAGTTCCCACAGTATGTGAATCTCTACGTTGGCTTCTACTACAAACACTGTTTTAAAAATGTTAAAATCTCAAATTTGATTGGCAGAAACTATGGAGAAGAAAATAAATGAACACTGCAGTCACAAAAGAGAGGAAGAGAAATAGGATAGTATTTGATTGTTGTACCATGTAAAACTGAATCCCATTATTGTTTCATCTGGCGAAATTAGTGTGAGTAATGGTGACTTTTTCCTTTGAAATATACGTTATGTAACTAACAACTAATGGTTTGAAAACAACATTATTTTAAGCCTTTTTGTACTTCCTTTATGAATTTAGAATGATGTCATTTTAATTTCAAAATCCTCTCTGCAGCAGCTGCATTCATCCAGTGTGTTATGTGATCCTCCAGCGAGCGTTATTCTCAGCACTCTCAGCACAGACCTGCAGCACTCAATTCTCCTCTAAGTATTCTTGGAGATGGATGTTGTTTATCAGATTCGGTGTGCAGAACAATCACCCTGAAGTATTACTGCTCACCCCATAGGAAGATGCCAGGTGCAGGGTTTCACTTTGGCTGATGAAAAAATTAACAGGAATCATCTGAACCTTCTGGAGGCTCATCATTTTCTGTAGTTCATGCTAAACTGTTAAAATCCAGCCAAGGAAATGGTAAGTGTTTTGACAGAGAGCTGCAACAATCTTGTTTTTCTTGGAAACAATGTGATTCGGGTGTTCTGCACAAAATAATCAAACCAAGCATTAATCAAAACAAACCAAACACACAACAAATAATAAAACAGTACATGTTATGAATATTAGAACCAAGACAGATGCTAACAAATGCAGTCTTTTGGTTTTTAATTCTAACAAGTTTCAAGAAGCTCAAACATGGATACTAATTTAATGCACACTTTCTATTTGCAGATAAGCTTAGAAGCGTAGGTTCTACAAGTCCATTTATGCATAACGTGCTTTGGCTGATTTGACACATGTGCCTAAAACAATTGGTTTCATAACCTCAATGTAAAATATTCTACTCAGGCCTGCGTCTGTGCTAAAGTTCATGACATATTTAGTTAATTAGAAAACACCCTGCCGTTTGAAGTGGAAAACTAAACTACGTTACGATGGAAAAAACTGACTCCACCTTGCACTTTGATAAGTTCACCCTGCCTGGCCAGTCATGTTAGGAAAGCAGGCCAGAAGCCAATGTCAATGATCTGTAGTTTGTACACTTTCAACCAGTGCTTTCAAAATGAGTAGTATTCATAATTCGGTTTTTGCTGTTATTTTATTTATTAGCATCATATCCTATGGCAGACATTCTTATTGATTATCTGTTTTTGATGATTCACTTCAATACTGTTACTGAAAGTAATGCTGTAAACTGAAAGTTGGGAGGATAAGTTGGAAAGTATATCAATCTGTTGCCCTTAAGAGCAACCGAGAAGCTAATGTCTGTACCCACTACAATCCCCGAGGTTACAAAAAAACCTTTAAAATGATTTGCGCCACAGAAGAAATGTTTAGAAAAAAACAAAACATCAGAGAATCAATTACAACATGCTTAATAGTCACAGCTGAAGTAACAGACAACTCTTCACTGAATATTGGATGAGTGCAACAACACTCTCATTAGAACACATTTCTATGCATTCACATTATAAATAAATAAATAAAAGTCTCTCTTAATCTGAAGACAGTATACGTCAAATGCTATGTTGCATATTGCACCGTTAGTGGTTCAGCTCTAAGTAAATAGGTGGTAGCCATGCCAAAGAAATAACCTATGTTTTGTTGAACAAGGCCACTAAAGATCAAATAGCAAAGTGCTTTAATCCAATGCAACTATTTTCCAGATGTGTACTTATAAGTAAAGGGAATATGTCTTCCAGGGCTACTGACTGTCTTGAGGCCCTTCCATCCCATCACAGTTGGTTAGATGATCATTTCTCCACCAGCTCTGAGTCATGTTGGGCAGACAGCCACCTGGGGGACAGCTTCTGCTATTGTCAGTTGACATACTGAAAGAGGTTTTAAGGAACGTATGGCTCATAAGCTTAATACTCTATCATGATGTAATTGATGTAAAGTAATATTACTATTATGCTACTTGAACAGTTTTTACTTCAGAACTCTGTCGTTTCCCTTTTAAACCTGTTGATCTACAATAGTCTAACACTGAATATTACAAAAACACAATTCCTGATAAAGTTTGTTTGAGGAAGAAATGTAAGGCATACATCCTGTATCAAATTAAAAAAGGCTAGGAAGGCTAATATATGAAGAAGAATACCTAAGCATATTAAGATTAATTTAACTGTAAGGCTTATTGATGCAGTGGACCCAGTGTCATTATTAAACCCTGTCTCAAAACATTTAAATATTTTACACTACTCCTGTCATGTGTTTTGCTGAAGAATTTCATCCCATTTACAGTTTTTTTCTTTTTTTTCTGTGAAATATACTTAGCTCCAGGATATGTTCTTTTTTTTCAGTGAGTTATTATTCATCCCTGCTTTTTTCATAGATAACAGTAGCATTCTGCCAAAGGCAACCATAAAAATTGCAGATGTACCATCAAACTTCACTGAAGGGGATTTCAAGGTTGTGGTGGATTACCAATAAATGTTATTTAGTTGATGCAGTTATACAGTTATGTTTCTGTTCCTGTTACTCTCATTAAACCCACACAATATTGGCACTCTTGATTTTACTATTTTTTTAGATTTTTAAATACTGTTCATTAAACTGCCCTCATTTAACAATTATGTATTTTTGAAATTGATTGAGCACTTCATCCTATTGAAGATTTTAAGATCTTCATACCCCTTTGATCCATTCTTAAGATAGGCAATATCTAGGGCACTTTCTGAAAGCCAGGCGTTTTATATACTGTTTTTCACATTCAGATTGAGGTCTGCTTAATTGCTTTCATGTGAACCGATAAAGTCCACATTTTTATTATTATGCACATGGACTGAAGACATTTTTTTTATATGCAGCATATACACGCAGAATGTATTAAACTCAACTGTACTTGGATGATGGAAAATGACTCCACCTGTGGAGTGGGTGGTATTTACAATTGTAAAGATATTAAACCTCTCCTGGCACATGTGTATTAAGAGCAGGCCCTGCTGGGCTGCAGATGATCGGCAGTAGCTTGATGTCAGGAAAATGCATTTACCGGATCTGTGTTCCTGGCCACCCAGCTGGCTTACATGATGTGTTCTGTAACTGAGTTTATTAAACTGCCATTGCATCTGAAGCTGAAGCTGCAGGAGTACTTGGAAAAGTTAAACCCTGATGTAGACTTACTTAAACTATCATAATTTACCCCTAGCACTCCTGAAGGAAACAAATGAGCGATTACTTCACAAAAAAACATTTTCCTCCCCTCTGTTGTCAGCAGTTTCATCAAATCCATGTGTTCATTTGCATCTATTTCATACTTTTGGTATTATACAAAGCCATGGAGTATAATTCTCTCAAATGGTACTGGACTGATATATCAGACCATTAATATCTGTTTATCTTCCTACAAGAAGTCAGAGTTTGCTTTGCTCTGCAATCACAATGTGAGTATCTGACAGGCCTTTGGATGGGACAGAACTCGGCAGATGCTTTGAGTGACTTACAGATGTGGCACAAATATTCATTATGGATGTAATGAGCATTAATGCAGTGTAACTATAATGGTCTATTAACTTTCTTTTGTTTTTCTTTATGAGTAGGATGATGAATGATAGCAGTGCACTTCTCATATATTCTGCTAGAGATATACAAACCCTCTGTGTGTGAAAAATGTCCATATACATTTGCTGATTAGATCATTTTCCTAAAAGTGAGAATCAGTGCTGCTTTTAATAGAAAATCACAGATGTGAAAATCCATATCTGACTGCAAAATTACATGTCAGCATTTATATGTGCTTTTTCCTAAGCTGATGGACGAATTGGTTTAAATTAAAAAAATAAAACCTCCCTTCGATGTAACCACTAATTAGATAATTTCATAGTTAGGACACTTTTCCAATATAAATGAAAAAACTTATTCCTATAGCAGCCCGCTAAATCGTTTTTTCTTGACAAATAAAACATTTCACTTATGTTTGCTTTTTTGACACAGAAGTTCGATATTCTGAAGTATTTTATAATAGCTTAGTAAAATTGAAAAGGGACCAATAATGGAATTTACCATCAAAAGTTTGTTCTTTGATATTGTTCCTCTTCTACCATGCTGCACATACATATTTGTCACTGTTATAATCATAGTGGACAAAAATTACGACTCAATTTGTAGGTTAAATGCTGACTTAATGGGAAGATATCCTCATTCTTTCATTTTCGTGTCCTATTTACTTTATACTTTTGAGTCTATTAAGTCATGGGGCCAGATTAAATCAAAACTTTGACCCACCCACTAATAGAAAACTACAGAACTGTACTCAGTTGCAGCTTCATTTTCAGTAAGATGATACTTTCTTCTAATCATAAATGTAACCGCTATGATGTACAGGTTTGTAGTTTGCTATTAGCGGGTGGGTCAAAGTTTGGATTTAATCCGGCCCATGATCTAATTCAGTAGTGCAAGGAAATTCAAACTAGTATTTTACCATAACAGTACTATATATGTTGTTAATTTTACTCCAAAAGAATACAGGAAACACTTCCTCCATTTTGCCCAACCCAAAAGGAGGAATCACAAAAGTATGAATACATTTAAACATTCTGTATTTAGAAATATAAAAAAAAACTACACATTTTTTTTTAACACATTTGCTATTTCTAAATACAATATTGGTAGTGTTAAGTTTTTCATATATTTTGTATTACCAAACATGGTTCATACTTGCATTTCCATGCTAAATCAACTTTTAGTTTCATTTCATCAAAGGATTGAAAAAGTTTGGAGACTATCCTCGCTGCCTGGCCTATATGGAAAGGCCATTAAAAAAAATTCTCATATCAATTCATTTTGAAACCAAATCAAATTTCAAATCTAGAATATGTCAGCTATAGGACTTGATTGAGTTGAAATAGCTTTTAAAAAGCATAGTTTTCACTTCAAGGTCACTGCTTATATTATCAGCATAGAAACAAGTTCTCCCATTGAAATTGTTCCCAGATGAGTCAGGTTAAGTAAAACATCAATCCTTTTTCAGAGCTGAAGGCTAATCTTTCAGCTCATTACATTTTAAAGGCTGCAGCCTGTCAGTCACATGTGTTGGAATGTGATTACATTGAGTAGGCACTGCGATAGCTGACATTTATTATACTGTACTCAAGAAAAAAAAAAAAGTGATATTTTTCTCGATTTTTGCTGTGACTCGGATGATTATATGAAATATGAGCAGACCTTCTATTTATATGCTACATCTATTTATACATGTTTTTGCAGCAGCTGCATTCTGAGTAGCCTATAATTAAAATGCATAGATGTAATTCTGCCTGCCTTAAAAATACAGCAAATGACAATATAAAATGTTGAAGTATTATCTTAAGTTTGACTTGTCTTTACCTGATATATTTGTAAGGGCAGTGCTGAATAAGCTCAGCTGATCCTCAGTTGGTATTGTTACAATATAGGTTGAGAAACACTGATCTAGCATATCACACTGGAAGGAAAGTGGAAGGAAGGAATCCAAAATTCAGTTGGCTGAGGATTAATAAAATATGCAGCTGTATTTTATATGCCGTATATGAAATCAATGTTTCATAAGGGGTGTGTGTAACAAAGAGGATTAAATGCATTGCAGCCATAGGCTTCCTCAGTGCATCAAAGGCATTCTCAGAAGCTGCCTATATGAGCAGTAAGGAAGTCTTATTATGGTAATAAACTCTGAAATAAATGTGGGTCCCCTTGTGTAATATAAATTAAGACCATGGAATAACAAACATGGCTAACAACAAAAAACTGTCCAGTGTATACAGCGTTTACACAGGAGTGCTTTATGTCACTCCCTGGCGTTCTCCTAGGTGCCATCAATGCACAAGGTTGATTGATGAGTTTACAAAAGAGAAGAATAAATCTGATGGAAAAAAAATACTCATGAATCCAAATGGCCTTTATAAAATATAAATCCCAAAGGTAAAGTAATGTTTTCAGATATAACAGCAGGATTCAAGAAAGGCTGGTTTTTCTTTCCTTTGCAGTGGAAGACATGATGCATTTGGTTATTTTTATTTTTTTCCCCACAAACTCCATTTGAGGGAGCAGCTGGAACTTGCTGCTATTTTTGTATATCTGATAGAAACAAAAACAAAAATAGCTTTGATTCATTGTTAAAACTGAAAGCGGCAGCTTGAAATCTTTTCCACTGGTTCACGTATTCTCCTTTCTTGTATATTGACACAGCTATAAGAAAGCAGTATGAAGTGTTGTGACTTCAGCTTCTTCTATTCATGATGAAACTGGCACAACAAAAGGTTCCATGTAACAGCCTGTATTTATAAACCATTAATAGACTGTATGTCGAGCCAGTTCAAAGTGATTGTGAAATGTTTTTCACTTCTCTGTGATCATTATTACTATATAGATTTCACTGCACATGAGTAATTCACTCGTCAATACTGACAAAAGTAGTTAGAAGTATTCTATTATACAATGCACTAAAAAAGGCATGCTGTGATTTTTTAAACAAGGGCCTGCAAATTAGTTTCTCTGTACCAAACCAAGCAAACAAATAAAACATTAAGATGGCCTGCCCTTACAAAACAAAACAAAAACACTCCTGGCCTAGTGAAACATGTATCACCAGACTTAGCTACATTGGTACTGTTAATGTACTGGATAATGTTTTTAAAATTGCTTTACCAACACAGCAGTTCCAGACAATTTTCAGTAAGAAAAACACAATCTAGGCCCTTGTAGTACAGGAATAATATTAATATTAATTTTAAGTAAGTAATTGACAAGAATTAGTACAATTAAATAAATAGTTTAAAAAATGCTTATCAAGTTATATGTGGATTACACACACATACATACATACATACATACATACATACATACATACATACATTTAGAGAAACTAGAAATGCAGGCCTCTGAGTTTACATCACTTTTTCTCAGACCAAAATATTTTGTCCTACTGATGAATAATACATTGTTGTTTTCATTAAAAATCTACTTTTGTTGTCAACCCTTTCAGCTTTGGAGCGCCTTAGTAAGCACTCTAATGAACACATCAGCCCTATAATCAAGGAAGATCAAAGAAGGGCCCTGCCGTCATAGCTGAAATGTAGTAGCACATTCATTGAAAATTCACAAAAGCGATTGAGCTGCATCACAATTTCACAGGGAAGGGATAAGAAAACTCATAGCAGGACATGGCATTTCTAAAGAGGCATTTAATTTAAATGCATGGATAAAGGTTAATGCAAAGTAAGAATAGGTCAATAGAAATCTTGAAATGTTTCAATTTTATTTTGCTTGCTTACTATAAAATTAAAATGTAACAATACCGGGAAGAGAAATAATGGCAACACTTTACAATAACAAACAATTTCGCCCTAGTGAAACATGTATGCCCAGACTAAGCTACATTGGTACTGTTAATGTTTCTGTTTTATTTTGCTTGCTTACTATAAAATTAAAATGTAACAGTACCAGGAAGAGATATAAAGATATCATGATCAACTTATTTTATTTAAAAGGAATTCCATATTAATTAAACCCTTTACATCATTATGAATTCACATACTTGAATTGCAAATGAATTTCAGCAGAGTTCACAAGAATTACATCATGTATTCATGTTTTTCCTGTGTTGTACTGTCAGAATCAGTGCCAATTATTGTTAAACCTTTTTTGGGATTGTGTTAAAAAATGAAAAAGTAATTACCTTTTGGGTATAACTGGTAATTAGCAATTTGTACCTATATTTAAATGTAGTGATCATTTGTTTATATATATGTTGATAATGTATCATATGTTTTGCCCTTCTGAAAATGTAACAATATCAATAGTGAAAAAATCATATAAAAAGTAACATACATGCATATGGCATTATCTAATATAACCCTGTACCTTATATGAAAATTACACTTAAAATGCATTTCATTTTCAGAAATACATACTTAAATAAAGTAGAATCTCCAAAGTGTTAAAAGATTCGACAAATCCCAGAGAATGACTGTATTGCTGAACGTCTGGTATTCTAAAATGCGTCCATGTTGAATATGTTGAAGGATATGTTAATTGCTTGTGGAAGCATCTCAGGTTCTGAATATGATTAAATTAAAATGTCTGCCATTATTACAGAACATAACTGAAAACCAAATAAAAAGTAAGAAAGAAAAAGCGGTAACACTTTACAATAATGGGCATGAATCCCTCATGAATTCCGATAGTACAACACAGGAAAAACACATGAATACACGAGGTAATTCTTGTGAACTCAGATGATTTTTTTTTTGTAATTCAAGTATGTAAATTCATAATGATTTAAAGGCTCTTATTCATATGGAATTCATTTTTAATACATTAAGTTGATCATATATACACTCACCTAAAGGATTATTAGGAACACCATACTAATACTGTGTTTGACCCTCTTTCGCCTTCAGAACTGCCTTAATTCTACGTGGCATTGATTCAACAAGGTGCTGAAAGCATTCTTTAGAAATGTTGGCCCATATTGATAGGATAGCATCTTGCAGTTGATGGAGATTTGTGGGATGCACATCCAGGGCACGAAGCTCCCGTTCCACCACATCCCAAAGATGCTCTATTGGGTTGAGATCTGGTGACTATGGGGGCCAGTTTAGTACAGTGAACTCATTGTCATGTTCAAGAAACCAATTTGAAATGATTCCACCTTTGTGACATGGTGCATTATCCTGCTGGAAGTAGCCATCAGAGGATGGGTACATGGTGGTCATAAAGGGATGGACATGGTCAGAAACAATGCTCAGGTAGGCCGTGGCATTTAAACGATGCCCAATTGGCACTAAGGGGCCTAAAGTGTGCCAAGAAAACATCCCCCACACCATTACACCACCACCACCAGCCTGCACAGTGGTAACAAGGCATGATGGATCCATGTTCTCATTCTGTTTACGCCAAATTCTGACTCTACCATCTGAATGTCTCAACAGAAATCGAGACTCATCAGACCAGGCAAAATTTTTCCAGTCTTCAACTGTCCAATTTTGGTGAGCTTGTGCAAATTGTAGCCTCTTTTTCCTATTTGTAGTGGAGATGAGTGGTACCCGGTGGGGTCTTCTGCTGTTGTAGCCCATCCGCCTCAAGGTTGTACGTGTTGTGGCTTCACAAATGCTTTGCTGCATACCTCGGTTGTAACGAGTGGTTATTTCAGTCAAAGTTGCTCTTCTATCAGCTTGAATCAGTCGGCCCATTCTCCTCTGACCTCTAGCATCAACAAGGCATTTTCGCCCACAGGACTGCCGCATACTGGATGTTTTTCCCTTTTCACACCATTCTTTGTAAACCCTAGAAATGGTTGTGCGTGAAAATCCCAGTAACTGAGCAGATTGTGAAATACTCAGACCGGCCCGTCTGGCACCAACAACCATGCCATGCTCAAAATTGCTTAAATCACCTTTCTTTCCCATTCAGACATTTAGTTTGGAGTTCAGGAGATTGTCTTGACCAGGACCACACCCCTAAATGCATTGAAGCAACTGCCATGTGATTGGTTGGTTAGATAATTGCATTAATGAGAAATTGAACAGGTGTTCCTAATAATCCTTTAGGTGAGTGTATATATATATATATATATATATATATATATATATATATATATATATATATATATATATATAATGTCTTCACACATTAATTCATGTTTTTCACAACCCCCTGGCGAGCGAGTAAGAGGGTAGGAGTTCATTATGATTCATGGTTATTAAGGGTCTCTTTTTCTCCAGTGCGTTTCTCATGAATTCATGTCTAATTCCTTTGCAACAAATGATGTTAATCACATGTACAAATCGGGACTGGATATATGAATAAAAGCCATCAAAATATATGGATTCATCATTTTTTAATTTTAAAATGTATTTTTTCTTGCAATAATCGGCGTTATGCCAAGTTACATTTACTTGTAAAGAATCATGCTTATTTACAAGCTAATCACATGCACTTCATGTTTACAGCTAATTATTTTAAAGTTATGACTTATTCATGTTATTTCCTAATGAACACTGCATGAGCAGACCATTATAGTAAAGTCAAACACTAAGCATGGTCTTTCCTAATAAACACTACACGATCAAACAATTAAAGTCCTTAGTCTAGGGGCAAGAATGTATACTGAAATGTGTGGGTATAGGGGTTTCATGCTGTTTGGGATGTACTACTACAAACGGTGCCCCGATTTGTCTGTGACTAGAGTCACACACGGGGACCATGGCATTCAATGATAATAATCATAACAATAATAATACCTTTATTTATTCAGTGCTTTTTTGATGGTGCTCAACAAGCTTTACAGACATTATAAACAGAGTAAAACAAGAAAACAATGAAAAAGAAATGTAACTGTTAACACTTGCAGCGCCGAGCCGGTCAATTTGACCGATTTCGTTATTAAAATTTGAATTACTCTGTGCTCCTAAATACACTGCGCATACCCGTTCCTAAATATATGTATTAAACATGCCTACTGCGTTTAGCTGGATAAACGCGAAAATAAATAAGTTATAAACACATTTACTAGAATAGCCAAAATCGGGATATTTTGACCGGTCATTTAAATACATAACTCAAATATAACACATAATCCTGCCTGCCCTTTACAAGAGTCAGTCTAGCGCTCCAGTGGCGATCTCTACCTGTCTACAGTCTTTCATGTGTTTGAAAAACATAGACATTGTACAGCATTACAGATGTTTTCTTACAGCTGTATTCAGATTGAGTGGATAAAGTGATTACCCGCAAATACACATGGATTTGAAACGGAGACTGAAGAGAGCTCATTTTGGAAATGCCGTGTATATGAACATGACTGATTCAGGGGCATCAGTGACACTGGCAATGACAGATCAGTCGTGGGTTCGTGCCAGTGCTGTGAACACATTGCGAGTGAAACGCCAGGTCCAAATGGCACCGAGTGCTTTTACTCCACTGATCAATACGCGATGCTACTGCAGTACAGAGTGCAATAGCGCAGCACATCACAGCAAAATAATGATTCATGGACATTATCAGTGGAGGAGCATTTATTGCGATGCTATATATTCGTGGAGTAAAAGTGCTCACCTGGAGAGGGCTGTCAAAATGCAGTGTGAGGTACAAACTCCTGCAGGGAAAGTGGAGAAACATGTCATATGTGGACTGTACGAGCTGTCAGGTATGCAGGATAAATATATAGTAAATAGTTTATTGAAATACAAAGCTACAGTGAATACAAGCACCGTATGTTGAAAACAAAGTTTACACAGGGTTGAAAATGTTTACTTTAGTGTACAATTAAGTTTTGATAAATGCAATAGTTATTTTTGAACTATAAAATATTGCTTTTGAGAAATATTTCAATATTTACGTTTGCACTTGTTTCATTATCTTGTTTGCCGTTTTTAAGCTCTTTGCTTATTGTAGGATATATAGTTATTCATGTTTTGACTGCAGTGTGCGCGTTTAAGCAATAATATCAATGTTTTATGATCATATTTCAATTTAAATACATTTGTGATATACAAATGTTGGATTTGAAGTTCATGAATACAACTTCTGAGTTTTATACGATGGTTTGCCTTTGATTGTCATATTGCAGCTGTTAAAGAGCTATCGGTTACAATGACTGGCTATGGCGCTTGAAGGTAGTTCGAAATGTCGGCCTTCTAGTGTTAATAAGATCACAATAAAATACCGAGCAATAATACAAGGATTTAAAGGATTTGCACATATATTTATCGAGATATCTCAAAACATTAAATGTTTTCTGTACACCTACCAACAGTGCCAGTATTAATTCTATGCAAAATGTAAATATATGAATGGTATATTTCACTGATATTTCACCATGAAGCTCCTACAGCCGACCTGCCTGCATAACGTTCCCAGTTTCCTGTATCATTTCCTCCCGGGTTTTCTTTTAAATCAATCTAACCAGTCAAAAGCGCCCAGACCTGCTCCGGAGGCAGAACGTGTCTGATTCCTCTGATTGGTTACTTGGCTTTAGGAGGGGGGACCTTAGTTTTGAAAGCTTCGTGCTCTTTTGAAGAGAATCTGACTGGAGTTTATGAGCATGCGCGGGGCTGCAAGATCTTCATGGTGAAATATCAGTACAATATACCGTTTAGTATATCTGGGACTGTGGATGCCTGCGGCTGATTATGTCTGTGTGGATCAGGGTCATTAATGTTATTGTGATTATTACTGTTAGATAGCGGGAAATACTGATTTCCGGGTTCATGGGTCAGCCCCGTGGAACCAGGGCGCCGTGATTGGGGAGCCGGGCCCGGGGAGGGCATATATAAGGGCCCGGGGCCGCCGCACAGCAGCGCAGGACGGAAGTGATACAGGCGGCTGTTGCTGCATTAAGAAGCTGTTGCTCTGAAAAATAAAGCCTGTTACAGGAAACACGACTGTCCGAGTATTTGTTGTTTTGGTGGCGAACACACATATAGCATACAGCAGATATCACTACAATATTTACATATATATATATATATATATATATATATATATATATATATATATATATATATATATATATATATCCAGTCCCGATTTGTACACGTGATTAACACCATTTGTTGCAAAGGAATTAGGCATGAATTCAAGAGAAACACTGGAGAAAAAGAGACCCTTAATAACCATGAATCACGAATTCTTACTCGTTCACCGGGGGTTGTGAAAAAAATGAATATATATATATATATATATATATATATATATATATATATATATATATATATATATATATATATATATATGATCAACTAAATTTATTAAAAATGAACTCCATATGAGTAAGAGCCTTTAAATCATTATGAATTCACATACTTGAATTACAGATTGATTTCATCTGAGTTCACAAGAATTACATCATGTATTCATGTGTTTTCCTGTGCCCATTATTTTAAAGTTTTACTAAAAAAGCATTGTCAAGCATATATTTTGGGGGAAATACAAACAAAGCAATAGGCCAAAATAGATCATTGGAGAAAAAGAATAAATTTCAGTGAAGGTGGGTTTTGAACAGTTCTTCTTTTACAGTATATTTCCACTGATATCTCCATAACACTCTTAATAAGTATTATTTGGTCCAAGTCATGAGGCTAAAAGAATCCAAGGCAATTTAATTAGACCCAAACCAGTGAGCATTCCTTAAGCTGCATGTTGTTGTCTATCTTGTACTCAGCAGCTCAGGGGAAAAGTCTTAGACAACGGAATTTCATCTCAAGAACAGCAAGCTAATTACAAGAGTGTGGAGGTCAGGAGCCACACAGAGAGCAGTGAGAATCCAAGTGCTTAAGCAAGGTTGGCAGAAGGGCTCACAGAGTCACAGACTGAATGATGTATTGTATTCATGTCATTTTATTTCCTATTCAGGTGTAAACTTTTTTTTACCATGCTCAGGTCACATTTCGTTTGTGCCTGAAAGCTGTAAAACCTTACATAAAAAAAAAAGAATCCGGCAGAAAATGATATGATGCCTCTCAGCTGGGCTTTTGCCAGTCAGGCTTTGATAAAACATAATCAATATCATTCTATAGGCTTCTGAAACCCCAAAGCAAAAGTCAATGAATGTCACTGCCAGTACAATAAAGGAAGACAAAAATGGAATTAATAATAATGTAAGAAAAAAGACACTTAAAAAATGCTTCTGGCAAAACATAAGTGTACTGAAAAATGAAAGATGAGAGATACATAGACATTTTTTTAAGAGCAAACTTGAGCTAACATTTGTGTAGACATTTATTAAAAGTAGTTAAAAAAAAAAAACATTAAAACATACCAACTGGGACAGACTTGATCATACATAGCTTAGGGGTCTGTTTGTGTAAATTGCTATTTACTGTTCATTATAAATATATAACTGTGCGCAGCATATACACATCTTTGTAAATCTGTATCATATTCTTTATCAATTCAGAATAACTCAGTGTCACAATGAATCAACACAATCATGAAAGGAATGATAGCACCTAAAAAATATAATACATCATGTTTGCTTCTATCCTAGTAACTCTAGTAACCATGGTATTTAACATTTAATTCCCTTTGTACTTCAGATATGTTACAACTTGTAATATTGTTTGGTAATATATTTGTTAGGTTTTATTATAATTTTAATTTACTCAACAATTTGTTTCTGGTGTTGCTACAGATACTCCCCATGTATTATTGTTAACTCTTGCACCCTGCAAAATTAATATTTTTAATAACATTAAACATTAACAACACACATCCCCACACACATGATGTGCAATTGAGTGGTATACTTAGAGAAAGCATTATTTATGAATGTTATCTCATAAATAGTTGGATAGTTTGCAAGGAAGCGTTTTTCAATCATCTGCATCTGTCATTGTACAAAATTAATTTACCTGACCTGTACCTAAGAGGTTGTCTATACACGATTCACATAAAATGTACGCAGTACAAATATGCATATTTATCTATTGTGATTAGAGTTTTTCTAATAAACATCAATATTAATGTAAACCTATGTAAATATGACACCATTTATTTTGCTCAGTTTTTTTATGAATGTATGAGGAACTTTATAGTGTAAATATACCGGTAAAACAATATATTATTTAAGAATTATGAACGAATATCAGACTAAATATAGACATTTACAATTTGTAATTTGAATATCTTAACCTTAGGGAATAAGGACAATTGTTAAAACTAAGCAGCTGTGAATGAATTTATAAAACAACCATGCAAGGAACATAGCCAGGATGTTGATATTTTTAGCTTAATTTTGTATGTATAATCCTTCAAAGTGAATTAAATAGCTCTATGACTCAGTCAAAAACCTGCTTGTCATTTGATATATTAGTCACAAGAACAATTTTGATAGCCCTGAATGAATTATTTAACCTCTCTCAGAAAGCACATTGATGCCTGCACATTCAAGTCCAAGGACCACATTCTGTCATTCAAGCACTTTAACCTGACCCTTCCATTCAAGATTACAGGTCCTGCATTAATTCATTGCACATGAAAAGATCACGTCCTGCATTAATTCATGGCACATGAAAAAATCACGTTACGCTCTGAAGAACGAATCTAATTCACTCTTCATTTGGAATGGTAAAACTCCATCTTCAGCTGTGCAGATGTTCCCAAATTCTCAGAATTTAATGAGGATGACTCATGCGGATGGGGCCCTGAAGACAGTGGACTTGAGAAGTGATTCACAATCCTGAAGTGCTGTCTCCAATCAATGGGAGCTCTGAAGTACACTTTTCAACAGAACCGGCCACATGATCACAAGGCTGCATGCTCACTTTTTTCTTTGCTGTTTCCATTCAGTTGTTTTGCATTCCGCACACATCAAGACACCATTAAGTGAGTGGGCTTACGAAACTCTTACATACTATACTGCCCAAAAAAAAAGACATCCTCCCAAGTATGTTTCAGAATAATGGACAGTGAAAATTATACATATTGAAACAAACTATACATTTCTGCTGTAGTTATTCTACAGTGAAGTATATAAAAACATATTAAATGACATTAGAGTGACACGTTCTTAATGAACCAGAAACTGAACTCCCTCTTCATAAAATAATCAACATCTTATTAGGGGAAATTATGTTTCAGCAGTGACTTTATAGTCTTGCAAGTTCTGATACATTTTCCTTTGGGTTTAATTTAGTTGTCAAAGAGAGTTACTTTGAACATAACTGTTACAAACGTAATTGTAAAGATCCATCTTGCCCCTTTTGAAAACAATGCTCAATGTATCATATAAAAAAGCTAAAAAGCTTTTTCTAGTTAAAAAAAAATGCAATTACTGGGTATCTGGAAAAAACAAATTTGTGAATGGTTCAATGTGCTACCTTTGATAATTTGCAGAAAATAAGGATTCATGATTCATTCTAAAATCCATTACGAAAGACTATGGAAAGGGGATTTTACTAAGAGACAGGGGGTTTCTTTGCCTGAAGCCTAGATTACAAAGAGAACAGAGATAATGTACAATTATACCAAGGAATATTATACCAAGCCTGGTGAATTACAACCAAAGTACACAGTATATATTTAAAGTCACCTTTAATTGTAACAACTGGCACAGTCAGTGACGTCTATCAAGGCAATCAAAGGGCAAAAGTGCAAATTAGTCATAGACCAGGTATCTGTATTGCAATGTTATCTTTCACCCCCCTCACCTGCCCTGTTCTTTCAATCTGTAGAAAGTAATGGAAACACAGACAAGTAAATGCTATAATTATGTGGTTTGGTTTCACAGACCCAGATTAGAATTGGGGCAGGATTAAGGGCCGGATTAAATCAAAACTTTGACACACCTGCACTGCAGGGTCTACTCGGTACCCTGTTAACACAAAACACAAAATGTTGCCACATCGTTGTGTGTTAGCTGGGTAAGTAGTGCACCTTGAGACACTGAGCATAAAGTTTATACTTATGTCCTCTTACAGTAGATGGCATCGAGTAATATTAAAATTATGTACTTTGTACTGATGTACACATCACTGTTCAGTTTCAAGTGATGATAATACAAATTGCAATAGGCGTTTATATCACAACATCATGTCCAGCAGGGTTCTGTTACTTGTAATGTGCTTATATTATATGTTATGTTCGGTGTGCTTAAACTACTTAAAACATATTTGCACTCCACTATGACAGAAGACAGACTCACCCACCTGTACATAAGGACTCACACTGATGTCTGTTGATGTTATTGATGAATGCGGGCGTCACAACAGGAGACTTGCATTCACATATAAACTCCAACAAAGCAGCCGAAACAGCTGATTTCCAATGAACAGTTTATTTTTAGTTGCTAGATTCTTCCAATGATAAATGTAACCACTATGAGTTTTGTAGCGTCACTACATATAACCCAGATCACAGCCAGATCGCTGTGTTTATATGCTTTATTGAACCAACACTGCTTCTCACAGGACCGTCCTCCACACATGGTTACAAATGCTCAAGTGAAGAATGTATAAAGATGGGGGCGAATTGATGCAGGGATGACCTGTCATGGGGACAAATTGTCATTGGACGAATTGAGGGGGACGAATTGTCATGGACCCTGTAGTGTTAAGGGTGGGGTGTATTGTGATAAGAGCATTGTAGCCCTGAGCTGGAGCTTTGATCTAAAGAAGACTTCTCCCCAGAAGGTGTTACCAGAATTCCTGAGCTCATCAGCCCATGAACTGTTCTATGTCAAAATGACAGTTTAGGGAGTCGGCTCACCTAGAATGGGCCAAATGGCTTGGAATCCCTGCTGTGAAAATGTCTGGGGAATAGGGCCTGGAGGTAATAAAACTCTTTGAAGCGGGCGAGAGCCGAAATACCGAAACAGAGCTACGAACCCAGGCCAACCAGCATTTCCAAAAGATGGCATGGACTGGCATCAGGCATGAATCGATCCTCCTCCAATAGGAGACTGGGGGGTTGGCACAAATCCAAATTCGCAAACTCAAGAACCAATTGTCTATGATCTGACAGGCATAAAAGGCAACGCACAGCATCTTTTTCGCTCTCTCTCACCTGAACCGGTAACTCGCTGCCTCAACTCAACTTAGCTCTGTTGTCAGAACCAGAACCGGAAACCAACCAAGTCTTTGCCGGCAACAGAAGAGTTTAACTGGGAGAAGGAGATTGAGCTGTATGAAGAATTCTTTAAATTCAGTAAAGAACTTTAGAACCTGTGCATGCCCGCCTTTACCCACCTGATCAGTGGAGTGTATGCAGCTGGACAATTGACTAAGTCGACTAATACAGAAGTGTTCAGTCATTTAAATAGCTATTGAGTCTTAAGAAACTTGACCCTCAGAAACGAACAGGGCCCTGCTTTCCTCAAAGACTTCGTCTTCAAGTAACTATGGTGGAAAACCCTGCTTACAAAGAAGACATCCTGTGTACAACCTTGGAGCCTTCAAACCAGTGGAAAATCTGTTTGGAAAAGACTCTATTTTCGCGAAACCCCAACTTCCAGGAACATCGACTGAAGTGGAAGTTATTGGACAAAGCCGAACCGGACTGCCTTTGTTCCACACCACACAGACCTCGTGCTGTGTGTTTTTTTATCTGATCCCGAAGGCAGAGAGGCCTCTCTGTGACGAAGTTCAGATAAGTTTAACAGTTTGGAGTTTCTTATTCATGACATTTGAGAAATCAATTAGAAATGTTATTCTGTGAGTCATAAACTTTAGAATGTGTAATATCATTTAGTATTTTCTTAAATATAAATGAGTGCTGCATTAAACTGTTTTGTTTGACAATTTTAGAAATAAAATCTGTCAACACCAAGAAATATCTTCTCATTCCTGTTTAACTGTTTAGTCTGAATTTGACACACGTTTATAGACACCAGATTTTAGGTGGCTCTGCCTATCCTGATTTTAATAAATTTGAGAATTTATATCTTTGGAATTGGTGTCTGCATCCAACAGAAATTGAGTTCTACAAGATTCTAGGATTCTTGATAAGGTGATACTTAAATTCACTTCTTTAACTGAAATGTATAAGTGTACCTTACGCTACAACCCTTTTTTATTTAATTTCCCTCATACAATACATATTTTTACCTAAGTAACTGGCATTCAAGTATTTAGTGTTTTTGTAGATTGAAACCCCTTAACATGTGAACTTACACTCACCTAAAGGATTATTAGGAACACCTGTTCAATTTCTCATTAATGCAATTATCTAACCAACCAATCACATGGCAGTTGCTTCAGTGCATTTAGGGGTGTGGTCCTGGTCAAGACAATCTCCTGAACTCCAAACTGAATGTCTGAATGGGAAAGAAAGGTGATTTAAGCAATTTTGAGCGTGGCATGGTTGTTGGTGCCAGACGGGCCGGTCTGAGTATTTCACAATCTGCTCAGTTACTGGGATTTTCACGCACAACCATTTCTAGGGTTTACAAAGAATGGTGTGAAAAGGGAAAAACATCCAGTATGCGGCAGTCCTGTGGGCGAAAATGCCTTGTTGATGCTAGAGGTCAGAGGAGAATGGGCCGACTGATTCAAGCTGATAGAAGAGCAACTTTGACTGAAATAACCACTCGTTACAACCGAGGTATGCAGCAAAGCATTTGTGGAGCCACAACACATACAACCTTGAGGCGGATGGGCTACAACAGCAGAAGACCCCACCGGGTACCACTCATCTCCACTACAAATAGGAAAAAGAGGCTACAATTTGCACAAGCTCACCAAAATTGGACAGTTGAAGACTGGAAAAATGTTGCCTGGTCTGATGAGTCTCGATTTCTGTTGAGACATTCAGATGGTAGAGTCAGAATTTGGCGTAAACAGAATGAGAACATGGATCCATCATGCCTTGTTACCACTGTGCAGGCTGGTGGTGGTGGTGTAATGGTGTGGGGGATGTTTTCTTGGCACACTTTAGGCCCCTTAGTGCCAATTGGGCATCGTTTAAATGCCACGGCCTACCTGAGCATTGTTTCTGACCATGTCCATCCCTTTATGACCACCATGTACCCATCCTCTGATGGCTACTTCCAGCAGGATAATGCATCATGTCACAAAGGTCGAATCGTTTCAAATTGGTTTCTTGAACATGACAATGAGTTCACTGTACTAAACTGGCCCCCACAGTCACCAGATCTCAACCCAATAGAGCATCTTTGGGATGTGGTGGAACGGGAGCTTCGTGCCCTGGATGTGCATCCCACAAATCTCCATCAACTGCAAGATGCTATCCTATCAATATGGGCCAACATTTCTAAAGAATGCTTTCAGCACCTTGTTGAATCAATGCCACGTAGAATTAAGGCAGTTCTGAAGGCGAAAGGGGGTCAAACACAGTATTAGTATGGTGTTCCTAATAATCCTTTAGGTGAGTGTATAAGTAGTAGTAAGATTAATTTATATATATAAAGAGCAAATCGTTGTGCTTAAGTATACAACAAAAGAAACGCACTGGAAATCAAAGTAAACTTAACGCTGTGTGTTTAGTACATACTTTTTTATACAACACTTTGCAGCACTGAACTGTCATGTACCTGCAGAGTCTGAAAAGTATAATGTGACAACAGCAAGTTAACTCTTTGCATACTAGTGCTTTTGTAACTGAAATTTAGAATTTAACTACATACACTACACAAATAACAAGCAACATTTATGCATTTGGATTATAAGCTGCACACATGTGTTTTATTGTTCCATTCCATTTATACCACCATAAATGTGTGTGTGTTTTAACAATCAGTTTCATTTATTCATTATACTCTAAACATTACTGAAATATCACTATATATTCTGTTTACTAACACTTTATATGTAGGGTTACATTTCAAGGCCCATATGTAAGTACCTATCAGGTTTATATAACTCAAACCCACCATTTGATGATTTATTTTAGACCTGCAATGGAGCAGTTGAATTCACACTGGCTTGGGATGTAGAGTGGCAGCCAGAGTTTTATCTCGTGTCATAATTTAGTGAAAGCGCTTTAAACAGGAACCCAGGTTTATGCACTATGTGTTACCATAGTTATTCATGGCACCATTATCCAAAATGTCATAATAAAACCCTTGTCTGTTAAGTTCTGAAGGTCTCTTGGCTTCCTCTTGTAAATCACTATTCCAGTGATTACAATAAATATTGGATGTCATCACTCCAATTGAGCTTGGCAGAAACAGCCACTTCTGTTTACTTCCTTTTTTCTGCCTGCATCACCAAGGATACCATAAAGGGAAACACTCCACTTGCTCAACAAATGGGCCACACTCACAATGACACAGCTAGCACAATCACGTTGATTTACACGATGCAAAGGGACTTCTGACCTTGTCTCCCATTACGTACTATATACACAAGTGGGAAAAACACATCAACTTATTTTCATTAAATGAGTATTAAGTGTTCAAGGGAAAACTGTGTCTATCTATATGTCTGTGAAATAAAATGTTATAGATTGTACTATTGCATTAACAGACAACATTGTGTGGAAACAGGGAAAACCATACTGGAAGGCACAGAAAAAGTACAAAAAGGAGCAATCAACATAAACTATTGATATAATTGATATCAATATATGAAGTGATTAAGGTTTAGACTTACTGTGAGTTGCAGTAATAATAATGTTTCTATTATGTCACCTTCCTGAGGGTATTGAGTAAAATTGATGAATATAATACTCAGTGAAACTACCTACTAATAATCAATTTAGAAAAAGCGTGCACAGTCACAGAAAATTAAGGTAAAAAAAATAAGTTAAATCTTTGAAATACTTTGATCTGAAGCAAAAATGGTAGCTATATCAGTAACTAAAGTAAGCCAAAAATTATAGGTTGTGTATGAAACAGTGGTTATCTGAGAAAAGAAGAACTGCCCAAGGGGGAGGGGTTTTCAGCACGCATCACTGGAACGTATCAAAGACATTTGTCTATCAATGCTGCAATTGACCCTTGTGCCCATCACTCAAACAGGACCCTTCCACTTCCTGTTTGGAGCTTGAACTCCTGCGAGACCTTGCAACCCTTGGGCAGTGCTTCTTTTCTCAGATAACCACGGTTGCATACACAACCTATCGTTATCTTTTGAGTTAGAAGCACTGCCCAAGGGGGAGGGGTTTCAGTATAACCAAACCGTCGCAAGGGAAAAATAAGAAACATAAGAAGAACATAAGAAAGTTTACAAACGAGAGGAGGCCATTCGACCCATCATGCTCGTTTGGTGTCCATTAATATCTAAGTGATCCTATCCAGTCTATTTTTAAATGTTCCCAAATTTTCAGCTTCTACCACATCGCTGGGGAGTTTGTTCCAGATTGTGACGACTCTCTGTGTGAAGAAGTGTCTCCTGTTTTCCATCTTGAATGCCTTGAAGCCCAATTTCCATTTGTGTCCCCGGGTGTGTGTGTCCCTGCAGATCTGGAAAAGCTCGTCTGGTTTGATGTGGTCGATGCCTTTCATGATTTTGAAGACTTGAATCAAGTTGTAATTGACAATTAACGTATCAGTCTATGTTGTTGTTTTTTGTGTGAATTGTTTACATGTTCGCTATGCGGGAGTTCATGGTAAGACAAGCGGAACTACGTGGCTAAGAACTGTTGTTACGGGGGTTATTATTGTAGCGACACACTTTTGGAGTGAAGGCAATCCCATACTGTGTTAGCTAGTAGTTAGCGGCTGTAGTTCATAAAGGTTGAAGCGTATGTGTTAGGATGGTAATGTTATTATAATTAAGGATGAAATGTGAATTCATGCCAGGAATAAGGAGTGTGATGTTTTTGATTTCCACCCTTCTGTAATAAGCAGCCAATGAGGTATTTTTCTGTTATTCATGTATTTAATTTGATAATGTTATATGTCTGGCTAAACTGTTTTTATGTATGTAAGCACTTCATAGTTATATTGGGCTAATAAGTCACTCATAAGACAAGAAAGTTGTAAGTGTGCTTAACTGTATTTTTATTTACTTTATAGTTCTCACGGAAGATGATTATTCTGACTAAAACTACAGAATAAAACAGCCAGTTAAAATCAAGGAACAGTTGTGCTCATGGTTACTGGAGGGAGTTCAGTACACACACACACACACAGTACAGACACAAACACATATAAACATAAGAATCGACAGGAGGCCATTCGCCCCATCATGCTCGTTTGGTGTCCATTAATAACTAGGTGATCAAGGATCCTATCCAGTCTGTTTTTGAATGTTCCCAAATTGTCTCTTCAGCCACATCGCTGTGGAGTTTGTTCAGATTGTGACGCCTCTCTGTGTGAAGAAGTGTCTCCTGTTTTCTGTCTTGAATGCCTTGAAGCCCAATTTCCATTTGTGTCCCCGGGTCCGTGTGTCCCTGCTGATCTGGAAAAGCTCCTCTGGTTTTATGTGGTCGATGTCCTTCATGATGTTGAACACTTGAATCAAGTCCCCACATAGTCTCCTCTGTTCCAGGGTGAAAAGGTTCAGTTCCCTCAGTCTCTCAGTAGGACTTTCCCTTCAGACCTGGAATAAGTCTGGTTGCTCTCCTCTGAACTGCCTCTAGAGCAGTGATATCTTTCTTGAAGTGTGGAGCCCAGAACTGTACACAGTATCCAGATGATCTCTAACTAGTGCATTGTACAGTCTGAACATTACTGCCCTTGTTCTCAATTCTACACTTTTGACAATATACCCTAACATCCTGTTTGCCTTTTTTATTGCTTCCCCAAACTGTTTTGATGGAGAAAGTGAGGAGTCCACGTAGACTCCTAGGTCTTTCTCATGCATTACTTCATCTAGTTCTATTCCTCCCATAGTGTAATTATAGTGGATATTTTTGTTACCTGCATGTAATACCACATTGAATTTCATCTGCCAGGTGTCGGCCCACAACTGAATGTTATCTAAGTCCCTTTGAATAACCTGTGCTGCCGAGATTGTATCTGCTGAGCCACCAGTTTTAGTATAATCTGCAAATTTGACAAGTTTGCTAACTATCCCAGAGTCCAGATCATTCATATAGATTAGAAAAAGCAAAGGCCCTAATACTGATCCCTGTGGAACTCCACTAACAACCTCATTCCAGCAACTCCTCTAATCGACACCCTCTGTTCCTATACATCAACCAGTTCATAATCCATGTACTTACATTACCCTGAATGCCTACAGCTTCCAATTTGAGGATCAATCTTTGGTGTGGAACCTTATCAAAAGCTTTCTGAAAATCTAAGTATATCATATGCTTTCACATGATCTACAGCTGCAGTTGCATGTTTAAAAAATTCTAATAAATTAGTAAGACATGATCTGCCTCGTCTAAACCCATGTTGACTATCTCCAAGAATATGGTTTTCATTAAGATGCTCCTCTATTTTCTGTCTAATATTTTTTCCCAAGATTTTACAAGTAATATCAGGTGAGACTGATTGGTCTGTAATTTCCTGGCTCAGTTTTGTCCCCTTTCTTGTGGATTGGTATGACATTTGCCGTCTTCCAGTCAGTTGGCACATCCCCTGTTCTAAGTGTCTTTTGGAATATTTGAGTTAGCGGCCTATAAATAATGTCTCTCATTTCTTTAAGTACTGTTGGAAATATACCATCTGGCCCAGGTGATTTGTTTGTTTTTAATTCTGCTAGTGCATTTAGTATCTCCTCCTCATTTATCCTGATCTCTGTTAGGGTTTGACTGGACTGATTATTAACCTGTGGCATGTTATCTGTTTTTTCTTTTGTAAGAACCTCTATGAAATACTCATTGAGAACATTTGCCACATCTTGCACATTTTCCAAGATACTTTCATTTTTGCCCTTTAGCTGTTTTACTTCCTCCTTTATTGTCCTCTTGCTGTTGTAATATTGAAAAAAGCTCTTTGCATTAGTTTTAGCTCCAAGAGCTATGCTTCTTTCTATTTCTGTCTTTGCTTTCCTGATCCCTTTCTTAAGATCTCTTTGCAGTTCAACATATTCTTTGTATTTTGTTTAATCTCTATCCCTTTTGTATGCGCTATACAATATTTTCTTTCTATTGATATTTTTTGCATACCTCTATTAAACCATTTTGGCCAATGTTTTTTAATCTTCAATTTGCTACGTTTTGGCACAAAACTTGATACAAAACAAAAGGGAGGAGGCAGCGAGCTGGTAGGAGAGCTTGCCCTGAGGTGTACCTACTAGTAACCATACCAACTCTAGAATAGGGGCCCCTTGGTGCCACATCCAGACTGCCCAGACGCAAAGACTGCAGTCATGCAGAAATGGGAAGAAATAACGAAAGGTGTATCCACGGGGCAACAAGAATCTTGTGTCTACCATGAAGCCTAGTAATAGCGGCCTCCTGCTCTACTAGCACGGGCTAGGAGCGGGGCCAATACCAAGAACGCATCATATAAGCACAGGGTGCAGTCTCACACCCTGTGTTCCACATACAGCGGGTTAACCAGACAGGATAGCCACTGCTGGATAATTCAATTAAATAATGGAACTATATACACAGTGGGGCAACAAGAGTCAACACAAGTGCCTTCCGCTGGACACAGCAGCAGTGGCCCCCAGCAGATAGCTAGGACAGGGCCACAGACTGCTAGCAAAGGAACTATATACATAGCGAGGCACAACGTACCCTCACTAACAACAGGAGCAGTCATCCTCGCTCAACTTAATAAGGAGTGGACAAGCTCAACTGTCTATTCCAATGAACTATATACACTGTGGGGTGCAGGAGCCAGCTCATACACCACATGCAGGACACAGGAGCAAGTTACACACCACTGCCGACCAGCAGCTAGTGGCAACAGACCTTCTACTGATGTCAATAATTAATTAACTATATACACAGTGGGGCACAAGAGTAAACGCAAAAGTCTCCCATTGAACACAGCAGCAGTGGCCGTCAGCACAGCTAGCATAGCTAGGGCGGGGCCACAGGCCAGCTGACAAAGTAACTATGTACAATGGCGGGGTACAGGTGTAAAAACACACATGCACTCCCGCCTACAGAATGAACTATATACAAGTCATAGTCTGGTAGAAAGGGAAAACGGTTCTGCATTGCTTTTCCCAAGCATGCACAACAGGGGCAGACAGGGATAGAAAAGCCAGGAGCCAGTGCCTGATAGGCTACTGAGGCTCAACTGAAGCCAACACCGGATTCCCAATAGAAGGAACTGTGTAACTCGCTCATGCATTTTGCAGATGTGATTATCAACAAAAATGCCATCTTCAGTGATGCCTTGCCTTCACACGGGCAGGGAAGGAGCGCAGGTAGGCCTCAGCCTGTGCACACCTTTCAGAAACCGCCGCCAAAAATTGAGAGCCCGGAGGCTTGCCATCAATCCTGATATTACTTGAGGAGATGGTGGCCAAATAAACCTTATGCATGGATGGGGACTCGCCCGCAGGAGAAGCTGCCAAGGCTCTCCGACCAAGAGGGAAAACAGGTATGCAAACCACAGTCTGCAGGGCCAATGAGGCCCTACCAGCTGAACTGTCACTCGTTCCTGCCTGATCTTCTCCAGAACCACTGCGAGAAGAGGGAACGGTGGGACTGTGTAGAGGAAACTAGTGTGTTGATCCCCAGGTTCCTGAATGACCCTGAATGGACAACCATGTGTGTGGACTCTGCCGAAGCGAAGAGATCCACCTCTGCCCTGCCGTAGCGGCTCCAAAGCTGCTGAATCACCAGCAGGTGGAGGCGCCATTCCGACACCGGGGGGCCTCCCTGAGAGAGGAGGTCCGCTGCCATGCTGAAGATGCCCGGGAGGTAGGCTGCTCTGATGAAGCGCAGCTGAGGCTGCATCCATAGAAGCAGACGACGCACTAGCCAATATAGTGTGTGCGACCAGAGACCTCCCTGCCTGTTGATGTAGGCAACCACTATGCTGATCGCGTGTTTCTACAAGAGAGGTGATTTCGGGTCCCTCACTCGCATCCACACCATGCCTCTGAAGGATGGTGGACAGGTCTGGAACTGTAGGGAGTACCCAACTGTTATAATTTGGAGGAGGTGCCAATTGGAGGCTGCTGGAACACTTCAGGGGTGCGGGAGGTGGGGGGGCGGAGGTCTGCTGCCCATCCTGGTGTTTGGCCTGGCTCTACTGCTGTGGGCCTGGGTAGGTGCCTGCCTGGCGGTGATTCACTAACGCAGGTCAGCAACAGGGTGGGGCTGCTGCTGCTTGGAGGCTGGCCTTCTAGGCCCTGCAGGAGGTGCTGCTTGGGGCTACACTCGGGTGACATCCAATAAACAATTGTGAATAGATTGCATTTTAATTTGGATCTTTATGGAATCTGCAAAAAGTTTAACTTTCTAAATAATACACACAAATACGCAAAATAATGTGCATTTTCACATATTCTGTAAAAGAGCTGCAACTTAAGTTTATCCAGAAAAAATAGGTCACACTTTACAATGATGGACACCAATTCATAAGTAGTTGATATATGAATATCATAGGAATAACACTTGAATACCTTATGCACTTCATCTGAGTTCCAGTAGTGAAAAGCCTGAAATGCTACATTGGTGTTGGATAACACCTCAAATTCACTGTGTTGTAGAGACTTGACATTGGTTTCTATGAGGCAGTTAGAAATGTAGAGATTTCAAAACTTTGTCTATTCGCAACTTTGTGACTGCACTGCATAGATATAATTTAAGTTACAGGTGAGTAGCAACTGCTTGCTCCGCATCATGAAACCAGTAGTCAGTGGGGAATGCTGCAGAATGAATATTCACAACCACTCTTTGTTTTTTGTCTGTGTGGCTTTCTTAACTGAAGGAGTTCTCCCTGGCAGTGTTTCCCTCTGCCGTGCACTGAACACTGAGATCTGCACTTTGCATGCCTGGAGTGTAGTCAGCTTCAGAAATACACCAAGGTCAGTGGTAGCTTTAGTATTAGAGACCCAGCTCACCTTTTCCTTCTTTCACCAAAGACATCTAAGGACACATTGGGAATGAATCCAAACAATGATCAAGACATTAGTGAAATATATATCATCTTCCCATCTTTTATCTGGTCTTCTTCTAGGTCTTGGCATCCATTATCTAGCTTTTCCATCTTTGGTTTGTTTTTCTTGATATATATAAATGGATATATGATAACAAATCTGAATCCAGTTCAGACATAATGTTGATATAATGTCTTCCACATCAGAGGAGGAGTGTGAGAGTTCATCCACCTTATTTATGTTTAATAAGCTCTTTAGGGGAAAGAGGAGGTGCGCTCTTGCTTCACAGCTGTGACAGACAGGGCAGACGGTATACAGAGGGTTAGGGGACTGCCGGCCCATGAGTGAAAAGCTCAGTGAAGCATAACGAGTCTGGCTGTAATTCAAAGATGATGATTAGTTATTACTGTCAGAGATGATATTAGTGTGAGAAATGCATGGCTGATTGACACTTCTGTGACAGATAGTATTTAATTTAATAGATCCCTTTTGTGCGCTGAAAACATCTTTGAAAAACAATTTTGAAGAGTCATATATTTGCATGAGCATTGCTATTTTCATATGCAAATGACACAAATACCCACATTTGATATCTATTGCAACCAGAAATGCCTCTGTCTCACTTTAAAGGCCATTTACAGTTTCAAGTCTTAAAGCGCCAGTGCTTATCTCTGAAGTGCCATCGTGTACAATTATTATTTAAATATAACATTGTGCACCTCAGTGTAGTCTGGCCTGCAGAGAGTGAATAAGCAAGGGTGTGACAGTTGATCCAAAGGTGAAGCTGGTTGAGATCGGCACATCGATAAAGCACATTCAGTCTGCAGTGTCCTCCAGACTGGCAATGTACAAGGCCAGCAGGCTCTCGTATTACTCGATTGCATACCTGCTGCATAGGATCTGCACAGCAGCGACTCAGTCACTTCCGCACTGCCGGTGAGGGCAGGAGAGGTCCTGAGGCTCCCAGGAAATAGGTAGGAGGGACACCCATAGCTGTGAGCAAAGGCAGCCAGTCCTGATTCTTTCATGCCTTGTATCCAGTTGAAGGCTTCGCCAGGAGAGAATTTCCAGGATGCCCTCACCATACCTGGACATCAGCCAAGCCCAAGAGGCCGTTTTGCTTCCTCCCGTGGGAGTCAACGGGACTGGGATCGGTAGTGACTCGACCTCCGCTGGGGCAGCAGGTGAAGGTGGAGGTGTGCTGGAGGGGCCTGATTTGCCCCTTCAGCAGCCTATAAGCAGGTTTGTTAGACAACTTCCATTCACAGATCCCATTGTAACTACATAGGCCCCTCCCGCTTTGGGTAGTATCCTCGACTCACAAGATGACAATGGTCACTAACAACAGTTTAAAGTATTGCACTGGTAAGTGTATGCTCTGTAAGCTAAGAAATGGGGATACTGGGACACAACCACTAAGCCATATTGGTTAGTCTGCCTTGATTACTCTGTTGCTGTTAATGGTCCCTGACTGTTCTTCTAGGTTACTTTGGTGGTATCAGTCAAACATGGACAATTTCAGTATAACATATATTCCTGATGGAGAATCTCAGCTTAGAACTTCAAAATTCCTTCCTAAGTGATATACAAATCCACCTTTTTTCCCTTTTCTTATTCATGTAAACATTACTCACAACATGCTCAAAATGCAGCAACAAGAAACACTCACTATGATGTCTTCAGATTCAATCATGCTTGTCACTACAGACTGGTTTGGAGCTTGTATGTGAAGAGGAATGCCATCTTATCATCAATGTTCCATTAGATGTGATCCTTATCTCACGATGTCAGAGGCTTTTATATCATTTGATGACTTCTTTAGATGTCATACCAACCTCAGAAACCTACTTGTATAGATGATTTTTTATTTTTTCTCAAAAGAAACATCTGAGATGTGTTTCTATAGTAACAATCTATTCTATTTCCAGCTGATGAAAATAAGAAAATACCAACAGAGAACAAACCGATTCTTATTGTGTCAAGCTATTTTACATTACTCAATAGATATTTATAACATCCTATGAATAATTTTCATGATAACATATGTATGCTAATAGAAATAACTTTTATTTTGAATAGATTTCACACAGTTCCATATTTGTTACTAATATAACCATGTTTAATGAAAAATAATTATTTGTAGCCTATCCGTTCTTCCTCTGTCTCTGTTGTACATCTATCTATCTATGTCATTAATTATTGTACAACATCATATAATGCAATTATTTGTTGAATCTTTTAGAAATGAAAAATAATCAACCAGTGTCTACAATCAATAAAACCAAACAAAAGGTAACATGCAAAAACAGTTTGGACAGCAGGTTTATCTGTACATGGAAACAATTTGCTTTTCATTAGTTCTCAGAATTTTATCATGAAATGTACAGGTGCCCTTGGATGTTTTTTTTAGAATGTAAAAAAAACACCCCTTTGAGATTATGACAGCCTAATTAGCATATATTAGGAATTTAAAAATAATCTGGCAGACAGAAGGTCATTGAATAATTAAGCCAAGGGGATCTGCAAGGAGTTAATTTGTGCTGCTGAAATAATTACACACCTGAGTGTGATCAAGGTTTATGCGTACCTCGCTGAAAACAAAGAGCCCTGAGAACCTTAATGGGATTATAAAGAGTTTTGCCAGCAATATACAAAGTATTCAGTTTAATTTTTGTTCAATTTTAGTGGATGTTTTAGCATATGACAGCTTGCACACATCCTACGCTCCTTTCAAGGGATGTGGTGGCATTTCAGAAAGCACGTATAACTAGCACAAATTCTTAATCAAGTAATGACAATGCCTGTTGAGAAAATTGCAAAAATATTATTTTGGGAAAAGGGCAGCGGAAAAAAAATGTTTTGTTTGATTAGTACGAGTTAATACAGTTGCATGGCTATCATTATGCAACATCTGTGTTCAATCTACCAATTAAACAAGTATTCATTTCATTTTTAATTTTAAACATGGGTAGGAGAGTTTGGGTATTTTAAGAAAAATTGAAAAACAGTGAAAAGTCAGCTGCTAACTGCTGGAGAAAGAAATGGGATTATAATATAATGTTTCATATAATGGCACTTGCTTACAAGAAAAGGCTTGAAAGTAATTTACTTTCTCCTTGGCTCACTGATTGCTTGATTGATCACTGACACATTCACAAAAAATATGTGTGAGATACTACTGATCATTTTTGTAACTTCAAGAAGTAACTATACCAATGGGAAATCAAACAAGTATAACAATAAAATATACAAGCATTGCTTATCAGTGATCAGAGGCTGGGAATAAATCAAACCTTTGACCCTCCTGCAAATAGTTCTCAGGTGTGGCTTTATTTCACACCAGGTGCTTCTTTCTTCTTCATGTAAATATAACAGCAATCCAGTACAGGTTTGCTGTTTGCCATTAAAGGGTGTGTCAAAGTTTGATAGTGTAAGTGCATGATATGATATAATAAACAGGTTAATAAAAAACTGTCAATATAATTTTAAATACCTTTGCTTCCTTGTCCGTGTCCCCCGGATGATTTAACAGTATCAGAACTTTACCCGCCCCCCGTCCACCCAGCATTGTGGATGGCAGTTTTGAATGATTTATGAACGTAAACTTGTGCCTTTCATTTCACAGGCTATCAAAACAGCACCTGAACACACAGGAAACATCATGGGAAGTGTCCTTGTGGCCTCTGTGTGCAATCCATTGATCTCTTGCACTTCAATCTACTAAGTGTGATTGGCTGACCTATTTATTAAATTAAAGATGATTTGCATTTTAATATTTAATATTAATATTTTACATTTTATATCGATAGATTTCTATGCATCCTTCAAGACTTGCATTTGCTCAAATAACAACATATAGTAATGTTGTTGTAGTAATGAAAATGGCTAAATTCCAACTGAATCAAAACTAAAAGGTAACTTTTATAAATGACTGATTTGATGTGGTGAATGTACCAACTTGATTACCTACTGGCAAATATCAATTTTCAGTTTTCTAGTAGGACTAGGGAGTATTAAAAGTCAACTGTTATGCTTTTTCTTTGTACTAACCATTGAGTAGGCCAAAAATATTCTCTCTTGGTTTTAAACACCACTCTCCGTTTAATGGAGAGTGGATTAAATAAATGCAGAGTTGAGAGGATCAAGTTAAATGAATTAATAATCCACATTTATAATTTCTGTAATCCATTAATCCACAGATAGGAACAGCAATGAAACTTTTTTGGTGACAGAAAAAGTGAGGACATACTGATTTGACCATGTAGCGGTGGCAAATTCCTGCACTTTTTATGGATAAGCTTGCAATCATACAGTGAGGGAAAAAAAGTGCTGATTTTGTACGTTTGCCCACTGACAAAGAAATGATCAGTCTATAATTTTAATGGTGGGTGTATTTTAACAGTGAGAGACAGAATAACAGCAAAAAAATCCAGAAAAACGCATTTCAAAAAAGTTATAAATTGATTTGCATGTTAATGAGGGAAATAAGTATTTGATCCCCTATCAATCAGCAAGATTTCTGGCTCCCAGGTGTCTTTTATACAGGTAACGAGCTTAGATTAGGAGCACTCTCTTAAAGGGAGCGCTCCTAATCTCAGCTCGTTACCTGTATAAAAGACACCTGTCCACAGAAGCAATCAATCAATCAGATTCCAAACTCTCCACCATGGCCAAGACCAAAGAGCTGTCCAAGGATGTCAGGGACAAGATTGTAGACCTACACAAGGCTGGAATGGGCTACAAGACCATCGCCAAGCAGCTTGGTGAGAAGGTGACAACAGTTGGTGCGATTATTGGCAAATGGAAGAAACCCAAAATAACTGTCAGTCTCCCTCGGTCTGGGGCTCCATGCAAGATCTCACCTCGTGGAGTTTCAATGATCATGAGAACGGTGAGGAATCAGCCCAGAACTACACGGGAGGATCTTGTTAATGATCTCAAGGCAGCTGGGACCATAGTCACCAAGAAAACAATTGGTAACACACTACACCGTGAAGGACTGAAATCCTGCAGCGCCCGCAAGGTCCCCCTGCTCAAGAAAGCACATGTACAGGCCCGTCTGAAGTTTGCCAATGAACATCTGAATGATTCAGAGGAGAACTGGGTGAAAGTGTTGTGGTCAGATGAGACCAAAATTGAGCTCTTTGGCATCAACTCAACTCGCCGTGTTTGGAGGAGGTAGAATGCTGCCTATGACCCAAGAACACCATCCCCACCATCAAACATGGAGGTGGAAACATTATGCTTTGGGGGTGTTTTTCTGCTAAGGGGACAGGACAACTGCACCGCATCAAAGGGACGATGGACAGGGCCATGTACCGTCAAATCTTGGGTGAGAACCTCCTTCCCTCAGCCAGGGCATTGAAAATGGGTCGAAAACCTTAATGAATTAATGAGGATCTGCAAAGAGGAGTGGGACAAAATCCCTCCTGAGATGTGTGCAAACCTGGTGGCCAACTACAAGAAAGTCTGACCTCTGTGATTGCCAATAAGGGTTTTGCCACCAAGTACTAAGTTGAAGGGGTCAAATACTTATTTCCCTCATTAACATGCAAATCAATGTATAACTTTTTTTTTTAAATGTGTTTTTCTGGATTTTTATGTTGTTATTCTGTCTCTCACTGTTAAAATACACCTACCATTAAAATTATAGACTGATCATTTCTTTGTCAGTGGGCAAACGTACAAAATCACCAGGGGATCAAATACTTTTCCCCTCACTGTATATTTCAGATATATTTTTCAGTATATTTTCATCCTGAGGCTTTTTGATTAATTAGAACAATTAATTAGTTTACAAACGAGAGGAGGCCATTTGTCCCATCGTGCTCGTTTGGTGTCCATTAATAACCGAGTGATCCAAGGATCCTATCCAGTCTACTTTTAAATGTTCCCAAACTTTCAGCTTCAACCACATCGCTGGGGAGTTTGTTCCAGATTGTGACAACTCTCTGTGTGAAGAAGTGTCTCCTGTTTTCTGTCTTGAATGCCTTGAAGCCCAATTTCCATTTGTGTCCACGGGTGTGTGTGTCCCTGCAGATCTGGAAAAGCTCGTCTGGTTTGATGTGGTCGATGCCTTTCATGATTTTGAAGACTTGAATCAAGTTGTAATTGACAATTAACGTATCAGTCTATGTTGTTGTTTTTTGTGTGAATTGTTTACATGTTCGCTATGCAGGAGTTCATGGTAAGACAAGCGGAACTACGTGGCTAAGAACTGTTGTTACGGGGGTTATTATTGTAGCGACACACTTTTGGAGTGAAGGCAATCCCATACTGTGTTAGCTAGTTTATCGTGTCTTCGGCTGTAGTTCATAAAGGTTGAAGCGTATGTGTTAGGATGGTAATGTTATTATAATTAAGGATGAAGTGTGAATTCATGCCAGGAATAAGGAGTGTGATGTTTTAGATTTCCACCCTTCTGTAATAAGCAGCCAATGAGGTATTTTTCTGTTATTCATGTATTTAATTTGATAATGTTATATGTCTGGCTAAACTGTTTTTATGTATGTAAGCACTTCATAGTTATATTGGGCTAATAAGTCACTCATAAGACAAGAAAGTTGTAAGTGTGCTTAACTGTATTTTTATTTACTTTATAGTTCTCACGGAAGATGATTATTCTGACTAAAACTACAGAATAAAACAGCCAGTTAAAATCAAGGAACAGTTGTGCTCATGGTTAGTGGAGGGAGCTACACAAGTCCCCACGTAGTCTCCTCTGTTCCAGGGTGAAAAGGTTCAGTTCCTCAGTCTCTCAGTAGGACTTTCCCTTCAGACCTGGAATAAGTCTGGTTGCTCTCCTCTGAACTGCCTCTAGAGCAGCGATATCTTTCTTGAAGTGTGGAGCCCAGAACTGTCCACAGTATCCAGATGAGCTCTAACTAGTGCATTGTACAGTCTGAACATTACTGCCCTTGTTCTCAATTCTACACTTCTGACAATATACACTAACATCCTGTTTGCCTTTTTTATTGCTTCACCACATTGTTTGGATGGAGAAAGTGAGGAGTCCACATAGACTCCTAGGTCTTTCTCATGCGTTACTTCATCTAGTTCTATTCCTCCCATAGTGTAATTATAGTGGATATTTTTGTTACCTGCATGTAATACCTTGCACTTGTCCACATTGAATTTCATCTGCCAGGTATCGGCCCACAACTGAATGTTATCTAAGTCCCTTTGAATTACCTGTGCTGCCGAGATTGTATCTGCTGAGCCACCAGTTTTAGTATAATCTGCAAATTTGACAAGTTTGCTAACTATCCCAGAGTCCAGATCATTTATATAGATTAGAAAAAGCAAAGGCCCTAGTACTGATCCCTGTGGAACTCCACTAACAACCTCATTCCAGTTAGAAGTGACTCCTCTAATCGACACCCTCTGTTTCCTATACATCAACCAGTTCATAATCCATCTACTTACATTACCCTGAAGGCCTACAGCTTCCAATTTGAGGATCAGTGTTTGGTGTGGAACCTTATCAAAAGCTTTTTGAAAATCTAAGTATATCATATCATATGCTTTCACATGATCTACAGCTGTAGTTGCATGTTCAAAAAATTCTAATAAATTAGTAAGACATGATCTGCCTCGTCTAAACCCATGTTGACTATCTCCAAGAATATGGTTTTCATTAAGATGCTCCTCTATTTTCTGTCTAATCATTTTTTCCAACATTGTACAGGTGATGCAGGTGAGACTGATTGGTCTGTAATTTCCTGGCTCAGTTTTGTCCCCTTTCTTGTGGATTGGTATGACATTTGCCGTCTTCCAGTCAGTTGGCACATCCCCTGTTCTAAATGTCATTTGGAATATTTGAGTTAGCAGCCTATAAATAATTTCCCTGCCCTGTTCCTTACAGTTACATTTTTCATAAACACAAGATGCATGTTTTTATTTTCATGTACATCACAAAACTATGTATCTTTACGTGTTTGACTAATTCTGATATCAAAATATATAAATAAACTTAAGAAAACATGGTTAGAAACTAAACGTGTTCCAGGTTGACCAGATGGTTATTACACCTATCCACATAGGAAGATAAATGGGTTCAGTATGAGCTGGGTCTTATGCCAATTTAATTGGAAGGGAACTAGGTGGAAAGACTATTATTATCAGAAGATTACTCTTTCTTTTCCAGAGGCAAACCAAGTTCATGCAAATGATTCCTTCCTTGTGCCTTCCAGATATTAATTCATTGTTCTAAGGCCTGCATCCAGAGAAAGTTTGATGGGGGGACTTCATCTATCTGGGAAACATGTTTTGCTTTGCTTCTTTGTTCTAATTCTAAAGAAGGCGAGAGAAACAGTACCCCACCAAGTGTCAACCAAGCTGGTTGATTCCATGACTAGTCATGTAGAAGCTGTAAAGAAAGCACAAAAGATCTGTGCAGTGCTGAGGAATTTAAATGGTCATTCACAATGTATAACAATAATGAATAACTTCATTAGTTGATGGTTCAGTCACTATCATAAACATTTCTTCTTTGTTGAGACATACTATACATATTATCTTTAAAAACAGCTTACTTATTTAGGAAAAGAGAGACATGAGGTGCTTGGTGAATAATCTATCTGGAGGAAAATATTACATTTAATATTACTTTTTTTTTTATGTTTCTTCCGCTCACTGGGTCCTTTTCCAGACATCTGTACACTTTTGCATATGTTTTCTAGTAGAAATGTGCCTCTTGTGATTTATTTGCAAACACAGGTCTTTCTGTGGTTTTTGGCAAAGAGGTAGGATTTCCTGAAAGCAACCTGCCCATACAAACTCTTTCTCAGCTGCTTTTATTTCATGTTTGCACAGCAATTTCAATTGTATTTCCGTTACGAGTTCCAGCTTACATGAAAGAACATGTAATGCAATGCTATATTGAATTTCAATTGCAAGTGCCAGGGTTTCATCCAAGTCAATTGCAGAAATGCTTTACACGATTCACTTCTGGCATATCCATTTAAGTTTAAAGGGATAGATTTTTTTGGTGGAGTCACCCATCTTCTTCTAACTATTGTAATTGTAAAATGAGAACCAGAAACGTAATAAAACTTAAAACTCAGCTAGAAATGGCTGAGAACTGACCATTGAGTTACCAATGGCTCTCTACCAATTATTTTTGTTTGCTCTTTGATATAAGATCATGTTGTAATTTTAAATACTTTAAAACTGTATGGATTACACATATTCCTTTTAAATTATAATTATAATTAATAAAGGTCATTAGTATCACAACAATTTGTCTATTTTAGCACCATGCAATGATAAAACACAGTAACAAAAAATATCCCTTTGTATAAAACCAATCTGTCTGCATTCAGTCTGCATTCCTATAATGCCACAATTGCAATGCAATTTCATTCAATCCTATTATTGTTGAGAGGGATTTACTGTTTACAGTAAATCACAGCAATACATTCACTTATAGGAGAAAATAGTAAATTAAAAATGTGTGTAACTGCAGAAAGTAAACGCATATATATGATTAATATGTGTAGGGTATTGCATTCAAAAAAGTGTCTTGAAGCCTTCTTTTAATATACAATCAGTTTCACACCTCTCCTGTTTTCACATGTGGCAATTTACATGTGAACGCACCTGCTTGTTTGTGAGAAGAGCCAAGGGGAATTAGGTTTCTCATAGAAAACAGAGAAGGACAGGTTTAAACCAATTTACAAGTAAGAATGATGTAAAACACTCACAAAAAAATCAAATTTTAACATGCAAACCCACACGCCATGTGAAAATTGTAAAGAGCTTTCTTGTTTGAAGGTTCAATCTCATTAAATAAAGGCAGAACATCCACTGTTCCCAAACTAGAGATAATTGGGAGCCTACTTAGAAGGTACATAGCACACATGTATATACAGTATTGTGCAAAAGTTTTAGGCAGGTGTGAAAAAATGCTGTAAAGTAAAAATGCTTTCAAAAATAGACATGTTAATAGATCATACTTATCAATGAACTAAATGCAAAGTGAGTGAACAGAAGAAAAAATCTAAATCAAATCCATATTTGGTGTGACCACCCTTTGCTTTGAAAACAGCATCAATTCTTCTAGGTACACTTGCACACATGAATGAGTGTCTGCAGGCAACAGTGGAGCATGGTGGAGGATCCTTGCAAGTTTGGGGCTGCATTTCTGCAAATGGAGTTGGGGATTTGGTCAGAATTAATGGTCTCCTCAATGCTGAGAAGTACAGGCAGATACTTATCAATCATGCAATACCATCAGGGAGGCATCTGATTGGCCCCAAATTCTGCAGCATGACAACGACCCCAAACATACAGCGACAGTCATTAAGAACTTTTTTCAGTGTAAAGAAGAACAAGGAGTCCTGGAAGTGATGGTATGGCCCCCACAGAGCCCGGGTCTCTACATCATTGAGTCTGTCTGGGATTACATGAAGAGAGAAGCAACTGAGGCTGCCTAAATCCACAGAAGAACTGTGGTTAGTTCTCCAAGATGGTTGGGCCGACCTACCTGCTGAGTTCCTTCAAAAACTGTGTGCAAGTGCAAGAACTGATGTTGTTTTGAATGCAAAGGGTGGTCACACCAAATGTGGATTTGATTTTGATTTTTCTTCTGTTCACTCACTTTGCATTTAGTTCATTGATAAATATAATCTATTAACGTCTATTTTTGAAAGCATTCTTACTTTACCGCAGTTTTTCACACCTGCCTAAAACCTTTGCACAATACTGTATCATTGGCAATTCTTATACTAGACTGTACTTTTTTGAATTACAAAATATTAAAATATAAATTTCTAATAAGAGCAATATGATAATTAAGAAAATCTGCCTTTGAGAATTAATCTAATAACATAAAAGACAATTATTGTGAGCCTTCTATCTATCTGTTAGAACAATTAGAACAAATTAGATTTGTGTTGTGTTGAAAATCAATCTTTAAATGTCCAATATCCTAGGGAAAAAAAAAAGTAATATAATTTCTTTAGTCCACATCACAATCTTCAGTGCATCAAAACATTTGGTAGTTATGAAAAGCAGTTTCAGGCTGTTAGAATATAATGGTAGATGAATGTGAACACTAGTAATGGCTTTTACTGTAGGCTTCATTAGATGATGTAATGTCCTAGATACTCAAAATACAACTACAAAACATTTATGCTAAATCCCCATTAAATTTAATGCCCTCAGCATATGCATACTGGAAACTGGAGAAAAGTGGAAGATATTTATCTTGGGATTGCAAAATGGTCTCCGCATACAGGATATGAACTGTCAGTATATTAAGCACTTTTCATGAAACTCACTGAATGTTAATGTGTCCTCCATGTGCTCGACTGATAATACTCAGACTTCTGGGCTTTTAAGAGATTCTTGTTTCAGATCAGAGACTGCATTAACCTACAGATCTGTTTGATTGCTGACCATTAATACCAGGAAAGAAAATTAATCAATTTAGGAGTCAGCCACCTCAGATTTGAAGCTGTCCATCAGTAACAGGAAGTTTTTAATGTCTGGTTTATCCTACCAGACCTAACTGAAAGGGAATACCCAATATGTATTACATTTTTTGTCCAGTAAATGGTATGTAGCCATCTCTCTATTACTTAGTATAAGGCTTGTACTGTTCAGTCTATTGATAGAATACAACTGATCACACACTTAAATACTCACCTCCTCTTGCAACAGTGTTGGAATAAAAGTGTGAGACGGTTAATACAGAGGTCACTGGCATGTGCATGTTCTTATTTAGTGTAGGATGCAGAACTTAGAAACTCCAGAAACTTAGAAACTCTTTCTTTCTTTTAAATAATAATTTAATGACATTACACCATACCTATCTTTACAATCTCCAGCAACCCTGCAGATCTTTTTACATTTGTGTAAACAGGATGTGGCAAGGTACAGGGCACTCAGTTTTGTTTCCTAAAAACAGGTTGTTGTATACTGTACTGATGTGTCACTTATTTATAATGTTTATTTTTCACATTTTTAAATTTAATTTTATATTTAGTATAATAGTGATAATAACGGGCTTGTTCAATGTTGGTTGTTGCTGTTTGTTGATAATACAATATTCTATACACAAAATGACCAGGTTAGGAAGAAAATTGGGTCAGTGTATATAGTTTTAAAACAGCACAACTAGACTATATTTATAACAAAATAGATTTGTATTAAATTAAAAACAAACAAACAAAAACTTTCTTAGGTTACTCCATCCTTTTGAGCAGTAAAACATTCTAATCTACTTGAAAAAACAAGAAAGGAAAACATCAGACTACACTTCCTACAACACATCCTGTGTCCTGTGTGGTCAATGTATATGTCAACTGTCTAGATACAAGGTTTTATCAAAAGTGGCATTGAAAAATATAGCAAAAAAAAAATGTAATCCTGAATAAGGAATGCTCTACAGAAATGTAGTGCTCTTCAACTGGCTGGTTGTGAGTGTTATACGAAAAAAAATCTGGTCCTTGGGGCCAAATTTTAAATTATGGTAAAACCAGAGGAACGGTATTCACCGGCTATTCACACAGATCCTGATCCTCTTCTCCACAGTGCAATATCAATTACTTTTAAACTAGGTTTCAAGCATGTGATTCTGTTATCATAATTTAGGTAGTTGAGTGGAGTGCCACACTGGAAGGATATTACTAGTAACTTTGAAATTAGAAGAGATTTAAAATCTAACTGAGCTATTTCAATTCTGCCAGCTGCCATAATTAAAAAAACATGGGGCACCAGTCTTAACAAGTTTCTAAATCTGTTCCTAATCCCAAGATTCAACTCACTATTTATTTATATTTCCTTTTTTTCTACCAGTGACTAAAATGTTTACAAATAAAGCCTCCAGACCTTGAAGCCTGCATACATTGGATTAACACTCTGTAAACCTCTACATTTGTGAGTTATAAACTACTGCCCTAGTGGTCACGAAAAGCTATAAATCAATACAAAAATATATTGTACAGTGTTGAAGAACTCTCATTCCCTTGTCATAAGTTTCTGTGTAAGGCATTGCCTTTTGGATTTGATGTAAGAATGTATGGAAACATAAAAATGCATAAATACATATGTAAAGAGATAGATAGATAGATACCCGTTAACATTATCTTACTCTTGAATTATACTGAGTATTGATAAGAAAGGGAAGGTTGGCTCTTTCTAGTGCTGCCCTTTGATTCTGTGAGTCAGCATCGTGCATCACACAATAGGTGGACAAGCTTAGAAACCCAAGTGTGCAGGATTTTAGCCCATCCCTGGCACAGAACCCTTTGAAGGAATTGCAAGATGTGATCTTATTGGGACTGAGATCAGTTGAGGAAAACCCAGCTGTGCAGGTTGCTTGTGCACAGTGATTGACTTGAACAAAGCAGATTTATGTTGAACTGCATAGTGACATTTTTAAACATGCAACTGTATTCTGTCCTTAATTATTCTCCTCTCCCTTTCAAGCTCTTTGATTTTGGTTTATATTGTCATCAACCCCGATGCACACACTGAGATGTGACTCATCGCGGTGGTGCATGAAGGGAAAAACATATCAGAGGCAGCATTTTCTCCTGTGCAAACTCTGTTTAGTTCTGATAAATCACATAATGGTTCACATATATGTTCTTATTGAGTTTAATTAACTGAGTTTAAATAAAATTAAACATAATATGTATATTGTGGAAAATCAATAAATGATTTGTTTTACATTTGATTAAAAAAGCCCTATTAACACTAAAATATCACAAATAGTCTCTATGGTCAACTGGAGTCTCTATGGGCTTTGAAGGTATGGAGAATAATATATCTGATATTATAAAATGAATGTGATTTCTTTACTATAGACAGATTATAGTAGTTTTTATTTTCAAACAGCAGCAGAACTGAAGATCGGTGAATAAAATTACTTAGGGCCAGATTAAGTCAAAACTTTGACCCACCTGCTAATAGCAAACTACAAACCTGTACATCATAGTGGTTATATTTATGATTAGAAGAAAATGGCATCTTACTAAAACTGAAGCCACAACTGAGTACAGTTCTGTAGTTTTCTATCAGCGGGTGGGTCAACATTTTGACTTAATCTGGTCCTTAATCTTTTCAAACATAAAGGTTCAGAGAAATCAGTTATTTCCCTGATAACTCTTGTTCACCATTGCATCAACCTATGCTTTTCCAGAATGTAGAAATTGAATAAATTGTATTGGGGAAAAAATAATACAGTGAAAATTTAGTTCTGTTTAGGTAATATATTTATCTTGATCAGATTACTATTAATGGACGTAATGTTATTAAAGATCACAGACGATTAATTTATTGTGAAATGTTCTTATTGGAGTTTGTTTATGTAAATATACATGTATGCATTTACTTAATTTACTTATTAATACAATTATTGAATACTGGAAATGGTATTCATTTATTCATTGATCATTAAAATATAAATCAATGAAAAATAAGGCCCAGGATTTTCCTAACAACAATAAATGGCATTTATAACTATAGCTGAGTCTGGACTAATTATGCTTTCTTTTCTGTATAAATTGTTTTGCTCACAATACAAAAGGTTAGTTGAAATAATGTATTTATTTATATTTTACCTAAACAGTTAAGAAATAACCTTTCGGTCCAGTTAAGCAGGTCATTTTATATTTTTGCCCGCATGTCAGTGTTAATCTCACACAAACTCCTGATGACCCCATTCCCATGGATGTGCCCTCTACATGCAAAGATCAGGAATACCCAGGGGAGAAGAGGTCATAAATGGTCCATAAAAAACACTTCTGGCTCTTTCAAAACAATCAAAATTAGCAGCTTATCATACCATAACAAAGAGACAACTGCATTGCATTGGTTTGGATTTTTTCATGAACTATCTTGTGTAAATAAGTCCAAATTGGGAACTAAAATAATAAAATTAAATTATTGCATTACTCTTCACAAAGGAACTGCAGTGAACAATGTACATTTATAAATCTAGAATTAATTTATACACGATATTCAGTTACGAAATGCTGTTCATATCACAATGAATCACCTTCTATACACATCTGATATTAATTTCTATGGTTGCTGGTATTGAATGCTTGACACATACACATACTGTAAGTGTTTGCATGTATTTTGCATTTTTTGTTTTTGCACCAGTTTTCATACTTGAACTTAACAGTTGTCTGCATCTTGTTAAATCCAAGATCCTTCATTATCATCACCCATCAGCCTTTGACTGTTATGACTATCTTGACATTCCAATGATCGTGTCTCTCACAAAGAAAATTATCTATGTATGTTTGCACATTTTTGATGAAAAAAATGGCATGGTTAAACTAAAGAGGACAGTTTAATCTCTGTTAGAAATCTGGCTCAGCATATGTGACTTCTTTCACTTGGATGTTGCTGTGCGCCAGCACATGGCCCTGCACATGCATCCGCAAAACAGGCTCCCGAAGAGAACAAATCAACAACATATAAACAGGGTCTTATGTGTTAAACAGAGCAGCTAATAAACATTGATACACAAATCGAAGCAATTGCTCAGATCCATAAATCCTGACATTTGTGTCCTCAGCTAAAGTGAAGGGAAATGGAAAGGCAGCAATAATGAACTGCACATTTAGTTTACGAGCAACTGTACACGGAAACATTATTTTCTATACAAAGCAAGACTATTCCCATTTAAAACTATTATGAAATTACACATACTTTCCTTTTTTTGTTTTGTTTACTCAGTATTTCATTATTTTGACCTTCAGCTATCACACTTTTTCAAGTCCTGTGTGACTTATAAACATTTTATTTACCTCTGAAATCAGCTCCTCCATTTGTCTCTAATACACAATTGGAGCACGTTTCACTTTGGAGCAATTTCTTGAAACGATTATTAAATGTATATTTGTGGCTGGCCAGAAAAGGTATATATGCCAGTGGGAGGCATTTAACCAAAGGTCAAAATTCCTTTGCCCTCTTGTAGGGAATAAATCCAGCCCTTGTAAACTCTAGTAATGTACTGCTGTGTGTAATGCAGTGAAAACTCCTTTTGAAACTGTACAATAATGCAGCAAGATGACTCATTTTGCCATCACAGCTTTGTTTGTTGTTCTGTTCTTTTATGTCCTATAATGAATACAGCAACACACATGTGCGTCAGAACAAAATGTCCAGCTCAGAATAATCACTCAATTTATATACTGAAAATAACCACATTTTATGTTGGAATTAAAGTGCTACAGCAGGTGTTCAAAACGCCTCACTTAGCAACTGATTAGGTACACATGACATATGACCTCTTGTAATTACATGTGAAAGAAAAAGTCAACCTTCTAAACATGGCAGTTTAGTGATTAAGAACTTGATATGCAACAGATTTAAAGGGGTAATTCATATTCTTTATTAAAAAAAAATTTGCTTAACCTTTTAGGACACATTGTTTTATTGTTCTTCTATTGAAAAGAGCATTGTCTGTAATCATAAAGCATCAATACATCAGTTCTATAAATTATCCTTGTTCAGTTTTCTAAATAAAATAAACAATGGCTGGGATTAAATCAAAACTTTGACCCACCCGCTAATAAAAAACTACAGAACTGTACTCAGTTGCGGATTCATTTTCAGTAAGATGCCATTTTCTTCTAATCATAAATATAACCACTATGATGTACAGGTTTGTAGTTTGCTATTAGCAGGTGGGTCAAAGTTTTGACTTAATCTGGTCCTTAATCTTTTCAAACATAAAGGTTCAGAGAAATCAGTTATTTCCCTGATAACTCTTGTTCACCATTGCATCAACCTATGCTTTTCCAGAATGTAGAAATTGAATAAATTGTATTGGGAAAAATAAAATAACGTCTAGTTCCCTAGTTATTTTAATATTTCTTACTAGGGATTTCTTTCCCTCAAAAACAAAACAAGTGGAGCATTACAAACAATTTGCTGTTTCTTATTTAATCTGGCATATCTACCAATACCTGAAAATAGTATATAATTGGTTTTATTGATGTAATATTCCTGCAAAAATCAGTTGTATATGCAATCACATGTGGGTTACATAAATTTTACACCTTTCATCTCTTTTGCAAACGTATTTAAATATATACATTCATTCATTCATGCATAAGGGTGAGTCATATTCATATTGGTGTTCTTCGTAGCTGTGTAAGTGGGGAAATAATAATAAAAAAGATATAGCTCCTTACATGACAATATGAGAGTCAAGGCAAGCTCAAAACCAAAACAGAGTACTTTCTATTTATAAGAAGGTTATGTCTTAAAATAAGCACAGACTTATAAGGTAAAGCTCCTGTTTTTTTTTTTTTTTTTTTTTTTTTTACAAAGCTCCATGAAGTAAGCTCCTATGTGGTTCATAAAGCAATAAAAACTGCTGGTTTTGTGCTTCATGATATGAGATTTTTCTTCATCCCCAGCTTAACCAGATGGCCTTCTGTCATTCAGAATCTCCTCTGCAGTTCAATGAACCCTATGCTAGCTGCTAGGCCTGGAGTAATGTTACAGTGCTTTATCTTTTCCCCATATGATCTAATGGCACTGTTAGACAAGCAAATGCAACATAGCATAGTATTTAAAAACACTGCAGAGTATTTTAAGGGCATTGGTGCCGAAGAGTCCCCTGCTTTCTTGGAATACAGAGATAATGGTCAGCGGGTTCCAGCTCCCTGATAGGTCAACAGGAAGAGGCAGGATTTGTACAATTGGAGAGCACATGACCAGGCCAAGTCACTAGCTGCCAGTCAGATCTCAGTGTGATTGTTATAGGAGGGAGTGTAGGCCATCCTACAGAACATTGCTGTCAGTTTAAGGTGGATTAAATATTATATATTATTATAATTGGAACCATTTCAGGTGTACAAGATATTTGATATTTTACACTTTAAAAACATGGGTTTAGATCTACAGCTTTTTCTTCTTCAGCTGAGCATAAACACCCCTTCAAGTAACTGGAATGTGCTGCTAAGATTGAATCAGCCCTATAATACAAACCCCACATCTTCAGCATTTTCCTTTTTTCTCATGCTCCTTAACGGGAAGCACATGAGAAGGCAGAACATACGTCCCACCAGTGCTGCTGCCCAGTGCCACTCTGAGATGAGCAATGGCATATCATGGCTGACAGACATCCTGAGCTTCAGAATCCCTAACTGAAATCCAGCTGATTGCAGCCTGCAAATAGAAGTCCTACTCTAGACTTTGCACGGCAGGACAGTGGAAGTGACTGCAGGGCAGCGATATAGACAGCACGATGTGGCGGAGCAACGCAGAACATCGGAGGGTGGGCTGCAGCTCTGTACTGCCCTGGATGATGTGGCAGGTAGCCGGCTGAATGACCTAGATATGAACCTGTGATGTGTACAGTTGAAAATAGAAACAAAAGGATTAAATCATTGATCTGTATTTATTTTTCTCATCAGTTGGGTGAGGGTTTGAAATGGATTATTCATATGATTAATATTGTTGTGATTTCCTCCATAATATAATGGAGTAAATATATTAAATGAAGGAAGTAAAATTCTAGGAAAAAAGCTTGTTTTCAATTGCACAACATTTATTTAAGTCAAATTTTCTAGTCAGATATTTCTTTAAATTCACAACGTTCTTAATATTTTTAAATTCCTTCTTCTCTACTTAATTAAAATGATTTTAAAGTGAAGATTCACCAAGGTTTCTTTTCTCCTCATGACACAGTGAACATGTTTAATAAATAATTACCTTCTTCTAAGGTCTAATTTCAATGCAGGAAAGAATGTATGGGTTTGGGAATTCTCAGTGATAACTCAAGTGATTGCCTGCTTACCACGTGTGACAAAACTCACATGACATGGAGAATAGCATGCGTTTTGTCCAGTTCACGTGGTCTACAGTATATGTATAACTTTTTTAATTGGACAAGAATATCATCACATTCCATGCTTGAAAAAGCATGAACTGAAAAATCAAACTGCAACAGTCATTGCTCTCCTTATTAATGCAAGAAACTGAAAGAAAATGGACAAACAAGAAATAAGAAGAATCAATCTCATGTTTAATGTAAGTAATGACGTTATACTATATATAGATCAAAAGAGCCAAAAGGCATTGGTGGATGAAGTAGCTATTGGATTGAAAAAATCAGGGAATCCTTACTCTTGTTTTTACATGACACTTAAAGATATATAAATCCCAAAGTCCCAATAGCAATAAAAAAGCAGCTAACTGCATAAAGTTACATATTCCCCATAACTTATTCAACAGAAACTAATTTAAAATGCCTGCACTATTCCTAGTAGATCTGCATTTTTCATGATTTGTGATGTGTTAATTAAATAATCAGTGCACTGCAGTGCTAACCTGGAGGCAGGAACTTGAGTTAAATGATACAATATGAAGGTTTATAAAACATTCTGGCTGCATTGGATTGTCAGCAAAGATTAAAGACTAGAGTAATTATTTGCTCATGTAAATTAAATAATATCAGATATATATACATTGTGTTAGACAGTTTAGTTTCAAATAGTGTGCCAAATTAATGAGGGAATTGACTAAAAAATATAATATTGACAATAACAGAAAAATAGTTAAGTTCCACTGCTTTAATATAAATCGGATGTGGCACTGAAAGGTCCTTAGAATACCCTCACTGACACAGAAAAGCAAACTTCACATATCCATGACATCATTCCGCTAATACAGTACACTGTGCACAGGTTATGTGCGAGGTGGTTTAATAACATATCCTACATTAGAATATAATCTTTCATTGACTCGTCTAAGAAATATTTGAACAAACAAAAAAAATCAACATCAGTAAGTAAGACAATACTTTCCCCACACAGTTGAGAGCACATAAATCAATATTTAGCTGGGATTTAACAGTGCATTTGGGTTTCTGTCAGGTAGAAGCAGGAAGCCCCTAGCAAACAAAAAGCATCATCATGTACCAGGTTTGTAATTTGCAGTTGGCTGGTGGGTCGAAGATTTGTGATTTAAATTAGAAAAAATATCTGCCCTATAAAACTGAGTGACATGGATAGTCTGTCAATGTTTTCTGTCTACAAGGAATCTGGTATACTAATTATGGCTGAGAAGTTGATTTTGTACATAGCAACACTTGACAGTAATATGACTAAAGATCATTTAAATGCAGATTTCACCTCAGGGGAATGTGGTTTCACAAAAAAATAAATTGCAGCTCTGATGCATATATGCTATGCTGATTATAACGAGCAGTGAAGAGGAACTATAAAGACTAGTGTTATGTATTTTATCCATAAGTAAAAATATGAGCAGGCATAATACATCTTAAAAAACTAAACAAAACAAATCAAGGGTTTCATTATTTTACTTTTTAGACATATATTTTATTGATGACACACTTCTTTAAAGGTGAAGATATATCATGCAAAGCCAGATTCTAGTTTCAAGCAGTTATTATTGTCCAACCATTGGTTAATGGACTAAGGCATAACTTTCAGCCCACTAAACTTGCACTTTTCCTGCAGTACCAGCCTTTGTCATGATCTATCAGGATATGTTGCCCAAGTCTCTACGTATTGAGGTATTTTTAACCTTTTCTTTACAGTAAGTGCAGTAATAGATCTCAGTGCAGCTTCACATTAAAAGAGAGCGTTCCCTTACCATGAGTTAACACTAAGCTTGCATCAGGGCATATGTTCTAGTCTGAAGAAGGTGTATTAGTCCCAGTTTGGCATGTTTAGATTTTCCAATTATATTTCTTATTGCACTCCACATTAGATTCCCAGTAATACACACATGAGAAAGTAGATTCAATATACAATATGCACTGAATGTCTTCGAATGCCTTTTTCCCAAATCTATCTACAGTTTTTATTAGGGTCCGTGATTCTGATGAACAAAAATGAAGGCACACTGTACACCGAAGGAGAAGGGAATTCAGTTGAGAATGATATGCCTTTACAGCCATACCACTTTGCATGTGTACACAAATAATCTTTGTCACTCATACAACAGACAGTTTTCTGCTTGCTGACAAGTCACCTACTGATGAGAAGTCAACTGATATATTTGTTAAACAAAATGTTCTGCAGCTCGTTAATTTAAACATGAATACAGTGGAGCTCTGCTGATACCAAGTGCTCAGAAACATTTTGATTGCATGAATATCGGTGAATGTTCCTCCTATAACCCTTTATGTAACTCCTCATTATATGTCCTCTTTGTCCCAGTATGAAGCTGCTGCATCTGCCAACAATGTGACCAACAATATTGACATAAATGAGTTCCTAGAACTGAAAAAAGGGATGTTTTGATGATGATCAGCAAGGAAGAGTCTATGAAAGGGCAAAGGGTTGCTAGGAAAGATCAGAAGTTTTTCTGCTAAAGCAATGGGTCTTTGTTTTTCAACTTTAAATTGATCAGCTGAGCCACGAGTGTGTTACTGAGAGAAAAGATTAACGTGCACAATTTGAGAGATCCTGTTGTTTGTTCAAGCTGGGCCAAGTGGATTTCAACTGATAAATGAATTAGTACTTTTGACAGGCGTAACGGATCAGGTCTAAAATGGGTCCAAAGGAACATATTAAAAAGTCCATTAAATTAGCATATAATGAAAATAATTGGTTGTTTGGTATTTCACTTGCAGGAGATTGAGTGTGCGTGTGTGTGGGGGGTCTTCTCTGCTGAATATCTTTAAGCTTTCGTGCCAGAACAGTGGAAACAAAGACAGACACTGTTGTTATGACTCTGCATTTCATGGAGTATGTATTAGTGAAAAAAAAAATAGCTTTCACATTTTTCCAGACAGACATTATAGATAATGAGCGCACAATGTTTTGTTTGACAGTGCATACTTATTTTCACAATACAACCATAATGCAGCTATGCTACTGTATGTTTGTTGTTGAGTGATACATCCTATGATATTAGTCCTCTCCCTCTTGAACATTTATATGAATGAATAAATAATGCTATATAAGCATAGTGTAGAGGGTTGCCAACCCTTCAGGAATGTCCTGGAGACTCCAGGAATTAGACAGAAATATGCAGAAAGCTACTGGGAGTAAATCAGGGAAAGAATCATTCAGGAGAGTAATCTAAATGGCTACCGGATAGTGACTGTAGTTTATCCTGATTTTCAATTTTTCATAGCTTCATAGTATATTTTCATTTAAAAATGTACGCATCCTCTTTGATAATCTTATGGGTATAATTTAGATTTCAGACTAAGCATAGAATTTGGCTTTAACAAAGGGTGCAGATTATATTTCAGCATACTTCCATCTGGGTAAAAAAAAGGCAAACAACAAGAATAACATAAATAAAACACCAACGATTAAAATTTAACCCACATGGCAACCAAAACTTTACAAAAAAATATAATTAAAATGTAGCCTTATACCTATAGCAGTTGATTGGGAACTATAAATCAAACTGTTGCCCAGTTTTTCCGAATGCAATCAAAAACCTATACTTAACTGCATTAGAAATATCAGAAGAACTGGACAATATGACAGAAGAACAGGATAAATGCTCACAGCTGTTGCTATCTTAATCAAATGAGCTCAAATACTCTGTTGGGAACCCTTATATGATCACTTACCAGAAACCACAATTTGCAGCCATAACGCTGCCTCCCACTCTTAACTCTTAATCTTAACAGAGATTTAATCTAATCACCCCCAACATTAGTTTTAGCTCTATTCATATTTCTTATACATAAAAACACTGGTATTTCATATTTATTCTTGATTAACTGAAGTGGATTCAGTAGCAGACTGGGCCTACCTTTACATGTTGGTGTTTATTATTGTTATTATTACATAATATTGCACTAGTGTGCCAGTCTTTATATCCATTACATAAAGTCATAAAACCTCCAGGAACACATCCTACCAGATAGCAACAATAAATAAAGTGTAAAAATCGAACTCAGTTTACAGTATATTTACTTAATAGAATAATTTCAGGTAAATGCTTTTCATCAACCACAGTTATTATGGTTTTCACATCCAGCACAGACCCTCTTAAGGAAAAAAAAAGCCTCCAGTTGAGAAACTTTCTCTGAGAAAAGGCCCCTCAATTGACCCCTCTAAAGCAGGGCTTGTTTATAAATATGCTGTTTCAGTGCATTGATCTTGACATAAAAAGCTGCAGATGTCCTTTCTGAGTCCTGGAGTTTACACACAGTTTATTTCTTAACACGGTATTGTGCTTCACCATGGCAGTGTTTTTCCCAGTTGATTTGTTGTAGATTTAAGTTCCTCTAAACAGCAGCAAAATCCATTGATAGGGAGGACGGGCCCACAGGGAGAGGCTGATTTCCTGATGATGTAGAGGCAAAATATTTTAGGACCTTGGGAATTGTAATGGTAATTCCTCCACCAACCTTGCTGGGCCAGAGTTTCCCATGCCCTTCACCATTCATTCATTAGAGATGAAATATTTTAAAAGGCATGTGAAATGCACAGGCCATTTTACTTATTTAAGGAATGTCACTCTGAAGTGACCACAAGGTTGCTGGGAAATCATGTGACAATCTAAGCCATCTCAACATCCTGATTGTTAGTCTAAATCTTTTATATCCCATTCTTTACAGAACATGTAATATACAATTGAGGAAATGTCACTTTTATCGTATTTCATATAAATAAAAACACAATCACTCACTGAAAGGAGTACAATTTTCATATACAGGTACGTGATATTAACTAGTGTAGTATTGTGATTTATATGACGTATCAAAGAGGAGACATAAATTAGAAGGAAATCAGTAAGACAATTTTATTTATTTTTTATAATTAATGAGATATAAATCTGATTATTATTATTATTATTTTTTTCTTTTCTTAACAGGATACACATTTGCACACACTACATTCTGCAGAGGGTCAAAACCTGAACTTTAGCTGCAACATGTGATCATTGCATTACACATTGCGCTTTCCCCTGGGAAAGTCTGTGACTTTCTGATGATCAAAGAAATAACGTAATCCACCCAAACATATAAATGTAAGTCTAGACACTGCATAACAATGCATAGGATTGTTTAAACAGTTTCCCTTTAATTATTTTATATGAAAAAATAATAAACAAACAAACAAACAAAAAAAAAACAGTAAGGATTTCAACCCAGTGAGGTATAATAAGCACAGAATAATTTAATTAAGGAAGCTTGCATTGAAGTGTCCAGGTTGCTGTTGAAAAGGTAATTAATATTAAGAATTTAAAAGGGACATGGTATAACTGGATTTTTCTCACTTAAGTGAATACACATCTGCTCTTACAGATTCCTTTCAGCCTTAAACCGCATGCTGTCACCTTGAATATAATCCTTATCCACGGTGATTTCTCATTCGCCTGAAGACTTTCATCCCTCTATTTTGAATGTTATTAACCAATCAGCAGGGTGTAACAGAAGCGCTTTTTACATGTTGTAACGCGAGTCGGGGGGAGAGATGCAGATGGTTAGAGCCAGCCAGTGTCAGTAATCTGTGACACTGCTAAAGCCTTTCATATCATCACAGGAGCTATAATAGGGCACCCTTTGACGGGGCCAGAGGACTTCCACATGCAGCCACTGAGCACAGGGTATTTCTGTAGCCAAAGAGGAATGAGGCTGCCTGCTGTTTTAGCACTGCTCACCCTGACTAAAGAGCCTGCAGCAAATGTACATTATTTTATGTTTATTATTATTATTATTATTATGAAGGCCGGATGCTTTTAAACCTTGAGGTCAGATGTGTAAAACTCTTCGCTGAAGCTGAAGTGAACTATATTCTATAAGAAGGGTAGCTTGTATTTCTAGTCATCTCATACAGTAGGAAACTGAAAGCCTTTGAGTTAAATAATAAACCACAGTGAAAATGCATACAATTCTGGGGGCCATAATTAGCATTACTTCTGATAGCATGCATGACATCAGATTTGGACACTGAAATTTCAAATAAATATGAAACACTGTATATGAAAACATGTTCTGTCTGTTCCTATTTTTCATATTCAGGATATTATATCTGTCTGTATTGATGAGCATTGGTCTAGTTTTGTGAGAGCAAACAAAACTTAATTCTAGAGGAACCCATTGACATATATTTGTAAATTAAAAAAAAAATGATATTCCTTAATTTATTTTCGATTTTTAGTGATGATTTTAAAGTGTGTTATAAATTACATAAAATACCACTATACTATAACCAAGAAGTTTGTCAAAGACTCCAACTACTTGGCCTTTAATTTTAACCTAGAATCAGGAGTGCTTTTATTTTATTTATTTATTTTAAAAAAATCCTGAAGAAATGTACATTATATGGTTCACAGACCTTTCACTTGAAAGAAACACAGTAAGTCTTTCAAATGTGATCAGTAATGTGTTTATCAACTACATTATGCTTAATCTGAATGTATAATTTTCAGAGTGCTCCTGAGCTAGCTTTTGCTAAAAGATTCTTGAAAGCAGGCTACTAAATGGGCTTTTCAATCATGATTTTTTTATAGAGCATCTAAGAAATACATGTACAGGCAGTGTTGGTTCTGTATAGTTGGTTCAAGAATGCACTTGATATCTTCATTGCAAATGCAGTGCTACAAATTGTGAAAATGTTAACAGCATGACCATGTCAATATGACTGTGAATGTGAATGCTATATATGATGTGAATTTCCATTGCTAAGCCTGATTATACTTGCAAAATACATTTAAGCTGGAGTTCAAAAAGTGAAATGGTATGTGGTTGATGGTAGAAAGTCTCTTTCTGCATGCATTTATGTGACTGCTTTCTCCGTTCCCTCAGGGTGTTTTCTACAACTTTATTTAAGCAAAATTTACAATCCCATTTTAATATTAAAACAAAAAAGCTTTTCAATTGAAACATGTGTGTGGCTTTTTGTTTGTAATGAAAATCCCCCAAGCATCTAAATACAGTATATTTAGCCCACTCCTTGGTGTACAGAACAAGTACCCACGCATGTGTTTCGAACTTATGAAGAAGCCCTTGTTTTCTTGAGATGCCTCAACCCCCAGGGTGATTAAACATAATTTCCATTCACTCTTTTTTTCTTTTATGAAAATGAAAAAAAATGAAAAAAATGAAAAAGAAAAACAGAAAACGGTAACAACAGACCACATCTGTCGTGTCAAAGCAGAGAAAGCCTGCACGAGTGAAAAGAAAGGGCAGACCTGAAGGGGAAAACAAATACATAGAATACCCCCACCAACACCTCCATATGTCACAGGAAATCTAACATGGGTTAATCTCCTTGTTAGAAGACTTGCCTCTAAATAGGATTTCCTCTCATTGCACACACGCTTCACTCTCAGGAAGCTTGATGGTGACTCAATGCAGAAAGTGATGTCGTTTTACAATGGCAGTGTCACAGACATGGAACAGATGATTCAGAATTTCCATCTTGACCCCATGTCTGTCTGAAAACGTAGTTGACAGTTGAACTGTGAATTTTAAAGCCATTACATTGGTCTAAGGTGGCCAGCATTCTTGTGTTAGAGTTGTTATTTTTTAAAACAAAGTTTCAATACTCACAATCTGCAACGACAGCTGCTGCAGACTCTTTGGGTGGTTTTATGTTGTGCACGCTCAAAAGTCACAGATCGTAAACTGAGGCATGACCACATTAAATAAATAATAGCTTTCAGGTCTATATAATGACAAGCAAATCGTTTTTTTAAAGGTTCTATGTAAGTAACAAATTACTTGCATATGAGTCAGTAATAATGCACAGATAAATATAATTACATGAATGTGTACACTCTAATTATGTACACAATAGAAAAAATCTAACAACCCCAATTGTGACCCAAATTGTGGCCTTTACCTCTGCTATAATCTTAGAAATACAAGTATTGTGTATTGTAGTGTATGCATTTACACAGTTGCTTACATAGTATATTTTAATAACCAACATTTAAGTACATTTGCCTCATCTGATCATTACGATTCAGTTCAGTGCGAATTTTACATTTGCAATGAGCTTGGGAGTTGATTAACATAATTATTATTACATAATTAACAAAATAAGTTAAATGTCTTTACTACGTAGAATGTATGTATTGTGATTAGAATATATTGTGTAGATTCACTGTATTTGCCACTGCAGTAATGATAATAACAAAAATAATAATAATAATAACAAAAATAATAATGTTTTTGGTATAATTATTATACACAAATTGTATAAATATGTTAATGTGTTTTGCATTTCCCTGTAATTAATTTAAATGTACTATAGTAAATATTGCATATCAGACCATGTGAGATGTGCAATTTGTTCTTGGTTCTGAGAGCTGATTATGAGAGTGCCTCAGCCTTGAGATATTTTCCCAGAAGCATTTGTTTTCTCTGGAATGCCAAATAATAATAACCTAGGCCGAAATTACTATGGGGAATCACTCGGAACATACACAATAGGACATGAGACAAATAAGACATGAAGTAATTGGAAAAAAGAAAAATCAGTATAGCAATGTATGTATATGACATTAATACCTGCACATGCCAGAGATGCCACTCCGTGCGGTATCCAAAGAAAGGATTTGCCTCAAGATTAAATGAATCCAACCCTTCCATTTGCTCAAAGAAATATTGGCAGCTGCTGTATGATAATTCTACTGCTTTGTGATTGTTTAATTTGACAGCAAAGGAGGCTGAATGCCTGTAAGCTCTACTGCTCCCTTGGCTATTGTAGCAGATGCATTCCAGCTCTCCTAACCCACTCGTTCTGCTGTAGAATTGTCCAAAAATCGATATATTATTTAGTAATTTTCATTTTTCACTTTTGCACTTATCAGCTTTTACAGTCTAAAATGTAATACCTTAAATATTGTTTACTGTATATCTCTTATACACTTGTAATAATAATAAGTGTACTGGTAACCCCTGTTTTTGTAGCAATAATTATTATATGTTTTACAATTATCAATACACATTTGCACTATATTAAATACAAAACCTGTACAAATAAGTTGGCATGTCGCATGGCTTCTCCTGTTTCAACATGTATATGTGTAAGTGTGTGTGTGTAAGTGTGAGGGATAACTACATTGAACACACAAAGCCTGTCAGAAGTCTCCAGAGGATCCTTATGGAAAACTGGATTTCTGCTGCAGTGAAGACAATTTTACTAATAATATGGTATTTTGGGAATCATCCATTGTGCAAATTTAACCCCCCCCCTCCCAAGCTTCTGAAAGATTACAGTTAATGAAGGGGATTTCATAAGGGACGTTTATCCCCTCTCTCATCTTTTTTTAAGGGATTATGTCCATCATTAGTTTATTATACTTTTCAGGCATTACATAAAATAAAACATTATCAAGCAAATAGAAGAAGCCTGGTAACTGATAGTTTTCTCTGTAAAGTAAAAACACAAGAGGTAACAACAGAAATAACTAGATCAAAATCTCATCAAAAATATATTATATTCAGTCCCACAGCAGCGATTTTAGTTCAAGCCATTTTACCATCATCTGATAGTAATGCTACATATACCCTCTCTTTCTGTGTTTTATAGATCTTTATTACTCCACATTCTGTGCTCAATATATGTCTGTCTTCCAACAAATATGTGGGGCTTGCAAGTATCTTCACACGACCTTGACACAAGCTGTATATTTAGAGCATCAAGCTGAATGAATCAAGACCAAAGCCAAATCATAAAAGTAATAAGACACCACAAATTAGTTCTCATTGGTATTCATGGAAGAATACTCATTAACAAAGGTTAATCAAAGGGATATTGTTGGTGTTTTCCTAAAAAATATTAACTTTTCCTCCCCCTTTATTATTTATTATTCTTTGCACTCTTCCTGCTACTCACATAATACATTCTAGTCCCTAGATGGGGTTTAAAGATCATTTGAATACTTACAAGTTCCACATATCACATGGGTTCTTGTTTTGGTTGCATTAGCCTTAGGGACTCCATGTTGGTCTGACCATGATGTGTTTAATTTCTTTATTGTAGTATGGCTCTACTTTAAAGCAGTCAGCATTTCATTATAATTTCTGGAGGTTAGGATGTAACAAGAGAAGGCAAGGACTCATAGGTAAAAAGTTCAATAAGACACAGAAAGCTTTGTTAAGCAGCAAGATGGTGTCAGCTTCTTTTATTTGCAGCCTTTCCCTTCCAAAGTTAACAAATAAATAACTTTAGAGAAAAGTATGCTTCTTCCAGTTTGTTTAAACAGAATGTATGTTTTGTATTCAGTTACTTTGAGGTTTCAGGCTCTATAATGCATGGAGGATATTCATAAGAATTAGGTCACATACTTTTCCATATGTCTCAGATTGCCTGTTACAAAAGATTTCAGTGTGTTTTATGATTGAATACTGCAATGAAAAGAATTGCATAAGCTTGTGTTACATGAAGATTCTGCAAAGTTCATTAAAAAATGCATTTAGGACAAAATAGATATAGTTGAAGCCTACAGAAATCAATGAAGAGTGTGGCAGGGCAGGAAGCTGGGAGGAACATAGGGATGGGGAATAAATCCTAGAAAAACTGATTCATAATTCCATGTATTAAGCACAAATGCAGACTTTTTACTCTGCGGACATGAATATGAATGTACTGATACCATTATTTAACATGGCTGAGCTACTGTTGATAATTTATGCGTGTGACAGTTGTGGCAGTCTGATCAATATGTGATTTAATTTACCCCAGACCTGCAACAGCCTTTCACACTCTCTATTCTGGACATTTGACATCCAGCCTAATTAAATATGGCCCATAGTGTCATAAATGGCATGCTTTCTCCCAGAACAATACAATTGAAGCTGTTAGCTTTTTTCCACTATTGATTAATACTCAATCCAAATGCCCAAACTGCATATGTTGACCAATTCCTTTTGTTACTTGGTTTTGATGAAGCAGAAAATAGATTAATTTGTTAAAATGAATGTTATTGATATGCTATTTTGTATGTTGGCTTGTTTTTTTGGAAAGCAATAAATAAACCCACAGCACACCAAAAAATTGTTTTTAATTGATTATTGTCCTAATCAGACTTATCCAAACACTGACCCCCAAATCACCTCTTACATCATCCCTTACCACAAACCATATGAAACCATAAAACCACCTCTAATACAAAGCCCCCCCAAATTAATTTAAACCCTATTCACATTACCTTAACTGCTTGCACAAACCTGTAATATGTCAATCCTTACCCTAAAAAACTATAGTGCATGATTAGGCTGGGCAAGAACAGACCTAAGGCCAGGTTATGTTTAATTAGGGGTGGAAATAAAGGTGAAAAAGACATTATGGTTAGATTTAGGTTAGGGTTAGGGTTTAGGGTTTAGGGTTTAGGGTTTAGGGTTAAGCTTAGTATTGTTTACACTAGCTAAGATAAAGTCTGCCCTAGAATTTAGGAAGACTTGGGTTATGTTTACAGTTTCCAGCAAAGTTGAACTTCCATTTATCATCATGACTAAGAAACACAGGTTTAAATTAAAATAATAATCATAATCATAATAAGGTTAAAGGCCTTTATTCTGTATGATAAAAGTGCCCAAACCACATTCTAGCACAACTGCCAACCCTATATTATAGCATTGTTCCTCCTGAAAGTTACAGTTGTACACGTTAATAGGCAAATGTGTCCATAAAACCTTGGAAATGCATCTTATAGATTGACGAACTGACAATGTTTCTGTCGCATTTTAAAAACAATTATTTAAGGTGAGAAAATGGGTCATGGTAACTTTGTTTAATTTGTCAGCAAACCACACTCCCCAGCCTGCACTACTCTTCCTGCCATTGGCCAAATGAGAACCACAGAGCAGCCCCTATTTAATTTATCCATCCAGCTGGCAAAGCAGGACTTCATTTCCAAAGGCTTTGTCCAGTAGACTGAAAAATATCATTTAAAATATCCTTTTTAAATAATATTAAGTATTCCCTTAGAATGTGGTCTTATTTCAAAAAAAGGACCACAGAGGGGATTAACTAAGGCCTACTGAGGTTATTTAGCAAAATAATCAAATCGGATTAGAAGGGTAAGTATTTCTTTCTCAGTTACAGATTTTCCCCATGGATGTATTCTTCCAAAATTAAAAAGCCTGCTATTTCTCTTTGGGTTTATATACAACATGTAAAGTGAGGAGAGGAATAAAGGGCAAGATACAAACAACTAAAACAAAACCCGTTTTAGTTACAAGAGTGTATATTTGCCACACCGCAAACATATGAAATTATATTTGAGTTAATAACTTCTATACATCAATCAATTCACAATTAGCTAGTAAGTGACGCATGTGAGTTGGATATGTTTTTCTCCTGCTTGTTAGATGGTTTGATTCATTAAACTTCTTATTTTTTTTTATTTTTTTGCTGTTGATCTCCCCAGGCCTGCTGTGTCCAGAAAAATATCCTCCCTCTCAGCAAAATTGAAAACTCATTGTTCCAAGAAATGAACTGCTAAGCTCATGGGTTTGCAGTGAACTATTCACCAGATACATTCCCCCAGGACTTCAGATGGAGAGTAGAAATTAGTATCTGGTCTATGTTGGCAAGGGGTATCATCACCATTCTCATTACTGAATACAGTTGAGAGAGTAAAGAATATGTGAAGGTGACCTATTGCTGACCTACATGGTTTAAATCTTAAAACTGATTAACTGGAACAGAAGTTTTAGAATAATAATAATAATAATAAAGTATTGATATTCTAATCATATTAAAATAGAAGTGAACAAATTATATATAAAGCACAACTATAGTTGCTTTTTGCAACCATTATGACATACTAAAAAATTGTCTTCATTACCTTGTGATCATGATGCATTTGTAATAATGATGATCTTGAAATCTTGGAATACAAGATTTGAACTCCTGAAACCCTTAGTTACATTAGCTTGTTATCTCGAAGAAAGTGGGTGTGTAAGCTGGAGATAAATTATCTTGTGATTTCAAGATTTTGTCAGATGGGCTAGAGTACACACCAATTGCACAACTATGGAATATAATAGTGCATACTCTGCTGTTCTTAATACTATGAACTGAGCTAAGGTAATGCATGGAAGCATGGATAATAGAATCTGATCTATTTCCAAATGAATCAACTCAGTATTTGTATGCCCATGCATGGTTTGCAATTCTATAATCGGAAACTGATGCTTGTCCCCAGTGGACAACATTAACCTGTTTAAAAATGACTGCTACATGCAGTTGTGTTCAACAACATTTTACTGTAGAATGTCTTTTTCTTTACATCACTATACATTCATGATATATTGCTTTTTTCAATACAGCTGCCAAAATTGTCAATCAATTAAACATATTTCAGGAATGTGTACTTTGGTTAAACCCTTGCCAGAAGGTGCCAGTACTCCTTAAAAAGCATGATCACCTTGGTTAATGGATGAAATGATGGCCAAGTCACTCTGTCACACAATTACATGCTGCATCTAAATATTTGTTTCACAATTTGTTCTTCACCAGTAAGCATCTCACATGCCAATTGTATTTAAATGTATGCATCAAGCAAATGTTTTTGCTGTAACATATAGTTTATAAATATACACCTAATTTTTATTTTATTGGGGATCAGAATGAAGGTGAGGCATACTAAATCAATTTCCCTCTACTTCATTAGCATGTTCAAAGGATGACTTAAACAGGGATCAACAACAGTGATAATGCCATGGTTGTAAGACAAAGATCTGACACATATTTATTCCCTCACACAACACAATTAATTGATCTGTCAAACAAAAACAAACATACAAACATGAAAACAGTAAAAACATGCATCCTGCTTCAGAATATATGCATTTTGAATAGCATCACATCCTAAGATTATTTTGTATTGAAAATGTTGACAGTTACTGACAGGAAAGTATTATTGATAAAAGCAAACACAAAACAACAAAAACATAAAAACAAACCAAAAAAAAAAATAATAATAGCTGAAATCTTTATTACTCGGCACAACAGATGCTGTAACATGCCAAAAAATAAAAAAAAGTTGTGCTATTTTCATCTAAAAGTTTAGGTGGGCTCACAATGAACACCAAGATGAGATGAGGGGGAGAGATGAGAAAGTTGAAGAGCAAAGCAAACATACAAAGGTAGGCGTGAGGTGTACAATTGGAACACCGCCGATTAATTTATAAACAGTACTTTAACCACAGATATAACCAAATTATGAAGTCGCTTTCAATTGAAAGGTCAGTTTTTTACAGCAGTGTTGTGTAAACAGCACGCTCTCTGACCTTCACGGTTTGAAGTTTAGTGCTATAGGCCTGAATGTTCTTATCTAAATAATTGTCTGCATAATTCAGTTCAATAAGGCTGCTTATATTTGTTTATCTTACTGGCTGGCAAGCACTGAGGATGAAGATAATATTAAACATGTTAACCTGCATTTTCCTTCTTATTTCATTTAACACATCTTGCTTATCTTATTCTGCATGATATTTACATTATGCGTGTGTTTTTTGACTCTATAGTCTGATACAGTTTCTGAAAATAAGATGATCATGAGGAAAAGGAGGCCTAGAAATTCAAATTTATTTTGTCTGCACCCATTTTAGTGATAAGGTTTAAAATGTTTAGTTTTGCTGGGATTGTAAGGTTGCATATAGACTGCAATAGATTTACGTCCAAAGACAATTCAGAAAAAATATCAGAATAATCAAAATGAAATAAATAGAAAATGCTGAATATATTGACGACACCAATCTAATGCCAGGATGGAGCCAGACTGGTATCCATGACTCATCCTTTGTAATGTGGTGCAGAGCAATCAATTCCACTTAAGGGAATACAGAGAGTGCAGTCCTGATGTATATCCAGTTCACAATAGCCCTGTGTGAGCACAGCTTTGTTTTCTCAATGGTCTCTGGACTTGAATGAAAATCATGGCTGAAGGCAGAGGCACAGAAATCTAAGAAAGCAATTGTAACATATTTTAAGCATTGCTAATGAACAACTATTTTAAAATATCAAATACATTCACCCAATATGTTTCAGTTCCAAAATACAGTACCCTTAGTATTAAGTTTAAAATAAGTAACATTGCTACAAAGGACTACCAACTTTTCTGTATCCAGAAGTGGCACGATTACCTGTAGTGAATATTACTATTTACACATTTTGGCTGTAGTAATAGCTTGTGGTTTGTTACCCTCTGTAATCAGAAATGGTCTCATTACATACTAGCCTTTTGTTTTGAGCCCCTGTACAGTGCAATTGTGTGTTTGGTAGCTTTCTCTGCAATCAGAACAGGCTGTTAATTGTGATAGCATTCCTGGCATTCAGGGGCACTTTTTTTGCAACTCTACCAATTGCTGTATTAGGGAGGGATTTGCGCCCTATCGCCAACCTATTGTCATTCAATGCAATTCGGGTGTACTCTCTTCCAATTAGTTACATATGGAAAATGTAACTTCCTCATGTACCTCTGCACCAGTAGCCTCCAGTGCATCCCCACCTAAGGGGCCCATTTCAAAAGGGCAGGGACTATAACTGTGGGACTCCAGTGAGGAGAAGACTGTGAGAAGTCCCCACACGTCATCGTCATCACGCAGCTATGACCATTACTCTTATTCCTGTCCTGTTCTCCCCTTCCTCTCGGCATTCACCTGCTCTTCCTTCCCATCCATTCCTTTCTCCAGAGGTCTGTGGAACTGCCACTCATCTTCCAACAAGGCCGCCTTTATCGCCACTTTTGCTTCCCAACCTCTGTGTGGACTTCCTAACTCTAACCAAAATTTGGATCTCCCATGAGAACTCATACCCCCGCTGCCCTGTCTTTTCCATCTGTCCTGTCCTATTCTCCTTGTCCATCTGGGTGGGGAGGAGGGATGGGTTGCAGCTCTTCTCTCCTCTATCTCTACTAACAGCTTTGAATTCCATGCAGTAGAACTCACCTCTCCCTGTTACCTCTTCCTACTAGTGCTACTTCCATGTTTGTCTCCTCCCTCAACTCCTGCCTTGATTCTTTCTGCCCTCCCACATCTTATCCTGCTTGTCCCTCCCCCTGCAGTCCTGGATCTCCTCCATCCTCCACTCAGCCCAATCCACTCTCCACGCTGCTGAAAAGAAGTGTAAAAGGTCTAAACTCCCATTTACCCTTGTTGTCTACCGCTCTCCTCTGTCTACATTTTACTCCTCACTCACCTCAGCCTTTTCTCCACCTTCTCCTTCTTTGTATGGATTCTCCTATCATTTCTATGCAGATGATGCCTAGATCTTCCTTTACCCTCATCTGACCCCCTCATTCCCTCCTGTTTGCTAATTCCTCCTGGATGCACTTGCATCACCTCAAGCTCAAATTGCTCTACATCTGATCTACTCTTCTTTCCCTCCTCCTCCCCACTTTCTACTGATCTCTCCATCTCAATTCCCTTGGAGTCTATCACCCTCTCCCCCTCTTCTTCCACTAAGAATCAAGGAGTCATCCTTGATCCTGCTCTCTCCTACTCTCAGCACATATCTCCAGTGACTGACCTGCTGATTCTTCCTGAGCAACATATGTGGAATCCGCCCCTTCCTCACAGACTACTCGAATCAGCTGCTCGTCCAGATCCTGGTTCTCTCCTGCCTGAATTACTGCAACACCCTCCTGGCTAGCCTGCCTGCAACTGCTGCTCGCCCGCTCCAGGTCTTCTGATATTCTCTCTGCCTTGATTCTCATATGCAATGCCACTACTCTGCTCCATTCACTGGCTTCTGATCTAGGCTTGCATACAATTCAAGATTTGGACTCTTACCTACTGTTGTCTCGACCAGACTGCACCAAGCTACCTTCAGATCCTCATCTCTGAATACACTCACTCCAGACTTCTCAGGTCATTCTGCCCCAGAAGACTAACTTTGCCCCCTCTCCTCTCCCCTTCCTCCAGAGCCGCTGCTTTTCAACCCTGGCCCCCTAAGTGGTGGAACAACCTTCCCACTGAGGTCAGGACAGCAGAGTCCCTGACCTCCTTCCGTCAGTTACTCAAGACACATCTGTTCGGATTGTACTTGTAATAAAGCAGCTTATTCTCCTGAGCTGTTCAGCACTCCTGTAATATTGCGCTTTATATAACTATGCTTCATTATGACTACTTAACATTGTTAGAACTCCTGTTGTTTTACTGGGATTTCTCCTATGCCCCCTCCATTTAGCACATAGCCAGGACTTCACTGCGTGTCTGCACTTGTTACCTCTCTGAACTAGGATGTATGCTTTTTATATGAACTGCACTTCTGCACTTTTGTAATTCAAAAAATGTATTTTGTATTAATGCTTAATTTTAATTTTGAATTATATTACTTCACTTTTGTAATGCTTGTGCAAACTGTAAGTCGCCATTTATAAGGACTTCTGCCAATAAACAAACAAACAAATAAATAATAATTAAGGCACAATAATGTGCTTAGTACTAGTAGATTTCTTTATGAAAATGGTTCTGCACACAGTAGGGAAGTTTAGGTGAGGAACAATATATTATGATAAAGATGACTACATTGTGTTGTAATGTCTGGGAAAGAGACATACCTGTGTCCTGTTTTACTGAAAGGAAAGCAGATGTGAAAGCATTACTGTGTATGAAGAAACTGAATCTGTAAAGAATTCATATGGTGAGCAGACTGGGTGAGAACAACTTAAAAATAAACAGATGAGGATATGCTTTTCTTGAGTGTAGTCAGAAAATACAGTATTTTCAGGTGCATGGTTTATATACCATCTGTTTGGTATACTGTAATACTACTTACAAACCAGAACATTCTAATTACATAATAATGTTTAATTCTAGATGCAGTGACAAGGTTCCTGGATGAAACCCCCCCCCTCAGTAGATAATATTACTTTCTTTAACACCAGCACATGGCAAGTGATGAGTCACAGTGCTACTCAGGGACTGCACAAGCCACGCTAGACAGCATATTAACATTTAGGATTATACTGTATTATCAGCTCTGATTTTTTTATTTTAGAAATTATGTCATAACCCTGCTTCTGCATAACAATAAGCTGTAAAAGCTGTTCCCTTGAACAACCAGATACCAAACCCTAGAACCACTTCCTATAACATACATACATACATGCATACATACATACATACATACATACATACATACATATATACATTCATTACTAGACCCACTTAGTAGATTTTAAACATGGCTTAAGTGGATTTATTTATTACCACTGTAATGTATTATTTAATGTAATGTAAGTCATAAACCTGTAACCACTTGCAGCCTAGGGTACCAAGATTGGTATGTGCTTTGACTGAAGTCTTCTCACTGATCATTTAGAATTCACTTTCACTGTATGTATGTCAAGGGGTTTCTTATACTTTTATATCAAACATTGGGATGCAAATACTGTGCACTGTGTTTGTAGTTACTATTGTACTGCATAGTGGTCTACAGGTGTACATATGCAAATATATTTAATTCAGAATATGGTCTGAAATGGATTTGGTTCCTTTTTCCTTAAAGGAGAATACGAAGATGATGTAACCATTTGTTTATGCTCCATACCTTCAAAACTTGATTGTTTGATATTTTGACAACAGAGGTAAACAGCATGTACAAATATTGCTTAATTTTGACCTTTCATGCATGAAAGGCAAATTCAAAACCCGGAATCATATAGCTTACTATCTTGGTTATTTATTTTGCTTTTTTTTATTTTTAAAATCCAAAATTTGAAATGCCCAGGAAAGAAGCTAAAAAATTACATACAACACCTCGACCATTTCAGGCTTTGGACTAGTTCTTGCTTAATACCTGTATCTCTCCTATCTCAGGAGAAGATCACAAAAAACATTGCGTCATAATACATATGCCCTTGAACTTTATTATGCAACACTTTGGAATGGCAAAACTTCAGAGTTTCAAAACCAGTTCTACCTGCTTTGAGTCCTCCAGTGGTTTCATGGAAATGTTTTGGTGACTTGTTATCATAGAGAACACATCAATGTATTTGAGGTGAGCTAAATTACATATCTGCACACTGGCTTTTGGTGGTCTTAAATTACCCACCCATACATGGTCATTGTAACGAGTTTCACTCTGAGTCATTTCTAATTCTGTAGGCCTGTACCGTGAAAAATACAATAAAGTCATACCTCAATATGGTCCCTTACTGATGTTGTCAGAGTCTCAGTTTTCAGTTAGCAATGACTAAAATCTGTAGCCGCTCTCTGCTCCCTTCCCTTCAAGAGCCCGCTTAATTTCTACCCTACCCTTGCCCTAGGTGGTGGAATGACTTTCCCAACGAGGTCAGGACTGCACATTTCCAGATCACCTTCTAGTGATTGCTCAAAACACACCTGTTCAGACTGTACCTGCTATACAGGTCCATATATATTTGGACAGTGACACAATTGTCATCATTTTGGCTCAGTATGCAGCCACAATGGATTTGAAAGGAAACGATCAAGATGTGCTTTAAGTGTAGACTTTCATCTTTAATTTGAAGGTAGTTACATCCAAACTGGATGACTGGTGTAGGAATTACACCCATTTTTATATGTGGTCCCCCCAATTTTAGGGGCTGAAAAGTATTTGGACAAACTAACAAAATCATGGATTAAATTGTGAGTTTCAATACTTGGTTGCAAATCCTTTGCAGTCAATGACTGCCTGAAGTCTGGAACCCATAGACATCACCAGATGCTGGGTTTCTTCCCTGGTGATGCTCTACCAGGCCTGCACTGCAGCTGTCTTTAGTTCCTGCTTGTTCTTGGGGCATTTTGCCTTCAGTTTTGCCTTAGAAACAATACAAACCAATCAGAGAGATAGCAAAAACATTAGTTGTGGTCAAATCAACTATTTGGTACATTCTTTAAAAGAAAGAACGCACTGGTGAGCTCAGGAACACCAAAAGGCCTGGAAGACCACTGTGGTGGATGACAGAAGAATTCTTTCCCTGGTGAAGAAAAACCCCTTCACAACAGTTGGCCAGATCAAGAACACCCTCCAGGAGGTAGGCGCAAAACGCATTGTATTATTGCACTTTTTATTGCGCTTATATTTTGTAAGTCACCCTGGACAAGGGCGTCTGCTAATAAATAAATAATAATAATGAAGAACAAGCAGGAACTAAAGACAGCTGCAGTGCAGGCCTGGCAGAGCATCACCAGGGAAGAAACCCAGCATCTGCTGATGTCTATGGGTTCCAGACTTCAGGCAGTCATTGACTGCAAAGGATTTGCAACCAAGTATTGAAACTCACAATTTAATTAATGATTTTGTTAGTTTGTCCAAATACTTTTCAGCCCCTAAAACTGGTGGGACCACATATAAAATTGGGTGTAATTCCTACACCGTTCACCCAATTTGGATGTAATACCCTCAAATTAAACATGAAAGTCTACACTTAAAGCACAACTTGATTGTTTCCTTTCAAATCCATTGTGATGGCATACAAAATTAATTTCACTGTAACTTCTCCTGTGCCTACCCCACCCTTTAGCACATACCTGAGACTTAACTGTAGTCTGCCTGTGCTTGTTAGCACACTTGTACTAGGATGTATGCTTATTTTAGATTGTGTTTTACACAGATTGTATTTACTACACTTTGTAATGCTTTGAAAATGATTCTTGTGAAAACTGTAATTTGCCCTGGGTAAGGGTGTTTGCTAAGAAATAAATAATAAAATAATAATAAAAACAGGGCTATGATTTAAAACACTGAATACACAGATTTTGCCAGAAAGCTCACATGGATTACATTTTTCTTTTTAACTTAACCACGAACCACAAATTATGAAGTTGTACCCTATTTTGTTTTGATGTATAAACAGTAGAAAGTGGCTTCTAACAATCAATTATACTGCAATAGGGTACAGATTTGTACTTTTTGCAATTTTTCAAAGTTTTTATTTGATCTAAGACCTAAGCATCATTATATCTGATATCTGATTGTAACGTGCCGCGGGCACAGGAACAGGGGACCCAATTGCGATGCATGGTAGAGATGGTCAGACAGGCGTGGGTCAGATAACGGCAGGACAGGACAAACAAGGCATGCATGATTATGATTGGACCATGAACAGCTCCCTGACCAGCCACCTCGCAAAATACTAATTTATGTCCATTAGTCTTGTGTTTCATTTTAGTTTCATCACATTTTAGTCAACTAAAATCAGAAGGCATTTATTTTTAGTTATCGTTTTATAAGTATTTTGTCTCATTATCGTAATAGTTATTGTCAGTGAAAATAGGTCGTAGACGAATATTTTTCATCATAGTTTCAGTTTCAGAGGTGTCCACCTCCAAGGGTGCACTTGAGGCCGGAGGAAGAGGTGGTGAGGGAGTTCTCCGCATACTTGGCCCAGGGCAAGAAGTGACTCCAGTAAGTCTGGGATGTGCTGCATTAGGAGCGCAGAAACCTACCGATCTCCTGGTTCGGGCACTCGGTCTGTCCATTTGACTGGGGGTGATATCTGGACGTGAGGCTGATGTTCACAATTAGTGCCTTGAAGAAAATGGATACCAGACACGGGAGGTGAAATGGCGACCACGATCGAAGACAATGTCCACTGGCAACCCTTAGATGTGAAATACGTGATTGAACAGTATTTCTGCCATCTTGAGCGCAGTGGAGAGTCCTCTCAGAGGAATGAGCCAGCAGCCCCTGGAGAACCGATTGATGGCCACCAGGATGGCGGTGTAGCCCTTTGATTTGGGGAGATCTGTGATGAAATCCACAGAAATGTGGGACCACGGACAGTGAGGAACAGGAAGCGGCTTGAGCAGATCGGTAGGGAGGTGTCTAGAGGCTTTCGACTGCACACAGTTGGAGCAGACACCGACGAACCTTGTGACCTCACGCACTAAACTGGGCAACCAGAATTATGCCCAAACCAGGGGAACTGTGCGGGCGACACCAGGATGACCAGAGGCAGGAGCCAAATGAATCCAGCACAGCAAGTGGGAGCCCACGGATGAGGGAATGTAGGTCCAGTTCACTGGATTGGTGGAAGGAGCCAGATCAGAGGCAAATCTGGTCCCAGATGCTCCACTGAATGGGAGCCAGAATGCAGGAGGGAGACAGGATGGATTTTGTGGTCTGAGAGGCAGGAGAGGAATCGAACTGGTGAGAGAGGGAGTCCACCTTAACGTTCTTCGATCCCAGGTGGATTGTGAGTGTTAACTGGAAGCAGGTGAAGAAGTGCACCCAGCGCGCCTGACGGGTGTTGAGTCATTTGGCTGACTGGATGTACTTCAGGTTCTGGTGGATCAGTCAGAACCAGGAAGGGATGTGCGGTGCCCTCCAGCCAGTGTCTCCACTCCTCAAAAGCCAGCTTGACAGCGAGGAGCTCACGGTTGCCGATGTCACAGTTGTGCTCCGCCGGTGATAGCTCTCGGGAGAAGAAAGTGCAGGGTGAAGCTTGGGCGGCTGTCCATTTTGCTGGGAAAGCAGACCCCACTCCAGATTCAGAGATGTCCACCTCCACAATGAACGGGAGAAAGGGGTCCGGGTGTCCTCACCAGGACAGTCGGTGACAGCACTCACCTTCTCCAGGTCCATGTGGACGCCGCTGGCATCGAAGACGTAACCCAGGAACCCGACATGCTGGCGGTGGAACTCACACTTCTCTGCCTTGACGTAGAGCCCATTGCGCAGCAGACACTGGAGCTCCTGGCACACCTGAGAAAAGAACTTTGAGAGGGAGGAAGAGTAGATGAGGATGTTGTCAATGTAGACGATGACAAAGCGATGCAGGAAGGACCTCAGAGCCTCGTTCATGAACGCCTGGAACACAGAAAGGGCTTTGGCAAGACCGAATGGCATGACCAGGTATTCGTAATGGCCGGTGTGATGAATGCCATCTTCCATTCATCCCCCTCTATCAGGATGAGGTAGTATGTGCTATGCAGGTCCAGTTTGGTGAAGTAGCAGGCTTCTCTTAGTTGCTCCAGGGCGGCTGGCACTAAGGGCAGCGGGTACTGGTACTTCACTGTCACTGCATTGAGCCCCCTGTAGTCAATGCAGGGCCGAAAAACTGCCGTCCTTGGAAACGAAAAGGAATCTGGTTAAGGCAGGTGATGTGGACGGATGGATGATTCCCAGGTCCAGAGCTTCCCTGATGTACTCCTCCATGGCCTGTGACTCTGGGAGAGAGAGAGAGGGCCAATGCACCCTCTGGGAGGAGAGGTGCCCGAAAGGAGGTCAATGGCACAGTCCCTTGGTCGGTGCAGTGGCAAATGGGAAGCCTGGGTTTTACTGAACACCACCGCCAGGTCTGCGTATTCAGGGGGGATCTGTGTCGAAGCAGACAGAAGGGGGCTTTCTGCCCCCAGGATATTATGTCCACTCCAAGAGAGTCAATCACCAGAAAGGTGAGCTGTTCAGAATGGAGCAGACCAATGGACATGGTGATGGGGCTCTGCTCTCATGCTCTCCTCTGTCTGTCATCGGGGGACAGGCGTGTTCTGCCCAGAGGCATGGACTCCGTCTCACACGTGTGGTTGGGTGAAGGGCTGAGGCTGGCAGGCGGATGAGACACAGCAAGAGTGGACTGGGTTCTCCTTGTCTTCATCAGGTTGTCCAGGCTGACCGCCAGCCAGGGTGAGCACCTCGTATCGGCACGCGAGTTCCACCTGGTCCAGTCCCCGACGGAACACAGCAAGCAGAGCCCGATCTCCCCATCTGCTGAGTGCTGCCAGAGTCCGGAACCTCAGGGCATAATCCGCAGCAGATGAGGAGCCCTGGCGCAGTGTGAGGAGTTGTTCTCCAGCATCTCTCCTTTCCTCTTGGTGGTGAAACCTCCAGGAAGTGTTTCAGGAAGGCAGTCAGGGACCTTGTCACCTCACCCTGTTGCTCCCAAACAGCGGAAGCCAATCTGAGTGCTCTCCCAGTCAGGAGGGTGATGATGAAGGCGATCTTAGCCGCCTCAGTGCGGAAGGACGTGGGCAGGTGGGCAAAGTACAACTGGCACTGCAGTACAAAGCCCTTTCAGTGGTCAGGGGAGCCATTATCGTATTCCCCGGAACTGCCAGCTGGACTGACTGGACAGGAGCTGCAGGGGTGAGGACAGGAGCCAGAGCAGCAGGAGCTGGAGCAGCAGGAGCTGGAGCAGCCTTCACTGAGGAACAGGTTTTTGTTCATGTAGGTGATTGAGAAGCTGGTCCAGGGCAGTCTCAATTTGTCGGAGCATCCACTCATGCTCCCAGAGTGTGGCCCTCTGGGTGACGAAGGTGGTCAGCACCGCTGGGTCCATTAGCGGCAAAGTTTTCTGTAACGTGCCATGGGGCACGGGAACAGGGGACCCAGTTGTGGTGCATGGTAGAGATGGTCAGACAGGCGTGTGTCGAATACCAGCAGGACAGGGCAAACAAGGGCTAGGCAAGGACGTGGTTGTGGTAACAGGCAAGGGTCAGACTATCAGGCAAACAGGCAATCAGGGGAAGTCCAAAGTCGTGGTCAAGGAATCAATGATATTTCAAGGGACTAGGAGACTGCTTGGGATTGTAGCTAACACTGAAAAAACTTTGCGAAGTGTAAGAAACAGTGAGGGGTTTATATGTGGAGCAGAGGGAATCAAGAAACCAAGTTGGGAGGTGCAGAGCAAATGGAAGCAGAGGGTGATTGAACAAGTGCACATGGTGTTCAGCAATGTTGATTGATTGATTGATTGAATGAAGGGAGCTGGGAGAAGTGACTGGTAAGGAAGAGTGATGGCATCTAGTGGGGATATGTGGAGGTGCATTTAGACAGGGATTCTGACACTGATATTATGTTTTTCTCTATGCTCATGTTGACCTAGTTGAAAATAACAATGCACTTTATGTTTTTTTAGGATATTTCCTGTCCTGCCCTATATCTCTTTGTTGAAATTCTAATAAACTGAGGAAATTATAGGAACTTGAGAAACAGAATATAATCATGATATCTTTCATTAAAAATAAAGCAACATTAAATGTATGTATTATTAACATCAATAACTACATAATGTATGATAAATATTAAAAAAAGCAAGTGTAAAATAATATGTTTCAAGATTGAATATAAAAATAGCCATAAAAAACCAAACCATAGTATTAGAGTGAAGTACCCCTGAGAGCATAAGCCTGGATTAAATTAAAGCTTAGACCCAACCACTTTCTGCAAATTGCAAACTGGGTATTTGATGGCAGCCTTTTTGTTCCCCGAGGCAACTTGCTTGCCATTTACGAAATCCCACAATCAACTACTGGGTTTATAATGTGCGATTACTAGGTGGGTTAAAATTGTGGTTTCATTTGCGGCAAAGTCTTTTTTAGGTATACTTAAAAGTCTATAGTCTTGAAGGCTGCAACCCAGAAGATCAACATAAAAAAATACAAATAAATAATAAAATTCTTAAACATATGTATTTTTCCTGCTCTTACTTGAACTAGTCCAAAGTTGCCCATAAATAAACATACACTGCATTTTGTACTTCATAGTACTTCTACATAGTTCATAGTAAATGTGTATATTGTATTATCTTGTTTTTACTATATGATGTTTCTATTTGGTATACATTACCCTGAGTAAGGGGTTTAATAATAGCATGAGGACCTTGTTATATAAAGTAGTTTTCAGGTTAATATGTTAATATGATTATAAATGGACATTTTACAAACCTTTGCACAGTGTTTATCAATACCGGTATCCAAGGGCAAACTCTTTGTCTCTCATGCTGGCAAGGTTGCTACGTTTACACGGATAATACAGTGACTGTAGTATTGCACAAGATCCTGTTGTGTAATCTAACCTATTTATAAGGTTGAATCACTGAACAAGCAAAAGGAATGGACAGCCTGCAATGGATCTGAAGCATTTATTTCTCAGACAAGGGCCAAAATTAAATCACAATTTCAACCCATCATCCAGAAACACATTTCATACATATAATTTGCTAGCAGCTGTCTGTTTGTCTTGTTTCCAATGGAAATCCAGCAGCAAGTACTTTCGAATTTAGCATTTAGCATTTATTTTTAAATCCAGGTGAAGGTTGCAATTGCCCATACATCTGAAATGCATTCTACATCTGACTTTGAGCCTCTTCAGATTTAAAACCAAGGCTACAGATATTTCTGTAGGATTGTCTCAGCACCTGAACACTTAAAAGCAGCAAATTGTATTCTATTGCACTTGTATTAATTAATCAATGTATGAATTGATGTATTTATTCCTGCATTTATTTTATACTATTACTGTAAAACTACATTGTTCTCCATTTGTTCTGTCCTCTCTCTGCTGAAGCTCAGCCTCTCTTACATTCCATTTTATTTCCATGAACATACTGGATCTGTGCCAACGGCAGCTCATTGTTGCAACACAGTCTCCTCCTGCTATTCAAACGCAATGGAAAAATCAAGCCTGCATGGGCCCTGATTGGCACACACAGAGGTGGTTGAAATGTTGCCTTTTGCCCTCACAGGTGAAAAAAAAAACAAAAAAAACAGAAACAGCAAAAAATACATATTTAAATAAACATTCTATGCCCATGACATATATTAACAAAATTCTATATTGATCACTTGATCATCAAAATGAACTGTAATAAAAATATAAATAAATGAACAAAACTGCAAGCACTAACTGCCTCTTAATATTAATTATCTTTGAAGGCTGGTTTTGCATTTGTTCTACACACAACATAAAGGTGATGCATGCTCAAAATAAATACATATTTACTTTATATTTATATATTTATTGACATTGCACTATTATATATATATATATATATATATATATATATATATATATACTGATCAGCCATAACATCATGACCACTGGCAGGTGAAGTGAATAACACTGATAATCTCGTTATCATGGCACCTGTCAATGGGTGGGATATATTAGGCAGCAAGCAGAAGCAAGTGTTAGAAGCAGGGAAAATGCGCAAGGGTAAGGATCTGAGTGACTTTAACAAGGACCAAATTGTGATGGCTAGACGACTGGGTCAGAGCATCTCCAAAACTGCAGCTCTTGTGGGGTGTTCCCGGTCTGCAGTGGTCAGTACCTATCAAAAGTGGTCCAAGAAAGGAAAAGCGGTGAACCGGCGACAGGGTCATGGGCGGCCAAGGCTCACTGTTGCATGTGGGGAGCGAAGGCTGGCCCGTGTGGTCCGATCCAACAGACGAGCTACTGTAGCTCAAATTGCTGAAGAAGTGAATGCTGGTTCTGATAGAAAGGTGTCAGAACACACAGTGCATTGCAGTTTGTTGCATATGGGGCTGCGTAGCCGCAGACCAGTCAGGGTGCCCATGCTGACCCCTGTCCACTGCCAAAAGCGCCTGCAATGGACACATGAGCATCAGAACTGGACCACGGAGCAATGGAAGAAGGTGGCCTGGTCTGATGAATCACGAGTTCAAGGTGTTGACTTGGCCTCCAAATTCCCCAGATCTCAATCCAATCGAGCATCTGTGGGATCTGCTGGACAAACAAGTCCGATCCATGGAGGTCCCACCTCGCAACTTACAGGATTTAAAGGATCTGCTGTTAACGTCTTTGTGCCAGATACCACAGCACACCTTCAGAGGTCTAGTGGATTCCATGCCTCAACGAGTCAGGGCTGTTTTGACGGCAAGAGGGGGACCTACACAATATTAGGGAGGTGGTCATAATGTTATGGCTGATCGGTGTATATATGTTCAAGGAATGTAACTGCACTCCTCCCCCCACCCCCTTCCCCACAAGAATTAGAAGATACAACTGATTTACCAAGCTACATATGCATTTTGATATTTTATACAGGTGGGAAAAAAATACTTCCATCTGTACTATTTGCCTTTAAAGTTTTAAAGGATTATTTATTTACCAAATGAAGTTGTATAATAATATATATTTGCACATAAGACATTGCATTTTTCTCCTCATTACAATGGTGTTGCATTACATTGAAAACTTTCTACAAGGGCATATTTCACTGCAATATAATCATTAAAAAACTGCAAGTTATTAGATATTTTAATGAGTTTTAACATCTGTTACTCCATCATTTTATGACATTTAAAGTAATGTGAGAGTCTGCACTTTTATACAGTTGCGCTATTGCCTCTTGAAATGATTTGAATGCAGTCTTTCTATATTTTTCACTGTCCAAAATGTCAAATGTTTTATCACACACCTCTCTATTCATCTATATATTGGTCAGATGATGAACTTTCACTGCTTCTTCATATATTTCTATATTTATTTCAATAGCTATCACTAACATATTGCACAATTCTGCGGCCTTGAAAACCATCTGTTTGTTTTACTCTCAGTTCCTTCTGGTTAGACACACTGGTTTCTACAAGCCACATCAAAGAAGCCAGAATTAAAATAGACAAGTACGTCATCACTGAAATCCTGACAAATTAAATTCAAGCACTTACATGTTAGCAATACATGAATTCCAAATGGTAAAAATAAACTAGAATGTAAAGTTTCTGAAGACACTTCGTCTGCATGTGACATGTTGCATAATATATTTAATATGTAACATTGTTATGTCCATATGGACGTTAGTATCAGTGATAGTTAGAAGTAATAGTGTATGAAGGGTTATGCTGACGTAGAAGTTCTTGTGCAAGCAGAGACTTTTCTGCATGTTGTAAATGTGTTACATTTTAAGACACTTAACATAGCATTACAATAATTTATTCAGCTAAAAGTGGGATTATTATATTCTCCAAACTGTCTAATTTGAAGAGATGCCTGAATTTGGAATTGCTATTCATGCTTGGATGTAGCAAGTTAAACACTTTATAACAGTGTAGCAGTCCTTTGTTTAGGATAATCAGAAATGTATGACTCATCAATATAGAATGTACAGGCCCCAAATTAAGGTTGGCTAAATAAACACTGCAGTATCTGGGAATGCAGTTATTTCAAATGTTGTAATGCATTTTGTATTTCTCAAAACAAGATTTTTGATTATAACACAACACATTTTACTTGACTATGAAACAGAATAAAGATTATGGATGATGACTGAAATGTATTTATTTTAAGAAAGCTTATCTTTAAATGAATGCACATTGTTGATTGTGACAAAAAATATGTAATTTGCAAAACAGCCTGTTTACTGAAAACACAGCTTGATATGGTATTGAAAAAACTAGCAAACAAAGAAACCAAAACCAACCAAAAGCTATAATACACATATAATTTGTAACACAGAAAACAAATCAAAAATTCATAGGGCTCCTACTAATACACTAATCTCTACACTCAAAGTATAGTATGAACTTCAAAAGCCCCAGGTTTGAATCCAGTTTAAATGCCCAACACAATCTGTGGCCAGGAGTCCCCACTGATCACATGAAGTCTGAGCACCACTGGGACTGGATACAGTTAAACTGGCAACTGGCAACTGGTAACTGGCAACAAACTGCAAAACATGACTGGATGTGCAGATTTGCATGTGTAACATTAAGAGGCATCAGTAGACGTTTCTGTCCTCTGACTGCCACTTCATCCCTGCAGTTCTGCTCCAGTTGCAGTGCCAAACCAAGCCGTCAGCCTGGTAACCACATGTACTGAAGTTCACAGATGGCAAGTTTTCTCTTATTTGTCTAATTTTATTTTAATTGGTGACTTCATATCAGGATACCAAAGTGGGCAGAATCTGAGAAACTAAATAAAAAAATATAGAACCATTATAATTGTATTACATTTAAACTACATTTTACTGTTACTAAAAATCAATGCAAACTAATAGACTGATGGACAGAACAACAGACAACCAACATTGATAATTAGAATAAGAGTTTTGGTAGCAAGCTATTGTAGTTTTTAGATAATAAATACCAATGTATGAGGATTACCAATGCATTTTAAGGAATAAGTGTTACTGGCATTTTTGCTTCTACTATAAAAATAAATTAGGATGCCCATTTCCTTCAGTACTTTAGGGTTTCTTCTGCCTTCTCTATGAGGATGATAGAATAAGTTAAGAACCAATGAAATCCACATCCACCATGTAAATCCTCTGTGGTGTGGGGGGACCAACTTCCAAAGTAATTTTCAGAATGAGAAACAATCACACACACTTAAACTCCTCTTCTCCCCTCAAAAAAACCATCTGTTAAAAATGACAAACTTACAAAACAAAATAAAAATATAATAATTAGAGATTCTCGATGACAGAATAACTGTCAGTTCACAGGATCTGAAATGAACTGGCTACCCTCCATTAGCTTTTCCAATTTAAACTCCAGATATGTTTCACAAAGGCGGCAGATTGCAGGCCTGTGATGCTGGTAACTTGATTCCAAAAGCTTTGTCTGACGCTTAAGTGCAAGACATGCAATGCGACTGGTCTCTCTCATCTCTGCTCATTCAGCCTATGGAGTTTGTCAATGCTTGGCCTATCATTGTTTGAAACAGAGACAATAGTTTTTTTTTCATTCATTCATTAATCTGGAGTGAATTACATATGGAAAAACACACCCTGTAAGAGCAGCACTAGAGCTGCTGCCTCTGAGAAGAGCTGTAGTGGCAGCAGCTGTGTGTACAGAAACAGATAAACCCCTCCCAGGCAATGGGCTGTCAGAAGAGGGAGGCAATTCTCAATGACATTAAAAACATTAAGAAATAAACACTTTTTTATCTCTTCTTCTCAGATGGGTTTTAAAAGGGCTGTATTCATTTAATGTGTAATTATTGATATATATTAAAATTAATACATGGTATATGCACACAAACATATACACAAACACTGTTGTCAAATGCATTTTCAAATGATGAATACAATTATAAATATTAGCTGGGTTTTACCTCCTGAATGTTCCCTTTTTACCAAGCAGTAGTTGCCGGGAATCAAGAACAATGCCTTGTGAAATGCAAATATTTAAATCACAAATACTTTTCAAATATCCGTAACCGCAAATCTGCAGTTTGTCATAAAAGCATGGATAGTGTGATGACACTGACATGTTTAAAAGGGAAACAAGAGTGACATGGCCTAACAGGTATATTTAGAATATGTTTCCTTGTTTGGGCTTGAATGATACACATTTGCATATAATCAGGAACTCACTTCATCACCAGTTTAAAAACCTGACTAGGCAGCTTGTGTGGGGACAGCTGAGAGCCCTGTCCTCTGTTGGATCTTACTGTGTGGCAGGAGTCAGCCAGCAAACGCAAGCAGGAAATGTGCGTGTTGGAAGCAGGCACGCCTGTCTGCACTGTTACCCGATATGTAACTACATTAAACACATATGTATTGGTCTTTCATATGTTAATACACAGCATCTGTGTAATTTGTCTAAACAAACTGTGCTTTTAATCATGTTTATCAATCATTTATTTAATTAATGTACAATTTTCCCTCATCCTGTTTACAACAAGATAAGTGCATTGTACAGCACTTGAAGGATGGCCCGACACTTTGTGTGACTATTCAAATTTATTTTAAAGCTTTTGTGGCTTAGTGATTGTTGTGTTTTCTTGTGCTTTGTAAAACTTTCAGGTTTGCGCCGGGCTGACTGGAGCTTAATCAGCTGTGTTGAAAAACCTTTCATTGCGATGCAATTTTTCTGAGATTAGATGAAAATTACTTGGACTAATGGTACTTCTATAGTTTAAAAAGTGGATACATGATACACTGTGTATAAACTCATTGATTTAATAAGTTAATTGGATTTTGCCATCAACATTGTAATTAACCCCTTTTTGTGTCTTTCACTCTAGAAGCAGACAAAGATATTATACTGTTTAAATGTACAAAAGGTATATTAATCACATGAAAATAATTGGCCATTCATGTGTGCCCTTTAAAGACTCAGGATCTTGCATGTGTGATAATTCATTTCCCGTTCTGTGCTGTACTCCTCCAAGGCTGCCACTGCATTCATCTTTGATCTTACGTCAATATTGAGTCACGAATCCTTTGAGTTCAAGCATACTCTTGTATGCTACATAATTAGGAGCATCTTTTATCTTTATCCCCTATAATTATTGCTGTGTATAATATTAACTGGGAATGCACACAGCCTCATGTTACTCTTATGCTTGTACAGCTGGATTTACATCTCCAAACAAGCTCCCTTGCTCCTGATGCTACAATTTAAAAACTTGGTATTTACTATTACGACATAAGCAGAATTCAGTACGACAAGAAAATTGAAACTGAATATTGTTGTTACCACGGGAACTGATTAACGCATTGTCTAACAAAACCACTTTGTGACTCCCCCTCTGCCTGCTTTAACTAGCACAACAAAATGCAAAAGAGCAGCAGTAAAGTCATGCTCAACTGCATGTGAAAACAATTTAGTCAGGTAAGGGAAAGCAGTTCACAATGGCAACATCCAAGGCCAAAAGCCTACCAGCATGTGTAGCAGAGGATGGCGGACAGGTACATGTATATATGTATATGTATAACAGAAGCAGAAGCACTGTTGCTCTTTCTCACCTAATGGGAGAGGATGGAGTGTAGGGAACACTTATATACAAACACAATAATAATAATAATAATAATAATAATAATAATAATAATAATAATAATAATAATAATAATGAAAAAACAAAATTTAGCAACATGACATGGAACCACCGTGTCAACTAAGTTGATAAGTACTTATTTATCATTAGTTTATAAAGTCTCAGTTTTATTTCACAAGTTAGCTGAATAATATATTAAATATATAAATATAGGAAAAACTATTTGCTCATGCATTTCTGGTTAAAGTTTAAAGTCCAAAGATGAATGACTCAGGTGGGAACAGAAAGTCAGCTGTTCCACCGATATCCTCCCTCCCTTGGGGTCCAGAGAGGTACAGGGCGGCTCAGGGCAGTCCTCAGCGTGCCACCCAGCGCGGCGTTGTTATATTGTATGGCTTTGATTAATTAGATCCATGTTAGGGGCTGATCAAATATAAGGACATACAAATTATTACAAGGTATAATTTCCTTTCAGTGAGTTTATTTCAAATGTATAATTAATCCACTGTCTATGTGCACCATGAAAATTAAACTAATTGGTGAGACAAATGGGCCTTCTGTTATGGTATAAGGAACCAACTCAAACAGCGTAATTCAGTTGAACTCACTGAGCATTTATTGACCCTTGTTCACATCACGGCATCCAGTTAACTCTGCCGTAAACCATGTGCACACACTCACTTATGGCAACTCATGCTCTAGATACAGACCAACCCACTGGTCAAACAGAACAAGACGCATAACATAAACATAAACACAACACCCTCATAAAAGTACTTCACGAGCAACTTCTTACTCTTAACTTCTTACCTTTGAAAATCAGGCTGGAAATATTAGATTCTTTAAACAGCTGATTTTTTGATGTGTGATTGCATTCATTAGCGGATTAATGCATTCTCACAGTTCTATCTAAATAAACAACAAAACAAGTTTCTTTAGGCTTGGTGATGACAGGACTTGAAGGAATTTGAAAACAGAATGTATGCTTTTGGCAGGAGCCGCTTCACTGTGAATGACACTCAATAGCGTTTCATATCACTTCTTACTCATTGCCAGACATTTGTCATCCTTATCTAGTAGGTTCAGCTGCCAGTACATCAGAATATCTTACTTTAAAAAGAAATACTGGAATAACCCATTAGAAATGCAAATGAGAGCCTCTCTTATTTGCATTTGAGAAAAGTTTAACCTACAACCTAATGAGAAAAATTCAACTGACATTTGAAATAGTTTTTTCATTGTTAGCAGCAATGCAAAGCCTAATAATTAAGGCTCTTTGAAATGTATGGGTGAATCCCAGTAACCAACAAACCTTGTTTTAATTCAACATGTCAGTCAGACCACTCAAATGAAACTAAAGTAAGAAATTGACACGTTTGCCAGTTGTAAAACGTTTGCCACCATCCCATAATTGTAAGGGCTATTATACAAAAAAATAACATATAAATATGTACCATATATTACAGTATATCAATGTAAATATTAACTTCAATTATATTTATATTTTACAGCACAAAACACAACCCCTATAAATCAACCAAATATTAGAATGAAAATTGTTTTTCAAGCTACAGTAGACAGCACTAAATGCAAAATTTAAAAAACACAGCATTAGTCCTAATTGTTTTTTGAAGGTCATGGGACACATTCTTGAGTCACTATATCATGGCCAAAATAATAACAGTGCTGGAAAACTAACAAAACAAAACAATTTGTATTAAAGACTATTACGGCATTTAATCTACTTAAAACTAGATTTTGCTGTCCACTTTTGGTTTTCTTCAAATGTTTTACTCATCATTTGTTTGAATTGTAGGATATTTGCTGCATTTAAAGACCTAACAGCAGCTTAAACCACATCCCTAGCCCACACCATAATTTTAAGCTAGGCCCATACAAATGCACATCCGACTGAGATTACTCAGTAGGAAAGCAACCCTTACCTAAGCATAAAATCACTGGGGACTCTAATTCAAAAATGATTTATTTTTTAAATATCCAAATCTACAGTTATTAAAAAAATATATTTTTGTGGCTGGACACCTAAATAATATTGTTAATTTTTATTGTCAACTGTGATACTGCTTTCCAGCTTTGAAATGGCAAACTATTAATTTTAAACCATTTTTGTCATACATTTTTAACCTGCTCCCATTTTAAGACCCAACAACAGCATTATGTCCAGCCTTAGCCAACACCAAATTTTTGAGGTAGGCCGATAAGAATTCTATATGCAATATAGTTCAGTCAGTAGAAAAACAACCCTAACCTTAACTAAAAGTTTACTGGGGACTTGAACCCTAACGCAGGGGGACTGCCAGTGATTGGAGGAATGACGCTCTGCCAACATCAAAAGAACATAGCTATTGTACATCTGTTCTTCTGGGCCTGTTCTTCATATGTGGATAACCGGCTAAGTTAGCCAGCTAAGTTTCAGGATAACTTGGCATAAACATGGAATTTTCTGTTCTCTGGAAGCATCTCAAACCTACTCCCTGGCAGGTTAACTTGAAGTTATCTGGCTAAGAATCTTAATGTATTTAATCTGCCCAATGACATGACAGCTAATGCACCCCCACCAATGACGTTCCTTCCTAGCAGATCCATTAGATGTGGGAGTGATCTTAATAAGGGAAGCTTTTTGTAGATCACCAATATCCTTTAATTCATACAGATGTTAATGTATTTGAATGCTACAGGTTTGATCAGCAAGGTATGATTTATCTAATTGATTTATTAGTACCGCAAATCACTAATACCACCTGCCACAGTCATCCATTGACACAATGCCCAGACCCTCTGTGTAGAGCTGCCCAATTAACCACAATTTTAACAAATAACATCACACTTTTTTGTTTCTTTACTTTTGTTTCTGTACTGTGTGTTTTTTTTGTTTCTTTATAACTTAATTAATACTTTGTCAATAAAGAAAAGGGGGTAAATGATTGCAAGGTGTAATTTATGTGATTTATTTAAAAAATATTTAGGTAACATGTCAACATGTTAGGTAACCACACCCAACATCTTATCATATATTGCCATTTTGTCTATTCAGTCAAGACAATCAGTAAAGTTTTAAGATATATGTATTTTAAAAAATGATTTATTGGCATTTTACCTATATTGAACTTATTGTTTCAATTACATTGAAATACATGATGTGCTGATGTATAGATTAATACATTCTATGTTAACCATAACTGCTTTTCTTCCATATCAAGTTTCTCCAAAGCATATGCAATGACAAGTATATTAATATTCTAGAAATACACTCAGTGTAATCTAATGTCAAGGCTTCTTTGAAAAAGAATTATTCAACTTTCATTAATCAGATATTTGCATAATGAAAGCCTTGGTGTCTCAGGAATCCCTTTTCTGCCAGGCTTTTTTATATTGGAATTACAATTCATACCTCATTAATCAAATACAAAGTGGAGCATTAGTGCTCTGCTTATAGCAAGTCATATCTTTCATATATTTACTAAGGATTCTTATGAAGAAAATCCATAGTATTCATATTTGTTTAATGCAAATTTGCCATTAATCTTTAAATAATAGTCCAATACCAGTAATCTTTTCTAAAGAGCTATAGGCCTGCTTGCAGTAGCTTTGTTAACATTTTAGGGTTTTTCTGCTTTTCAGATCTTTTTCCCATCTCCCATTTAGAATATAGTTTTTTTTTGTATGCATAGATTTAAAAAGAAATGGAATATTGTCTGTAATCTTAACTCCAAACAATAACAGATGGGGTGTTCAACTTAGTGAAGATAATTTCTCAGATCTCATGAACAGTGTCTGCTGGGAGCCACACCAAATTTGCAAAACAGGACAAAAACACCCGATCCTCACGATTCTACATGTATTGAAGTGCCTATTAGAAGAAAATGCTATGCAATCGAGGCGAGTGGGGGCCACCCCTGTAGCTTGCGGAAACAAAGGCTTATGCATTGAGCCTAGCCTAGCAGAACAGCCTCGCGCTTTGATTGGGTCGCATCTGTCAGAGATTTATGACGTCACACCCTGTTTATAGTCAGAGAGTGAGAGATGCATGCAGCTATTCCAATATTGCCAGCTATATCAATAACATTACATTAATACATACACAATATAATTGGGTGAGGTGAAACAGATTCATACATAGTTATATAGATATACAAATATTTATCATTACATCGAGACATTGAGAGAGAGAGAGAACCTCTACTACAGTGTAAAGGGTTAAATGGGGGAGCTCTGCTTAAAGTTATTCACGAATGTAATTATTGGCAGATTTTAATGTTTTAATTATACATTCGTATAATTATTGGTATTTGATTGGTATTAAAAATAACTTTCTGAGGTGTTCTATGTTTGTGAAACGGTCAGAAACATGGGCTACCATTTAAATTACTATATATCCTAATTATATATATATATATATATATATATATATATACACACTCACCTAAAGGATTATTAGGAACACCTGTTCAATTTCTCATTAATGCAATTATCTAACCAACCAATCACATGGCAGTTGCTTCAATGCATTTAGGGGTGTGGTCCTGGTCAAGACAATCTCCTGAACTCCAAACTGAATGTCTGAATGGGAAAGAAAGGTGATTTAAGCAATTTTGAGCATGGCATGGTTGTTGGTGCCAGACGGGCCGGTCTGAGTATTTCACAATCTGCTCAGTTACTGGGATTTTCACGCACAACAATTTCTAGGGTTTACAAAGAATGGTGTGAAAAGGAAAAAACATCCAGTATGCGGCAGTCCTGTGGGCGAAAATGCCTTGTTGATGCTAGAGGTCAGAGGAGAATGGGCCGACTGATTCAAGCTGATAGAAGAGCAACTTTGACTGAAATAACCACTCGTTACAACCGAGGTATGCAGCAAAGCATTTGTGAAGCCACAACAAGTACAACCTTGAGGCGGATGAGCTACAACAGCAGAAGACCCCACCGGGTACCACTCATCTCCACTACAAATAGGAAAAAGAGGCTACAATTTGCACAAGCTCACCAAAATTGGACAGTTGAAGACTGGAAAAATGTTGCCTGGTCTGATGAGTCTCGATTTCTGTTGAGACATTCAGATGGTAGAGTCAGAATTTGGCGTAAACAGAATGAGAACATGGATCCATCATGCCTTGTTACCACTGTGCAGGCTGGTGGTGGTGGTGTAATGGTGTGGGGGATGTTTTCTTGGCACACTTTAGGCCCCTTAGTGCCAATTGGGCATCGTTTAAATGCCACGGCCTACCTGAGCATTGTTTCTGACTATGTCCATCCCTTTATGACCACCATGTACCCATCCTCTGATGGCTACTTCCAGCAGGATAATGCACCATGGCCAGGGCATTGAAAATTGATGGGTATTCCAGCATGACAATGACACAAAACACACAGCCAAGGCAACAAAGGAGTGGCTCAAGAAGAAGCACATTAAGGTCCTGGAGTGGCCTAGCCAGTCTCCAGACCTTAATCCCATAGAAAATCTGTGGAGGGGGCTGAAGGTTCGAGTTGCCAAACGTCAGCCTCGAAACCTTAATGACTTGGAGAGGATCTGCAAAGAGGAGTGTGACAAAATCCCTCCTGAGATGTGTGCAATCCTGGTGGCCAACTACAAGAAACGTCTGACCTCTGTGATTGCCAAAAAGGGTTTTGCCACCAAGTACTAAGTCGAAGGGGTCAAATACTTATTTCCCTCATTAACATGCAAATCAATTTATAACTTTTTTGAAATGTGTTTTTCTGGATTTTTTTGTTGTTATTCTGTCTCTCACTGTTAAAATACACCTACCATTAAAATTATAGACTGATCATTTCTTTGTCACTGGGCAAACGTACAAAATCAGCAGGGGATCAAATACTTTTTTCCCTCACTGTATATATACACCGATCAGCCATAACATAATGACCACTGACAGGTGAAGTGAATAACACTGATAATCTCGTTATCATGGCACCTGTCAGTGGGTGGGATATATTAGGCAGTGAACATTTTGTCCTCAAAGTTGATGTGTTAGAAGCAGGAAAAATGGGCAAGTGTAAGGATCTGAGCGACTTTGACAAGGGTCAAATTGTGATGGCTAGATGACTGGGTCAGAGCATCTCCAAAACTGCAGCTCTTGTGGGGTGTTCCCGGTCTGCAGTGGTCAGTACCTATCAAAAGTGGTCCAAGGAAGGAAAAGTGGTGAACCGGCGACAGGGTCATGGGTGGCCAAGGCTCACTGATGCACGTGGGGAGCGAAGGCTGGCCCGTGTGGTCCGATCCAACAGATGAGCTACTGTAGCTCAAATTGCTGAAGAAGTGAATGCAGGTTCTGATAGAAAGGTGTCAGAACACACAGTGCATCGCAGTTTGTTGTGTATGGGGCTGCGTAGCTGCAGACCAGTCAGGGTGCCCATGCTGACCCCTGTCCACTGCCGAAAGCGCCTACAATGGGCACGTGAGCATCAGAACTGGACCACAGAGCAATGGAAGAAGGTGGCTTGGTCTGATGAATCACGAGGTCAAGGTGTTGACTTGTCTTGACTCAAGAACTGCAGTTTCCATAGATCATTGGAGAGACACAGCTCAGCGAAACCTATAGAGGACAGACACCAAGGCATTATGGGGCTGTAGTCTTTCATTCAGTTTCAGTCTTCAAGCAAATAATATATAGAGTAGACAGGCTTTTGCCCTCGCCTCCCCAGCCTTGTCTTCACACATATCCTCTTCTCTCCACTTTTTGTGTTTGTCTGCACAGACGAACACAAACAGCAACAGCGGCTTGTGGTTGCATCTCTCCGTAGTTTTGCACAGATCTGCAGAAATCCACTGATGCCATTGGTGGAGCAGTGCAGATCTGCACTACACAAACATGACCTGTAAATGTCCACATCCGTGTTTGTTTACCTGTTCTCTGGATGGATCATGCGTGTTTCTGTGAGATGTGGGGAGTTTAGAGGCCGTGTTGGAGATTCCCACGAAAAAGGATTTCAGATCATTCATGATGTGCGTGTCCCCCTGTAGTTAAGCAATCGTGTAGTGTGCGCTCCTTCACGACACAAAAGACATACATTCGGTGCAAAATAGTCATTAAGGGTGAGCTGTCCACCGTTCACAAAATCCAGTTGGATTGTAGAAATTGTGTAGTGTGACACAAACTGAGACCAGTAAGGCTAAAGCAATATGGGCTTCTGGAGGCACGGGAGGGTTTAAATATGCTGTGTGCGGCCCCTGGGAGCTGAGAGAAATAAGGCTGAAGCAGGTGTATTGCGGCTTCTGGAGTCTGCACCTAGTTTCGATACAGTGCGCATGAACCTGTCCTCATTCTATTATGTCTTAAATACACTACATATACATACATAAATAAATACACAAATGTATAAATAAATGCTCCTTCAAGACATCACGTTTAAAATGTAACCTAACCATTTGCCTCTCCATGGGATCAAATGAAAGGCAACAAATGGAGCACTGTTACACACTGAACTGAAAGAATAAGGCTAAAGCAAGTGAATAGCGGCTTCTGTGGGCATGGAGCAGGTGGTATAAAGCATGCCATGTGCGGCACCTGGAAGCTGCGAGTTCTAAGGCTTAAACAAACGTATATTGGCTTTATGAGGCGTGGAGCCAGAGGGTTAAAACATGCAATGTGCTGCCCCTGGGAGCTGAGAGAAATAAGACTGAAGCAGATGTATTGCGACTTCTAAAGGCGGACCTGCGGTAGTTGTTCCATAGACTACAATGGGGAGCTATATTTTGAAGGCTCAATGCATAAGCCTTTGTTTCCGGGAACTACAGGGGTGGCCCCCACTTGTCTCAACTGCATAAAAATGTATTCTACTAGGCGCTTCGATGCATGTAGAATCTCGAGGATCTGGTGACAAAAATAGATTTTGCTCTTCACCTATCATCTATCAAGTCATTATACTTGAAATCCATCTAATCATAATATCTTTATCATTATCACAGTAGCCCCATCCATTATTCATTATTATTTATTATTATTTTTATTTATTGGCAGGTGCCCTTATCCAGGGTGACTTACAACATAAGTGCAATACAAAGTGCAAGAATACAGTACAAGGCATCGAACATTACAAATTCAAATTTACATTAAACAAAGCAAATTCAAGATATAATACATTCATATAATATATTAATCTCAATTGTTGATCAGCAGGCGCTAGTATTGTGTTCTTGTTTTAAACCTGATGAGAGTGCCTCTGTGCTTTAGATTTTCAAAAAGGGCAACGAGAGCTAAAGTTTGCTGTCTGCCTTGTAATGATATATTACAGTGGTAACTCAAAATCTTCCAATTCATCAGATACAATAATTCTTGCTGAAGTATATTTCAGCTGTAAACTCAGTTCAGTTGGTACAGGTATATTAAAATTTTCATGAGAAAACAAGAACACCAAGTTATTTTCCCACATGGTATGTTTTGTTTACATACATTTAGCATTTGTTTGAATTTCATGTGTCTACAACATGACCAATAAAATCATGAGATGAAATAACCAATTAAAAACATGAAACCATACAAAATACAATAGTACTGTTAAATTATCCAACTGATTAAATACATATTAAGCAGCTTTTTAGATGCTTTAATCATGTTATGTGCAATACCAAATTATTTAAGAACTTGTAAGAATTTTGTAATGTTAATTTTTTGTTTTGTTTTCTGCTTTCAAACACAATAACATGTTTTTACAATGTTTTGTATCCAGAGAGAATTAATGTCTACCATGTGGTTAAGAGGACAGGAAGAATATTCTGCATTCAATCAGACTGTTGGTCATCAAAAATTCCAAACCCTCAATGGTTTTGCCCAGTGTTTAATGCAACAGAATATATCTGAAACATATATCCTTGTAATTCTGTGGTCTGTTTAAAAATGTCTGCGGTGTTTTAAAATCAACCAAAAACAGTCTGGATATTTTCAAAAACTTAATTTTAAATGTGCCCAGTGAATATTCTTGGTTAAAAAAACTTTTTTTTACTGTTCAATAAAGAATATTGACTATTTCCTCTGAACTGATATATTCAGGGTCAAAGGCCTGATATGAAACTTAAATCAGGAAAGTTACCAATTGATTTACAAAAGAGGTAATGAAAGAAGGCAGAGGTGTTGTAGTATAATTGTATTGCTTCTCTTAATTCTTGTAGAAAACAGTATCACTTCATCTTCTGAGGTATGTTTTGACATCTGGGTTTGTTTCCGAGGGGGTGGTGAGTTATCATGCTTTTAGCACCAGTCATAAACCCTGTATTATTATAGATTGAACAGTTACAATGAAATATATTTAGAACAAATTCAGTTCTGTAAAAATACAAATCAATTGGCCATCATGTGATGATTTAATAAGTGTACATCCTTCCTCAGTAATATTTCCAAGATGTTACAAGTGGACCACATAGCATATAAATAATTCACAGCTTGACACACACTTTTACAATTTCTACATCAAGTTACAGAGATATATGTTTCAGAACATCCCCTACTTGCTCCAAGAGACAATAAAATGTCTACCATAAAGGAAAACAAGGACATTTTAATAATATTTTTCACACTGATCATAATCAACTAGTGTCTGTACCTATGAACAATCATATTTTATTGCTATTTCCCCAGCTCTGTCATCACACGTTTACTGGCAGATAACTCTAAACACAGGAACAAGAAACTTATCTTAAATTGTGCATGATTTAGAATTGTGACATTTCTGAAGAATTTATTCATTGGGTTTGTCACGTTACCCCAGTCACATTTTTAATCTTTCAGTCTCTTTACCTTACTTTCTGCCTTCTCAGTTATCCAATTCAATACATTTTCTTTATTTGTACAGATGTATTTAGCCCTCTAAAGATCTGCAGACTTGTGACTGAGCATGATTGAGATTTCCAAAATACATGTCAAGACAAATAGTGATAATTGATTGACTGCTCAAATAATTAAACAATCATATACATGTATTTGTGGCATTTAACTTTAGTACAGCTTTTGTGGATTTTATCTGTGACTTACATAGGGAATGACAGTCTGGTTTTATGTGGCAGGGTGCATTATCCTACGGAAAGAGGCCAATGCCATCAGGGAATACCGTGTCCATGAAAGGGTGTACATGGTCTGCAACAATGCTTAGGTAGGTGGTACATGTCAAAGTAACATCCACATGAATGGCAGGACCCATGATTTCCCAGAAGAACATTGCCCAAAGCATCATACTGCCGGCTTGCCTTCTTCCCATAGTGCATCCTGGTGCCATGTGTTCTCCAGGTAAGCGACGCACACGCACCCAGCCATCCACGTGATGTAAAAGAAAATGTGATTCATCAGACCAGGCCACCTTCTTCCATTTCTCCGTGGTCCAGTTCTGATGCTCACGTGCCCATTGTAGGCACTTTCGGCAGTGGACAGGGGTCAGCATGGGCACCCTGACTGGTCTGCGGCTACGCAGCCCCATACACAACAAACTGCGATGCACTGTGTGTTCTGACACCTTTCTATCAGAACCAGCATTCACTTTTTCAGCAATTTGAGCTACAGTAGCTCGTCTGTTGGATCGGACCACACGGGCCAGCCTTTGCCCAAAAACAAAGCATGGTTGAAAACTAGAAATTCAGGAATGCAATGCTGTAGTGCATGCTTGACCCTTTTACACAACGCTGTAATGAGTACCTATGGCTTTTCAGCACGATATTTATCTCCACATAAAAGGAAAAGGTACCATGCTGGAAAACCTCGCCACTGCCATATTTAATATTACAGCCAATCAGATGAGACTATAGTCTTTCTTGATTGGTTGATTCAGGCCTTAGGTATTTGAGCACGGCAAGATATTCCAGCATGCAACACCAGCACACGTCTCTGACAGAAACCAACATGTTCACATGGGTCACAATTAACATCTTCATATCAAACAGGGCTAAGCCTTCCTGACAGGCATATTTCGCAATGGTGTGGGGGTTAGTGCATATGCTGGTCTTATAAATTCATATCTTATCAGCATATCAGTGATTCACAGTTGAAGCTTTCTGGCTTTCTATTTAATACTGAAGCTTGACAGCTGATGAATAACGACACATAAAAACACAGAGCAACTAAGTTCAGCAGCAGGTTATTAAAATAAAACTAAAAACATACTGTGACAACTTAAATCTGTTCCAAGCTTAAGTCAATGCTTTTGTCCAAATTGCAGTTTGTTTAGGAATAGATAGGTTTACTGTAGCAGTTTATGAAATGCAAAAATAGAAATGGGCAGAATTTGCCTTTGTAGTTTGTCAAAGGAGATTTTTAGATACACTTGGTAATAAAATGCCTAATAGATTAATCATTTGTTATGATAATTGCATTACCGACATTGAGAAGTAAACATAGGATAAAACCACAAGACAATAAGGTAGAGGGGCTTTTAAAATTGTAATACATTTAGCAACCTAAATTTGAGACTAATTTATAATAATACAGCTTACACAATGTATCTGAAAGGGACAATGTCCAGTGTTTGCACCTGAGGCAATACATGAAAGATTGTGAACATTCATGTCACATTTCCTCCTTTTTCATACATGTTCATTTGTGTTTGTTTTTGTTTGTTTGTGTTCATTGAAACTGAAAGAAACATTAACACATGGTATTTGAAAGCAGCATCGTGGACTAGCCCCTGCACGAAAATAAGCTGACATTTTGAAAGCAAGTATGATGGAGATTAAAACACGTACAAATTATTATCATATTACTAACACAGATGCAACAACACGTGATGTTTCAGGATATATTTTTCAGAACACAACTACTTGATTTTTAAATTGCATTGAAGGGACACCCCCTTTATTACTAGATGATTGCAACGAAGTCAAACCACAGACATTCAATGAAATAATGGACTAAGCTAGTCTTTGCTGACCTAGTGGAGGGTGGAATAGAATAGTAAAGAGAAACTAACTATGTATTTCTGAACAAGATATTTCTATAATAAATAAATAAATAAATAAATAAATAAATAAAAAGGTTACCAAGGTCACCATCAATTTACAGTCATCTCTCCAAATACCACAGAAAACTGGAAAATAAGAAGCGGTGCTGTATAGAAATGAAAATAAAGAAAAAAATAATATGCAGAAATAGGGGACCTAAAGGCACAAACAAGTACGATGACATTAATGTTATCTTGAATGGAATATCAGGACAGTTACATATAGACTTAATGAAAACTTTAAGAATGTAATCTATCGCAGAAAGATTTTTAGTTCGATAATGCAATGATAACCTTTAGATTTAATAAGTGCCTTATTTAGCTGAATCTGTCTCTGAACATTGGCATTCTTTGTATTTTCATTTCTGTGTAGGGCAGTTTTCAAAAACATTAATGTTGATATCTGTATTACATTGCATTTTCAAATATTTCAGTCTTTCTTATATGTTGCATGGGAGGACTTCTACTTCAAACCTACCGAATTGGGTTAGCATTTATGTAACTTGAGCATTGGCACTCCCATGGTTCTAACACATTAGCAACTAGCAGTGCTATGGGCTTATCGTTATGCAGATCTCTAGCTTAAAATCAATTGCTAAAATAGCTAAACCTCACATTACAAATATCCAATAAAACAACATTGTTTTAGGCATTTGCTTAATCTGTCAGGGAGACACATAACTAATTACTGGTAATGAGCTGCCTTATTGGCTTGGGGGAAGAAACTCCATAGAAACATAACAAAAGGTTATGGGAATAAAACAGCCTTGGCCCACTAAAGGCACATTAGTTCCCTATGAGCAAGAGGACATTAAGTATGTAAAGGCCAAAGGCTGCTTCAGTAAAGAACCTCTGTCCTAATTGCTGCTGTCTTACTTTCCCATTTGACAATGGACCTAACCTTTTTGCTTGAATAATTATGTCTGTGGAATCACATCATGTTTTCTGATTTGCCTGCCTTCCAGGTACTGTGTGTTTGTGAGCAACTGGAACAGGTCTTGGGATCAGGGCAAGGGGGAATTTCAAGTCTGACATTACTGGAGTTGTTAAATTCAGCATGATCTCATCATTACTCCGGAGGCCCTTTGCTTCTGTGCTTATCATAGAAACATTAATAATATTCTATAATGATGGTTGCTAATCATGAATACGTGTAGAATAATATGAATACATGCAGAATAGGTTGTGAACACACATTTATTTCAGATGTTTTCAAACTCAACTCAGAAGTAAATCTTGTGTTATTTACTACATCATTACACTGGAATTATAGACAGTTACCAGAACATTATGATCAGTAATTAGTATGTCACATCCAAAACCTTGAAGTTGCATTTAGACCATTAATCAAGCTGCAGTCATCACTCCATCAAATTCTGTTTGGGGACAGTGAAAGGTTTTAATTATGGGAGTATGGATTAAAGGTAATTTAAAAAACAGACTGATTTTAACTGCTGTTTGGTACATTAAAAACTGGTCACAGTTTTTCTTAATAATTTGTATAACTTCCTGGTCTGAATGACTCATGAGTGTAAATGCTTTGTAATAGTAATGGTTTTAATGAGCATACACTAATAATACAATAATAGTAATACAAATAATAATAATAATGGTTACTATATGTAGTTCAATGTCATCCTACAAAACATGGAAGGCTGCATGCTTTAGATATTAAATTATACAATGTTTCTCATGACATATACTATATCTGGCTACTATAGAAAGAAAAAGTGACCCATTTTCATATTGTTTCCCAGTTATGTAAAGAATATGGCAGAAAACATTTTCTCTTGAGGATAGTATCAGTAAAATAAATAAACTGAGTAACACCATATTCATTTGTCAGAAATTTGAAGGAGATTGTGTGTTCTGTATTTTTACTTAATGCATAGTTTTTCTTAATCAGCAACTTACTCAAGTCTTGATAATTGAGCTCTATGCTTTCTAATGAGGTGGCAAAACAGATTCTGAAAATGTGGTAGCAGATGTTTTCGTTTACTGAAAAGCAGCAAATGCAACAACAAACACCGGGCCGGATTAAATCAAAACTTTGACCCACCTCCTAATAACAAACTACAAATCTGTACATCATAGCAGTTACATTTATGATTTGAAGTTTAATCTTACTAAAAATGAAGCCGCAACTGAGTACAGTTCTGTAGTTTTCTATTAGCGGGAGGGTCAAAGTTTTGATTTAATCCGACCCACCACCTCAGCAAATGTTAAATTCTCACATTATGTATTTAGAAAAATAAGTATGGAGTTATTTTTGAACAGTTAAACATTTAATTCAACAAAATAATAAACAACAGAGTTAAACGTTGTTAAAACAAGTATTGCAATTTGTTTGAAAAAAAAAACATTAAACAAAACAACTGTCTATAACAAAAAGTATGGTACTTTTGTTTTATTTGCACTACTGAATACAGATTTTGATGCAATTAAAAAAAAAAAAATCCCAGTTTCTGTTAATGTAACTTCTGATTTAGGGCAAGGATTAAATCAAAACTTTGACCCACCTGCTAATAGCAAACTACAAACCTGTTAATCATAGTGGTTACATTTATGATTAGAAGAAAGTGTCATCTTACTAAAAATGAAGCCGCAACTGTTGAATGAAGAATGCAAATAAACTATCTGAAGCACATTAGAATCAATAATTTACAGAGCGCAGCATTTCATAGAAATAAGAACCTCTCTATATTTCTATTAATATTACCATTATGTGTCATTTGTTTGGTCGCACACATTTTGGAACTCAGATTTCAACAATTAAGTCAGTGTGACATCACTCCCAGAAGGCGGATTAACACCCCTCCCCTGAAACCACTTGCTCTCTCTCATACATCTCTGTACACACTATAGAGTCACAGTCTAAATTTTGGGAATAAACAATGAAGGAAATGTTCTCTGAAGGAATACCAAATATGCCTGATTAACTATTTATATTTTGTTGTAATTTGTTTGTATATATATATGTTCTGTTGTTATATATAACCGATAAACAGTTACACTTGAAATATGCCTGGATGTATGTAAATTAATTATAATTGTTTGTATTTAAATTAATTAATTATGTTTTTATAATAGGTTTCTAATAGCATAGAAGACCCACAATGTATTACAATGATTTTAGTAATGGATAAGAATGGACTACTGGTTTTTTTATAGGAAATATTTATGTTTTTCAATGGAAATAATCCTACTTCTGTTTATACAAAGACTCAAGCTAAACATACCAAAAGTTATAAGCTAACGTATACAATTTATGCACTGTTATTGTTGAAATTGAATTAAAATCTTGAAATGTACTTAAAAATAAATCAAAATGTTTTGGTGCTTATTGTTCTCAGTTTTGGAGAGGTGTGGTCATATGGTGTTTAATTTCTCTTCAAAAATTTATTCAATCTATTCAAAATTTCTGTGACCTCTTTAGATTTTTTCTAAATAGGCCACTAAATGGAGCTTAATGATATCTTTCCATTTATATATCTTATTTTTATACAGATAATGTTCTGTTATATCTTCTTATTCAATATATATATATATATATATATATATATATATATATATATATATTGAATAAGAAGATATAACAGAACATTCTCTGTACAGTGTACTGTCATTATAAATTATCTTTTGCAATACCTTCTCAGACAAGCAACCCACACATCCAGAGAATTTCTAGTGTGAAATAAAACTGAAAGGATAAACAGCAACCAAATGATCTTTTAATGAAAGACATGTTGAGTTAAAACAGGAACATCTGTCAATTTAGAAAAAATAAGAACAATACTAAACAAAGCTTATGGGAACAAATATACATGCTGTCAAACCCTAGCTGAATTGGATAATGTGTAATTATATATATATATATATATATATATATATATATATATATATATATATATATGTAAATATGTATTAGAATGGTTGACCTTTAGCTAACCAGATAACCCACACAATTCACAAAAGTGTTATGTTGCATTCAACAGAATGTTAACTCCATACCACCACTTCACTTCATACTTATCAACATGTTTTGAATAACTAAGTTTAATTTGAGAAATTTAGATTTGAACTGCATGAGAGTCATTCAATTTAATTTTGTATTTGTTGAAGTATAATTAGCACAGACCCATTTTACTTCCCACTGAGTCATTTGAACTGTCATTTTTCAAGAAATTGACTTTCATAGCTTTACACCAAAACAAATGATGATGCACACCATTGGAAAATGGTAAAAGTATACATGTTCTTCTTTGATTTGTTTACCTTCTATTTAAACATAATTCACATGGTTCCAAGGCTCTTCTGGTATTGTTATTGTATATCCCCCTTGATTGAAAATGAAGGTTCATTCACACTTTCAGTCCTCCAGGTCTCTATCTACATTGGAGAAAAAGCAATTTGACAATCTAAGGGCTCTCAGAAAAGCAGTTACATTAACATGCCTTAAATTTATGACAGAGGGAACAATTTCTCAGCACTGTCTATTAAGAAAAGCAATTTAGAAACAGCAGCTGTTAGTGTGGAGCACTAATATAAATTGACATTTAAGAAAATGCTCCTTGAAGTTTGTAAGCCAATTCATTGCTTCAGTTCTGCCTTGTGGCAATGTCAGGATGTTGAAATAATTCAGCCATCAGGTTACATTGCAAACAGCATGGCTGACATACACTCACCTAAAGGATTATTAGGAATACCATACTAATACTGTGTTTGACCCCCTTTCGCCTTCAGAACTGCCTTAATTCTACGTGGCATTGATTCAACAAGGTGCTGAAAGCATTCTTTAGAAATGTTGGCCCATATTGATAGGATAGCATCTTGCAGTTGATGGAGATTTGTGGGATGCACATCCAGGGCATGAAGCTCCCGTTCCACCACATCCCAAAGATGCTCTATTGGGTTGAGATCTGGTGACTGTGGGGGCCAGTTTAGTAAAGTGAACTCATTGTCATGTTCAAGAAACCAATTTGAAATGATTCGACCTTTGTGACATGGTGCATTATCCTGCTGGAAGTAGCCATCAGAGGATGGGTACATGGTGGTCATAAAGGGATGGACATGGTCAGAAACAATGCTCAGGTAGGCCGTGGCATTTAAACGATGCCCAATTGGCACTAAGGGGCCTAAAGTGTGCCAAGAAAACATCCCCCACACCATTACACCACCACCACCAGCCTGCACAGTGGTAACAAGGCATGATGGATCCATGTTCTCATTCTGTTTACGCCAAATTCTGACTCTACCATCTGAATGTCTCAACAGAAATCGAGACTCATCAGACCAGGCAACATTTTTCCAGTCTTCAACTGTCCAATTTTGGTGAGCTTGTGCAAATTGTAGCCTCTTTTTCCTATTTGTAGTGGAGATGAGTGGTACCCGGTGGGGTCTTCTGCTGTTGTAGCCCATCCGCCTCAAGGTTGTACGTGTTGTGGCTTCACAAATGCTTTGCTGCATACCTCGGTTGTAACGAGTGGTTATTTCAGTCAAAGTTGCTCTTCTATCAGCTTGAATCAGTCGGCCCATTCTCCTCTGACCTCTAGCATCAACAAGGCATTTTCGCCCACAGGACTGCCGCATACTGGATGTTTTTCCCTTTTCACACCATTCTTTGTAAACCCTAGAAATGGTTGTGCGTGAAAATCCCAGTAACTGAGCAGATTGAGAAATACTCAGACCGGCCCGTCTGGCACCAACAACCATGCCACGCTCAAAATTGATTAAATCACCTTTCTTTCCCATTCAGACATTCAGTTTGGAGTTCAGGAGATTGTCTTGACCAGGACCACACCCCTAAATGCATTGAAGCAACTGCCATGTGATTGGTTGGTTAGATAATTGCATTAATGAGAAATTGAACAGGTGTTCCTAATAATCCTTTAGTTGAGTGTAGAACAAGACAGTGTATGTAAGGTATATGGATTAATGATTATATCTGTGCCTCTTCAGATCAAAATTCAAATTAACCCTATCACTCACACAATCATTTTAGAATTAAAATAATAAAGAACATAGGGATGTGCATTCATAGCTATACTAAATCATTTGCAGAGAGAAATAATTTCCTCACATTAAAAAAATTAAACAAAATGTAGCCACATGTGTTTTATTATTATTTATCTTGTTACCTAATTTTATGATGGTGACATTCTTTGGATGCCTACAGAAAACCTTGTCCTTTTACTTTACTGGTACCTCAGTAACACACTGCTATATCATCCAAAGAAGGAGTCCTGAAGTGTTAGGCCTGCTTTGTTTATTGTATTTTCTTCAGAACATCATGTAATATAATCTGCTGCTGCTTCTATTTTAACTGCACTGTCTATTTATGACATACGGAAGCTGTTCTATAGTAGTTATAAACCATTTCCTTTTGACATTGCTCAAAGACATTCAGGACAGAAGATAATTGTGTCTAAAGTGCTATTTGTTCTTGTAGCTTCTGGCCGTGTAAACTGGAGACAGAAAACTATGAATTACTCATTACTTATATCCCTCTTAATTTTCTTGTGGTCAATATGATACACTTAATTACTATATAAATATGCATATATATATATATATATATATATATATATATATATTAAAAACATGTATTTCTTTGATTAACTGCCATTACGAAGGCTTATACAATGAAAAAGCCACTGCAGAAAATGAACAGTGTGTTTAAATTAAAAACTATTTTATCTACCAAAATTAGATTTCTGAAAAACAAAACAGACAAAATGTGTTAATATGTTATTATGTGAAGTTCAGAGGAGATATGAGGTGCCAACCATGTAAACCAACAAATCTTTGTTTAAAGAAGTGCCTCCTTCCCATTCATACATTTAAAATGACTTGATGTGTTCTGTCTTTTTTAACTTTAATAACAACACAGAGCTAATCACCCTACGGTAAAACATACTGTGCAGTATAGCATCCATTCTTAAGTTTAAACATACAAAACCTTTAAACATTGATCATTGCAGTAGCTCATGTTCTCAAATATCCATAGTATTTACAGTATTCTTAGCTTTCTCGGCTAACAAAAATGTTTAAAAGCAAGCAAAACATGTTTTAGGACTAGAAGTAGGCCACTTGCCACCTGCAATATCAAAGAAAATGTCACATCTGGAAAATTCAAAGCAGCTCTCAACAGACACGGGATTGTGTTTATCTATCACTCCTGTGTCTGGCAGATAAAATCAGATCACAGCTCTGCCAAATGTGCCCTTAATGTCAGTGGCAAAGAGGGATTCAAAACATCAGTATGCTCTTCAACATTAGAAAAACAGAATGGGCATTAAGATATGTTTAATATACATTTTGCTCAGGAGATATTTGAAAGAGGTTTAAGCATTGTGCAAAACAGCAAGTGTTGGGGAGTAACAGAATAAAAGTAGCAGCGTTATGTAATCAGATTACATAATTTTACCTGTCAGACGAGTATTCTGATTACCGATACTTTTTAAAAAGAGTAAAAGATTACTGATTACTTATACGTAATTTACATTAAGCTAAAGTGTACAAGTGTAAGGGAATCTGAAGAGGCCCGTGTCTAGTATTTTTGCAACATCGTTTTTATTTACGGTCTCTCGCCAAAGAGCGGCTGATTCGGCGCCATTCTGCAACGAGCAGCACAATGGAGCTGCAGCCAGCGCGATCAGCCAGTAACACGCAGCTCTGCGACTGCGCTGTGTAGCAGGGGTTTAACTCGTGCAAGTACAGGCAATTGTTCACTTCCAAAGAAAGCAAATTAAACAAATATTAAAGTGCAATACAACATGTGCCGACCACGGGACAAGGTACTGACTGCTTCCAAGGACTAAACTTAAAATAATCATAATGATACAAAAAAAACAAAAAACATCTGGAGGTAAGATTTTATTTTTTAAATGTGTGCAACTGTAATACAATTATGGTTGACATGCGAGTAGAAAATACGAATTTTAATCACAATTATAATAAATACGATGTAATAATTACATATTTTATGAAAGCATAATAAGCTAAACGGCAGCACAGAAATAGTATAACCAAAAACCTCATCGATAGTTTGTATTTGCAGTAATACGTTATCTTAATTTAATATACATCCACGTACATTACAAATAGTTCCTGTGCATCCTAGCTGGTTCTGTGACCTTAACAATGAAAAACTTAATATAATACCAAAATAACATCATACAACGTGTTTATAGCCTAAAACAAAACAAATCGCACAAAGAGAATAAACTGCTGTGCGGTGTGTGCGTCCAGGATCCTCACGTCAAACCTGTACACTTTTACAAACCGATAGATTTCACTTTAAAGAAGGTAAGACAGAAACAGAAACAAGATGCATAACATTCCCCACCTGTTGATACTTACAAAAAACGCCCTAATTGCATTGATTTCAAACGGTGTTTTCGGTGCTGGTGAATTGAAACCTGTGATAATAACATAGATAACAATATGGCATTTAAATCCCCTTGATCCATGTATCTTTACAGACAGAACAAAATCAATTGTAGTCTTTATAAGCATGAAACGTACTTACAATTTACAGACAAGGTACCTATTTAAGTTGAAAGAAAACAGGTTTCATTCATTCATTTATTTATTAGCAGAGGCGCTTGTCCAGGGCGACTTACACTATATCAGTGATTAGCAGAAAACTGAAACCAACTCCTGCATTAAAATGACTGAACGTGATGCATCTTCTTTGACATGAACACATTATTGATATGTTTGATCTATGTCGGTTTATAAAAAATGTAAAAGAGACATTTCCTCCAGTTCGGGGATGTCGGATACACGGTATTTATGGATTTTTAGGTTAAACCTTAGCCAAGAGTATCTTGGTTTAGTATACAGATCCCAGTTTGCCATGGTGGTCCGTTGGTTTTGACATTCTTACAACATCAAAATGAAATTGAGGTATGAGACATCCTGTATGTAGTGAAGTCTCTAGTTACTCAATGTCTGGGCCAATAAATAACTTTATTTATTTACAAGTTCTTGCAGGGCAGATTATGTTTTAAATTATTTTTGTATTGACAACCATGGAGGGTTACAGAAGAAAGTTAATGGATTTTAAAGACAAATATATCTGGCCAATCTCAGCGTAAATGTATCTGAAGTAGAATACTCAATAGACAATAACAATTAAATATACAATGAACTACAATTTAATGATACACTACAATTGAATGAAGCAGTGGCATTCACATTATTAGAAGTCAGATTTGATTTAAATCCCAATCAAGATACATAAAAACAACAAAACATTTTGAGGCTCTTCTGCTATACAGCGTATCATCGCAGCACATGATTTCCAGCATTGTGACTTTGCATTGGAGGGATTGGCACCACCTTGACATGTCATTAACAAGTGCTCCAAGCTTGAAAGGAGAGCAGCAATAGACAGAAGCCTAATGCAGATGTTCATCTGGATAATGTTGTTGATCCCACTCACCTCTTTGCCAGCTGAAGATAACCATATCGGCTAAACAAACTCCCCCTGGTAATTGTATCTGCAGAAGCAAGAAACCACCCTGAAACCACTCAATACCAAATAAATAATAATCCTGACCCATAGAAAGGTGTAGGTACTTCTCCTTTCAGAACATTTGGCTTTGGTTTATCTGATCAACACAGCTGATTAATATTCAAAGAATCTTATCTAAGATTTCTCAGAATTTAAACTCTTGTTCAGTTCGATGTTAAAGAAATAAGAAATTCAAGAGAGGTGCAAAGCACATCGTCCACAGCCGGTATCCTTAAAACAGCTTCCTGAAATTCCATTGATCCTTTTAAAATAGTCAGCATTTAAAACACAAGGTAAACACTAGCATAAGTGTTTTGTTTCTCGAGAGGAGTGTTTAGTGTCATCACAAAACCATCTTTATGAAATATGTACCAGAAAAAATAGAGGTGGTTGCCATAGCAGCACCATTGCTGCTGTAACACCAGAGTGGCGAAAAGTATGCTGGTGTTTGTTTAGATGTGTTGAAGGGCACAGGCAAGGACAGTAATTCAGATAATAATCCATTGTTGTTTTTCTGACAGTAATCTAACACATATCGAAGATAATGTCTGCATTCCACTTTGCTGTGACACACGTATGTTGACTGATCCTAGCAGGCAACGTATTAAGATTTGTACATACTGAGGCAATATATTCAATTAAACTTGTGGAGCTGTATGATTGGAATGGGGGGAAAATACAAAATAAAAAGTGGTCAGTGATTCTATTATGATAATAAAATGTTGAAAGTATGGAGTATTTTTATTTAAGATTTTAATTCATATTACATCGGAATAATAATAGAAGAATCTGTATATTTAGATATGTCATACATTGAGAACATCATTTTTTAATAATAAAATAATAATAATAATAATAATAATAATAATAATAATAATAATGTAAAGCAAAGATTATTACATTATTTTCCTTATCATGTTAAACAGCATGCTCTTCACTTTTATAAATCAATATTACTTATACAAGGCTATACAGCTGAAATCACTTTTATCACAAAGCACGGTATTGCGTATTGTGTTCCTCTGCAAATAAATCTTATTTCATCAGCTACAAAATCAGACCTCATCCATTTATGTATTTGTGTCAACTCATTCCACTAATGCATATTAAAGCACAATAGATACATTTCTGTTCTCACAAGGATATAAAAAAATGATTGCAGAATATATCTCCAGGAGTGGCTATGCCATGGAATGGATTTATGATGATGATGATGGTTTATCTATTAGTAGTTTGGGATTAATATGATCGTGACAATCCTTTACTGGGGAAATATAATAAATTCAGTCCAATATACATCACAATATACTTTGTATGAACTATAAAAAGTATCTATTTAAAATGTGGGCGGCAATGTTTACAATTTATATATTTTTGATGGCCTTGTAGCTCTGGTATAAACAGGTTATACAACTGGAAAATATCTGAGGGCTGTGCTGATTAAGCATCTATACCTAAGGGATTTGAAAGTTAAACAGTATAGTTGAGGATATAGCATTACAAAATATGAAAAGAATGATTTATCTGGAAAAAGAGCAAATCTTTGTCAAATCCAAAACCAATCCAAAATCCTCTAATGAATATTTATGGATTTATTTATATATTTATTTACTTAACTTTACTATGAATTAACCATTCACAATTTACAATTAATTTACAATTCCAAACCCCGCAACAGGGCTTCTTTCATAAGTTTTACACTTTCAAAATGTGATACATTTTTAAGAACAAGTTAGCACCTCAAGCCTTCTGGTTTTTCAACCACGGGTTACATTCTTTGCACATTACATACAAACTGTTTCCTTCTTGCTCTCCAAAGCACCATTTGTGCTGTTTTCAAAATGAACTCAGGGGTTCAGCTGCCAGTTATGCCTTGTCATTTTCATTCTCATCGCTTTACACCCAAATCCCCCTCTTCTCTCCCAATACAACACTAAAATTACATCACTTTGTTTTCATTTCTGGCTCAAAAACAGTGCTCAGAGTCAGGGATTTTTTGTTCCATTATCCATTTCAGCAGACAAAATAGTTAGGTTTCCTGATACTTTGCCCAATATTCTATTACATGCCTGTGCAGTAATAAGGTGAGTTAAAAAGTTCAAAGTTTTGAAATAATGCAGAATAAATTACTAATGCAATGTGTTAACTGTGACATATCCATGGTATCTTTGGTCAAATATATAATGTATTATGTAGCACTCACTGTGCCAAAGGCCTATAAGAAGAGTTTAATAACAAAACAGACCTTGCATGAATTATAATACCCCCCTGATACACAACACTATTTTGTATAATTTGCATAATCAAGCTTTTGGATTAATATCTGTAGCAAATATATCTATGATATCATTGGGGAGTAAGAACAAACTAATTTAGTTTGTCCCGGCCGGGTCCGGGTCCAGATTTCAAATAACAGATGGGTCCAAGTCGGTTCCGGGAAGTACATTTACGGCATTTCTCGGTTCTGCACGGGTCCGGGTCCAAACTTTCAAATAATAGATGGGTCTGGGTCGGTTTTGGATAGCACATTTCTGGGTCTCTTTGGGTTCAGGCACACATGCAAACTCCACACAGACAGGACTCAAACCCAGGGCCCCAGAGCTGTGAGGCAGTAGCGCTAACCACCACGCCACCGTGCCGCCCAGATTATTTTTCTAAGATTATATTTGTTTCCAATACTAAATGTATCCACTACATTGTGCAAGTTTGCCTTTAACAGATTATTTATGTATTTATTTATTTAATCGACTCAATGTGCAGTGCACAAACATCATACACTGGATGTGTACTGGCTTGCAAGTTATGCAACCATATATGGCTGCACATATTCCATAAATATAATCCAGACATCTTCATGTTTTACCTATTCGTGTAAATATTTACAATTGCAATTATACTGTATCTTTACGCTACAGCCACTTTGACAGCAGTGTCACTCAATGCAGTGTTCATCTCTTAAATGTTGCGTTCATTCAATATAGAGAGAGATGCATTAATTATTGAAAATGATAGGTTTTTATCATAACCTTGGTTCCCTGAAAAAGAAAGACAGCCATTATCTAATGGGAAGAGCCTTCTGACCTGCCAATCATTGAAATCATGTACCAAAGCTGCCCAATAGGGGCCCTGCTGGCAGGAGGAAGACCCGCCCCCGGCATCTGTGACAAGTCTCCTCCTGACTGCAGCTCCCTGCCATTTCTTCATCATGAAGGTCGTCTGGTTTAGCGACCCCTGAAAAGTAACGTCTGTCTTTCTTTTTCAGGGAACAGGTTATTATCATAACCCTGATTGTTCCCTTTCAAATTGAAAGACAGCCATTACCGAATGGGAAGACTATACCAGAGCTGTTGCGAGTCTTGACGCCTGACTAAGCCTAAACCCACAATGACAAGGATAGCAGAGCCTCACTGCGCCTGAGGGTTAGCAGTTTGAAGTACCTGGGAGCCCAAGCTGATAGCCGGTCCACCACGTTGATGCGGTAGAACCTTGTGAAGGTCTGTTGACCGGACCAGGTTGCAACATTGCACAGATCTTTAAGTGTGGCACCATGAAAAAGAGCCCACGACGTGGCTTGTCCCCTCATTGAGTGCGCTGAGATGTGTTCAGCTATGGGAACATTAGCAGTCTCATAGGTGAGCCGGATCGCATGTGCGCCAGTCGCTGTTTCAAAACCGCCCTCCCTCTGGTGGTAGAACTGTAGCAGACAAACAGCTGGTCGGATTTGCAGCTCTGTGCTCTGTTCTGTGTCCTCCGCATATTGCACCTCAAAGCCCGGACAGGGCAAAGTGTGTGTAGTCTGCGGTCCTCATCCGATGTATGTGGAGGGGGAAGGAAAGACTCCAGGACAATAGGTTGGTTTATATGGAATGCCCACACAACCTTGGGCAGGAAGGCCGGGTTCGTCCTGAGAGTGACTCTGTCGTTGCTTCCCGAGAAGATCAGACAGGCTTTATCCACATATAATGTGTGAATTTCATTCTACTTGCCAATGTTATCGCAGAGCTCTATTGTGGATATGGACTCAAAGGGAGCACTGCTCAGTCCTTTCAGCACTAATTCCAAGTCCCAGGCTGGAATTGTGTCACTTATTGGTGGTCTCAAGCGTCACGCACCCTTCAGAAACTGGATCGCGGGGAAATGCGCTCCTGGTGAGACATTTTAATTTTATCATGGCAAGCTGAGATGGTAGTCAGAAAAACTTTCAGCATGGATGCAGATTTCCCGTCTTCAAGCAGCAGTTGCAGGAAGCACAGGATTGTCGATATGGGACACGACATCGGATCCACACGTCTCTTTAGACACCAGTTCTGGAAAGCTGACCACTTGTAAGTATATTGGGCCCTGGTGGAGGGGGCCCTGGCTGACTACAGAGTTTCCACGACATTAACAGGCAGCCACAGAGACATCAGGAGGTGCCCTTCAGGGGCCAAACCCACAACTGCAGCTGTGCTTGGGATGCCATAATAGTCCCTCTGCTTGGCTCAGCAAGTCCCGTCAAAGTGGAAGCTGCCATGGATCCGCACTGATCATCTGTGCCAGCTTTATGAACCACAATTGTCTCAGCCAACGGGGGGTAATCAGGAGAACTTGAGCTTCTTCCTGGCAAATCCTCTCCAGTGTCAGTGGAAGAAGTAGCAGTGGGGGGAAGGCATACAGCAGTTCCTGCGGCCATGAGTGAGCAAAGGCGTCCACACCCAGGGGGCCGCCTCCTGTCTCCAGGGAGAACCACAGAGGACAGTGGGTCGTTGCCTGTGTATCGAAGAGGTCGACCCGAGCTCGTACCAGCCTCTTACAGATCTGCTCCACCACCAGTCTCCACTCTGAGCTGTCCAGATCTCCCTTGGAGAGAATGTCCACCACTGTATTGGACACGCCCGGCAGGTGTATTGCCCATATGGAGCAGAGATTGTCTTGCGCCCACAGGAGAAGTCTGCATGCCACACAATGTAGTCTGGGGGAGTGTAGGCCTCCCTGGTGGTTGATGTAGGCCACCACTGACGTGTTGTCCGTCCGAACCAGGACGTGTCTGTCTGCCAAACCATGGCGAAAATGGTGATCATCGAGGAGGGGAAGGATTAGCAGTCTTCTCCCTCACAAGCCGGTTTTTCGGAACCTCTTCCTGGGGCACCACGGAACGCTTACTGCCATAACTGCACGTCTCATCAGGGCTTTAAACCCTTGAAAGTGCTCCGACACCAAACTCGCCACCTTGGTCTCCTCTGTGAAAGATGGAGGGTCCGATATGTCCGAGCGCGATGCCACACGGGACAGTGCTTCTTCCAGTGGCGGTAGTAGCGGTGGTGGTAGCTGAGGGAGATGGTGAGCGTTCTCTTTTGGCGGAAGTCATGCCACCACAGAGTACGCTCCCCCAGACAAAGGTCCCCGGGAGCGAGACGCTCCCTGTTCAGATCATCTAGACGCTCCGAGTCCACGGAGAACAATAGGCAACATTTTGTTTGTGTGTAATTTGTTACCCGCACTGTACACCTGTATTGTAGTTACTGTAGCAATACGCAGTTAATACACACAGAGCCGCGGAGGCTGAGAATAAACCCGGAGCTGCGCCTGCGCAAACCTGTGTCAGACGGGCTTTCTTTACACTTAGCCCTAACCGTGAGAGGCTTTAGACAACTAGAGTCACTGCGAGACCATTTTCAGGGTGTTTTCTCACAGATATTTTCTTGATTTAATACAGCAAAAATTGTAACCACTCCCACTGTATTATTGGGCGGGATTAACTACAACTTTAACCAGCCACTAATAGCAAACTACACAACTGTACATCATGGGATTTACTTTAAAAATTAGAAGAGAGTAGCATCTAACTAAACATGAAAGCGCGACTGAGTACAGTGGTGTAGTTATGTAGTAGCGGCTGTGTGAAAGTTGTGTTTTATTCTCTCGCGTTGTGCAAGAAAGCAGCTGTGAGAAGGTCGTTTTGTGGCACAAATCGTGTTAGATTTAATACCAGCGCGATTTCCATTCGCTGACATGCCGTTAATGCTTCTGCGAGTGTCTTGCAGCACCAACATTTTTGATTTAATTCTGCCCTTAGTCATAAACCGACTCACAGCTACACACATTTCTTCCCAATTTACTAAATTACTATTATTATTATTACTATTACTAATAATAATAAAATTATTATTACACAGCCTGACACATGAAGCAGTACAGTGCACCAACCAGTGTAGTAGTAGGAAATCATACATTCTGTCAAACAAGCATTCTTTTCACATAAACAGTTGTATCTGCTTGCATAGCTACACTGAATTCAATGGCATAGTATCAGAGTTTGTGAGAAAAGCATGACTGACAGTGCTGTAAGATGAATATATGTGCATATCAGGTACATCTGCAAGAACCAGGCAGGGTGCCAGGATTCCCCACAATGCTCCAGGCAATTTACCTTAAATCTGACCAGCAGGGACCATCTTCTATTTTGCAGGGAATCGTTTCCCTTTTTTCCCTGCATTTTCTCTATATAAAAAGCTCCAAGTGAGCAGATGCCAATGTAACCTAATGGTGTGATGTACCTATTAACATGTGCTTACCAGGGGATTGAACAAATTAATTTCTTGGGAGACTTACATAAGCATCTCATAAGAAAAAGGACAAATAACACTTGCCAAGGCTGTTACCAGACAAGAAGTAGGAAAATGTTACAGAATTACTGAATATTAAAAAAATACACAGTCATACACAATGTGCATATGAATGACCAAATACAGTAAATTATGTAGTCATGAGTGATTATCAAGCAAAGAAAATTACCCTTTTATGATTATTATATAATAATATGATTGTGCTCTAGTCTTATCCAAAACAACATCCTTTATGATATGGCTGATTAATCTTCTTTGGAGGTTAAGGGTAAGACATCTTCCCTGTGTTTGGTTTGTACGACTGCATGCTTACCTAGACCAAACACCTTACTGATAGACCTGCTGAGTCCAGATACCAAGGCAGACTGTCACCCTGAAAGATACGTCTCTGTTTGAGATAAATAAGGTCTGGTAGAGAGCCTGCTACTATTCAGAGTCAATTGAGGCTACGTCTTCCTGACTTACATCTCTAACAGGGTGTAGTCTGCAACAACCATGTGTGCAAACCACTACACATCCCCAGCAGTTTCTCTTTGGACTGTTCAAAAGAAGTAGGAAGAAGAAGAAGAAGATAACTACAACAACAGTAAAAACAATATATAATCATGTAGCAGATTGTTCAGTCCAAAATGGTCTGTAGAGACTTGAAGTTTGCCTTAACCACTGCTACTGCACAGTAATTTATAATGTGATGTCTTACATTTCACCTGAAGGACAGAGGACAAGAAGATTCAGTGACTCGTCCCCATGGTGAGTCAATGCTAGGAGTAGGGCTTCAAATGGAAACCAGACCTAGTATCTTCTGGTCACAAGCCTTAAGCTTAATCACTGGACCACCTAGCCATTCTAATGCACGAGGAACTCAAGCAAAACTAAGAAAAACTGTACAATGTGCACTTTTGTTGCAGAATTGTTTATAAACTTGGCTTGGTATGTTGAACATGTGAGAATGAAAAGTCACCTCTGATTGTAATGACAGTAAGATATTTGTATTTTATTTTACATAAAATTATGTTACTAAACAAATGATAATACTATATGCTAGTACTGTTTTAACTTTTTTTATTAGGGTAAGAATGTAATTGAAAAAAACATTAAAGCTATATCCAAAAATCAGGGTAGTTTATATGAGCACAACAGTGTACCAATTATGGATGACTCATACAATATTTGTGGAAAACAATTACATTCAAATGGTTTCAACTCAAGTAAGCTATTACCAGTTACTGTACAAAAAAATATAAAAAAGTAATAAAAGCTTGGAAATGCCAGTGTACTTCACAGATACAGAATACATCTAGTGAAGCAGAGATGGCATTGTTTATACAATCTGAAGATATATATATATATATATATATATAGTGCATAGCTGAAATATGTCATGACTAATTATGCTGTCTTCTAATTCAGTCAGTAGGCCACTTTAAAATACATAATAACTACATAAAAGTCTAAGCTCATTTTCTGATATGAATGAAAACAAACAAACAAACAATCACAATCTGTACAGATTTCAGACAGCATGCTGGAAATCTAACCAGTCTGAAACAATGCAATTCAGATGCTTTTTAAACTGAATTTCTGTCATGCAAAACTCAGGGCTGTTTGGAACATTAAGCATGGAAGTACTTTTCCTTCATGGAGGTGTTTCTATAGCTGCCTGACAAAAGTAAAATTTTCTTAGTTTTAAGAATAATTAACTCTAAACTAAGTAGGTTAGAAAATACATTTAAAAAACACACCATGTGTCGGTTTAATCAGTAACTATAATGTAGGAATGGTTTAAACAATTTCACCCAGGCACTGAAGATCATTTACATCTTTTGTGATATTTTTGAGGTGTTAACTTTTTTATGATGTTAACTGTAGGCTACAGTATTCTGGGGTGTGATTTACACATGATCCGTGTTGTATAAAATAAAAGTGATGATGGTGATAACTTATGTGTGAACTTCTTTTTGCTCTTTGCCAAGCTGTAATGAATCATTATTTCTGGGCGCCCCTGATCTGTCTTTGGCTTTGTCTATTATATCTATGAACCTCTACAGATGTTGCCATTGTACATGTATCCCACCATTGTCAGTCGTTGGTAGTCAATCAACATGAAATGCTTTGATGGGTGGTAAACCAACGCATTATATAACTAACCATTTGCCTTACAGCTGTCACCCTGTAACCGTTTCACTTTTTCAAGAGAGATGGAAAAAATATAGTATAAAAACTGAGCTATGTATAATAACAGTTTTGTCTGTCCATTCATCATTAAGCTTAAAATGTATTTGAAGACTGCTATATAAGCAAGCATAGGTTAAAATGTTTTCCATTATGCTCGTGCAATGTAAAAGGAAGCAAGTTCTCTTCTGTGTTCCTGAGTTATGCATCATCATTAGGCTAATGGAAAAATGTGATAGTATCATTTACACAACTCTGCCATGTTAAAAACAACTTATACTTTCTACTTTTCTGAAAACACTTATGTTTCCCTGGTAAAAACTTGCACGAATACACACTAGCAGTTCCACAGTCTGCATCTTCCTGTAGTAACTGTTATGACACTTGCATGTAATTGAGGCTGCTCATTTTAAATTTAGTGCAAGCTACAACCTTTCTTCTTTGGATTTTAAGGTCACACTTTAAAATAAGTTTGTATGATTCCCTATTAATTAATATATGAATACCACAGGATTAACACATGAATATGTCATGCACTTCATCTGAGTTCTGATGTCAATCACATGTAGAGTTAGGGGTAGGGTTAGGGTTCATGTGCTCAACATAAGAACTGCAGGAGGTATTGCTATTTTAATCCTCTGCTATTCATATATCAATTAATGAGAAATCAAACCACCTTGTGTTACTGATTTGACAACCAAATTCTGTATTTCCATTGATGAAAAAATATTTTATTTTGGCTTCCTTCCAAGAATGTTCGACAAGGAGTCCAATGGCAGCTTTTGCAGCTTACCAATCAATAAATGAGCTGCCGTGCAATCATGTCTGAGTAGCTGTAATCAGTGATGAATAGAAACTTGAATTAAAATGATCTTGTAAAGCATGCTGCTGGAGATCCAAGTAAATTATGTGGCAGATATTGTGATAACTTTTGTCCCTCTATACTTTGTCAACTTTGTAATGTTTTTAGTCTGTATAGTTAATTCATGAAGTCATTTTTGTCTATATAATGCTGTTACTTTATATAATTTAAAGTAAAAACAAAATGACAAACAACTAAGATATTTCTGTTGCAATGGAATAACATTGTCAACATAGGTCAATAGTAATTAAATATTATTAAAATGTCATATTAAATGTATTTATGGTCATTAATATTACAAATTTACAGTCAGATATAAAATGCAATACATATGGACTCCCCAAGATTATATGATACAAATTGTTATGGACACTACTCCAATAATGCAGGCTTAAAATGTATTATAAGTTCCAAATAAAGGAACAAAATCAAAAGCCACCCACTGATGAGTTCAAAGTTTGTAGAATTGCACAAACAGATGCAAACTATATACATAACAAAATGCAAAAAAGCAGTATGATTTAATCCATTTTATTTCAGTTGTGGTACATTTATTAGTTACATTTCCTGTACTATGTCTTTATACAGTTGAAAAACAGGACATACATATGCAATCCAAATGTTAACTACAAAGAATAAGTCTCAAAAATAATTTCCACAGAAGACTGCAATACTTTATGTATGTCATACATGTATGTCATACATGCTCTCGATTTAAAATGATTTGCTGTTTTTTTTATATAACTATTTTTGTTTACAATTGTGTACATTGTGCTTTCGATGTGTTTTATTTTTGATCTCAACATTAATTTTCTCAGCTTTATTTTTCAACAAAATATTGGCGTTGAATATCTAATTAGTTATCAATACCAGATTATTAATTTCTTGCCTAATTATTTAATGACCACATTGTCATTGTGAGACAACTGTGCAGTTTAATATTTGGCCCATATACCATAGTTACTCATTATTACCACTACTTGTAACCCAGAGCAGAACAAAACAATTATTTTTAGTAGTTATTTGTAGTTACACTACAACAATGACTAAATACTAACATAATAAATATATCTAGTGTACGTATACATGTAAACATAAATACTTCAATAATCAGTACAATACATGCCAAATAGAGATAATCATTACATTTACACATGTATATTTACATCTATAAAAATGTAAGAACCAAATAAGGATCTGCCACAATGTTAAACTCCATTTTCAAAAGTTGGCTATAAAACTGGGTGTTACAAAGGCGTTGGGCAGAACTGTTTAAAAGTACTGGTAATAATTTTAGCTTTTTTTTTTTTTTTTGGTATCCACACTGGTGTCTTCCTGTGCTATAAACATGCACACACTTGCTGATATAGTATAATTGTACAACTGCATTAATTCCTACAATTTAAAATGTGTACTTGCCTTATACTCTGGCCACTTTTATGATTGAAACACTTCAAAATATATATTAAAAATGGATTTTACCTTGTCATAATGACACATTTATGTTTGTTACATTAGTATGTAAATCCAGGATATATATATATAATTTAGAATGTATATATGTATTATATCAAAGTTATCTAAGTATACTACCCAAAGGTGGTGGGGCATCGTTAGGCCGCTATGCACTGTCACTCGGGCAGACCCCCCTCTGCCTGCTTTAACTAGTACAGCGCTCTGCATGCCTTGAGCAGAACCGTTACCACTACTAGCTGTGTGACTTTATTGGCCTTGGTATTGCCTCTACCACCTCACTACCTGACATGTCTTGGTGGTGTGAGTGCCAAAGACCATTTTGGTGCCTTCACCGGCCAGCACAGATTGTCACCCACCTGCAACACACCATTGAGCTTGCTGACAGTGTGGTTTCTGTCCTTATTATCACTACATATAATAATAATATTAATATATGTATTATTATTGTGTATCTAATTATTCTGCGACTCCCTCCCTGTCTGATGGAGCACAGAGGCTCACCATCCTTCTTCCACTGCTGCACTATGAGTGGGCAGCACACGCTCACATCGGCGGATGGACATACACTAACCTAAAGGATTATTAGGAACACCATACTAATACTGTGTTTGACCCCCTTTCGCCTTCAGAACTGCCTTAATTCTACGTGGCATTGATTCAACAAGGTGCTGAAAGCATTCTTTAGAAATGTTGGCCCATATTGATAGGATAGCATCTTGCAGTTGATGGAGATTTGTGGGATGCACCTCCAGGGCACGAAGCTCCCGTTCCACCACATCCCAAAGATGCTCTATTGGGTTGAGATCTGGTGACTGTGGGGGCCAGTTTAGTACAGTGAACTCATTGTCATGTTCAAGAAACCAATTTGAAATGATTCGACCTTTGTGACATGGTGCATTATCCTGCTGGAAGTAGCCATCAGAGGATGGGTACATGGTGGTCATAAAGGGATGGACATGGTCAGAAACAATGCTCAGGTAGGCCGTGGCATTTAAACGATGCCCAGTTGGCACTAAGGGGCCTAAAGTGTGCCAAGAAAACATCCCCCACACCATTACACCACCACCACCAGCCTGCACAGTGGTAACAAGGCATGATGGATCCATGTTCTCATTCTGTTTACGCCAAATTCTGACTCTACCATCTGAATGTCTCAACAGAAATCGAGACTCATCAGACCAGGCAACATTTTTCCAGTCTTCAACTGTCCAATTTTGGTGAGCTTGTGCAAATTGTAGCCTCTTTTTCCTATTTGTAGTGGAGATGAGTGGTACCCGGTGGGGTCTTCTGCTGTTGTAGCCCATCCGCCTCAAGGTTGTACGTGTTGTGGCTTCACAAATGCTTTGCTGCATACCTCGGTTGTAACGAGTGGTTATTTCAGTCAAAGTTGCTCTTCTATCAGCTTGAATCAGTCGGCCCATTCTCCTCTGACCTCTAGCATCAACAAGGCATTTTCGCCCACAGGACTGCCGCATACTGGATGTTTTTCCCTTTTCACACCATTCTTTGTAAACCCTAGAAATGGTTGTGCGTGAAAATCCCAGTAACTGAGCAGATTGAGAAATACTCAGACCGGCCCGTCTGGCACCAACAACCATGCCACACTCAAAATTGCTTAAATCACCTTTCTTTCCCATTCAGACATTCAGTTTGGAGTTCAGGAGATTGTCTTGACCAGGACCACACCCCTAAATACATTGAAGCAACTGCCATGTGATTGGTTGGTTAGATAATTGCATTAATGAGAAATTGAACAGGTGTTCCTAATAATCCTTTAGGTGAGTGTATATATATACACTCACCTAAAGGATTATTAGGAACACCATACTAATACTGTGTTTGACCCCCTTTCGCCTTCAGAACTGCCTTAATTCTACGTGGCATTGATTCAACAAGGTGCTGAAAGCATTCTTTAGAAATGTTGGCCCATATTGATAGGATAGCATCTTGCAGTTGATGGAGATTTGTGGGATGCACATCCAGGGCACGAAGCTCCCGTTCCACCACATCCCAAAGATGCCCTATTGGGTTGAGATCTGGTGACTGTGGGGGCCAGTTTAGTACAGTGAACTCATTGTCATGTTCAAGAAACCAATTTGAAATGATTCGACCTTTGTGACATGGTGCATTATCCTGCTGGAAGTAGCCATCAGAGGATGGGTACATGGTGGTCATAAAGGGATGGACATGGTCAGAAACAATGCTCAAGTAGGCCGTGGCATTTAAACGATGCCCAATTGGCACTAAGGGGCCTAAAGTGTGCCAAGAAAACATCCCCCACACCATTACACCACCACCACCAGCCTGCACAGTGGTAACAAGGCATGATCGATCCATGTCCTCTTTCTGTTTACGCCAAATTCTGACTCTACCATCTGAATGTCTCAACAGAAATCGAGACTCATCAGACCAGGCAACATTTTTCCAGTCTTCAACTGTCCAATTTTGGTGAGCTTGTGCAAATTGTAGCCTCTTTTTCCTATTTGTAGTGGAGATGAGTGGTACCCGGTGGGGTCTTCTGCTGTTGTAGCCCAGCCGCCTCAAGGTTGTACGTGTTGTGGCTTCACAAATGCTTTGCTGCATACCTCGGTTGTAACGAGTGGTTATTTCAGTCAAAGTTGCTCTTCTATCAGCTTGAATCAGTCGGCCCATTCTCCTCTGACCTCTAGCATCAACAAGGCATTTTCGCCCACAGGACTGCCGCATACTGGATGTTTTTCCCTTTTCACACCATTCTTTGTAAACCCTAGAAATGGTTGTGCGTGAAAATCCCAGTAACTGAGCAGATTGTGAAATACTCAGACCGGCCCGTCTGGCACCAACAACCATGCCACGCTCAAAATTGCTTAAATCACCTTTCTTTCCCATTCAGACATTCAGTTTGGAGTTCAGGAGATTGTCTTGACCAGGACCACACCCCTAAATGCATTGAAGCAACTGCCATGTGATTGGTTGGTTAGATAATTGCATTAATGAGAAATTGAACAGGTGTTCCTAATAATCCTTTAGGTGAGTGTATATATATATATATATATATATATATATATATATATATATATATATTTTTTTTTCATATTAAAACTCATTCAATACTGAATGAGTACATAGATAAATAAGTGACAACATGGAATCTATTACTGAACTACCATTTGGAAATGAAGAATCGGTATAGACTATTCATATGAAAATGCATTAACTTTCTGAGAAGAAAATAGAACAGCTGTTATTTTATTGAAAAATTGTTTTTATCAAAATATCTCTCCTAATTAACTTGCACAATTCTAGCCATTGTTTCACAGTAAGGCCTTAACCAAATTAAAGAAATGATATACCAGCGAATCTTAAAGTACAAATCTGTGCCCTATTTGTTAACGTATTAGAAAGTGGCTTTTGACAATAAATTTAACCGTGATAGAGCACAAGTTTCGAATTAATGTTTGGCAGGTAGGCAGAAGTTTTGATTTGGTCCAGGTCTTAGTGGTGTATCCCTGTCTATTTTTGTCAGTTCAATATGGAAAAATCAGCAGCCTGATAGAAACAATTTATTGTTTATCTAAGCTTGGTAGTTATGATTGTATTTCTTATGGAGTATTTAGACAATTCCCCCCCCCCACCCCCCTTAATTGACAAAACCAAAAAATCTGGCATTTTAGCAGTCCCCAAATAAATATCTTCTGCTGACCTAAGGGCATAGATTTCTACTCCAGCTGCATCCCAGAATGAGTCACTGTGAAATAAACAATATTCATTTTTGAATGATAGAGCTTCAGTGCTAGAATTATTTAATGATATAGTGCTAGAATTATATAGTGAAACAAAAGCCAACCAAAAGCACACAGAAGAATGCAGTCCACTGTGTAATGTTTTATTCAATCCAATATATACACATTGAAGATTTGCAAATGTATAAATCCATTATAATTTAGATTTTCTCTGTTAACCTTTTAAACAAAAGACAGATTTACTAAGCACAATATATTATCTGAATACCTGCAAAATGAAATTGCTGTAAACAAAGAAATGTAAACACATATAAAATATATAAAACTTAAAATAATGATTTCCTTCCACTGGGAAATTAATATGAGGGAGAAAACACAATTTATTTTTATAATGTTCAAGGGCTGAGAGCAAACATCAATGTATTTCCATATTTTTATTCATAAATTGTCTGCCATAAATAGCCATAGATATATAGCAATTCTTGCTCTAATTAAGGGAAAACACTGTGCCACTTTTGTGACTAAACCCATCCTAGCTCCTTCTCCATTAAATGTATGGTATCCACCTATTTAATCAGAAACATGTTACAGCATATTTTTCATTATTGTCTGCTTCAGGGTGAGGTACTGTAATAGGTACTGTATGAGTCATTTAGGAAAGTCCCATGCAAAAGCTTAACCGGAGGAGATGGTTTTGGTTCTGTAAACTAAACTCATTTTCAAGTGTTTACATATAAGCATTAAAGAAAAAGAAAATAATGTTGCTGTTTATTTGGTTGATTAGTAAAAAAAACCTAAAACATAATTAAGAGTGTTAATTACACATGTCCAGAATTCAAGGAAAATTTAGACTTTCTTCTTTAAACTGTTTTTATAGTTTTATAGTTTATATTTTGTAAAAGAAAATTGAGTATACTGGCAGTAAATTCCAGAATTCCTGCTACCATGCACTGTGAGATTTTGAATCATGCACAATCAACATGGTATTCAAAAAGGGGAGGATAAGAGGTTGGCTACAAACTAATTCTAAAGCTTGATTTGTGTAAACCAATAATTTAATTTACATTTGTAAATGCACAGAAGGTGTATACATGATACATTTCATATAAATCATTTCAGATTAGTTTATTAAGTGACCCACATTAGCATTTTAAAATTACTTCACTACCAACTCTACCCCTTTGGAAAAAAGCTATGGTACAAAATGGTACATTCCTGTCCCATTCATTAGGACATTCATTAATTCATTATTCATTAATTAAAATAGCTCCCAGGCTACATCTTTACATGTGAGTTTATGGTAACTTTATTACTAAATGTGAATCATCTGATAAGAGACTTTCACTTCCAAGGCGTAATTTCTCCATCTTAAACCCATTTTGTGTCAGTTCCACGTCATTCTTATTTTCATATCATTTTGGTTAGGACTGTATTAAAAAATATTTCCCTAAATTGTATCTGTAACCTGAAGCATTCACCAAGATTGTAGCCAGCAAAGAATAAAAACTGTAAGAGAGCAGATCTCAAATTAAACAGTAATTTTTGTGTAAATACCTTTTTTTTGCATGAAGAATGTAATACATTTTTTAGCTCTCCAATACAGTTAGAGAGAACTAAGAGATCAAAAAATAAATATTCCTGGTTTGCAACGATATGCATTTTAAATGAATGAGGCAAAATATGGAACAGATTTTTTAATTATTGTATTTTATTTGTTCAAGCATTTGTGTAGCATTTTGAAACTATTCAGAAGATCAACATGGAATTTATAAGTGATATTGCCGTTTTATAACACATTATGTATCTGGCCTTATTTCATTATAGCTGGCGTTCCTTGTACTGAATGAAAACTGCACTATTCCTGAATAATTTATGATACTTTGCTTGAAAGGGTTGATGGCAGTTAATTCAACAGTGTTAAAGTCAAAAATACGTGTTCTTGTACAGCTAGCTAGGTAAAATGAGATGAAAACTAATATCTTGCATTATGTTAATAAATTAATCCAAAACAGAATGATGCTAAAAGAGAAATATTGTGAATGCATCCCCACACAATAGATTCCATATATTTCATTTTCCATCATTATTTCAGTAACAAATTATAATATATACTTTGTGTGTTAATAACAAAATAAAAATCGCACTTGTAACACTTTTAACAAATTCAAGAAAGGCCCAAGAAGGATTAATCAGGACCAATCAATCCTCATGGATTTAGAATATATATAATATCCAACCTTGCCTCAAAGTGAGAGGAACGTATCTGCTTCTTCCGGACAACTGTGATGTCATGCTCAGAAAGTATTTTAGGTCAACATGCTTGAGATCTTGCCTTCTATTGGTATATCTGAAGTATCTCATCTAACGCTGATCTTGTGTGACCTTTCACATTGTTTATTTCACATGTTGACTTAATGCTCATGACAGCCACCTGGTTAGCTATTTAAGAAGATGTATAGCCAAGGTCTTCTATGCATACTGTGTCGAGAAGATAATAACCTATGCCACGTATAATAACAAGGCATGTTGGCAAGCAAGTGTACATGTGTGAGGGGGGTCAAGATATTTTTTAGAGTGTACATGTACAACATGTGCTATAAAGGAGCAACACATTTTGGCAGGATGACATGGAAAATACATTTATGGCTGCTAAACATGGCCTGCTTTTCTACCGCATGAAGCAAATCTGACACATAGATACTACATGCTATAAGATACTTTACAGTGCCTTGACACTGGTGTTACATTAACTAGCTAATGAGAAAAAAATGGTAATGCCATTGTGGGGACCTGATTAACGTTAGATGTTTAATATGACAAATCAATGCCTGTAAGGATGGATTTAAAGAAATGTAAGAATTAAACACATTATCATTGTTGATGTTGTTATGAGAAGTAAATGAACCATAAGAAAACAGCTAGTAAATCAAAGTTAAAGGTCATAACAAGCAGCACAACATCTTTATATTTCTTTCTTAACTGCATATCTCATAGAGTCTGGAGCAGCTCATGAACAGTATACAAAATGAACCAAAATATATTTAATTTGTCATAGACATTACTTCAACTATCTTGTTACTAGTTTGGGTTATTGATACATTCAAGCTTGTTTTTTTTAACCGTGAAGCTGTTATGAAAATGTCTTTCAAATTTCATAGAAATGTGAATTCACAAGAACACTGAATACATTAAAGAATTGTCCTGTGATGAATAAAGGGATTGGGCTCTCACAAAAGTCTGAAAGTGCCAGGAAGTACTGGTGCTAACATCCAGTACTGCAGCAAATGGAAATACTTTATTATGGATTAAAGGTAAAGGATTATTAAGATGAAGAAAAAATGCACCTTTAAGTGCAGTAAGTGCAGCAAAGATGAGCAGCCATTATTAGGAGTAGCACTTACCAAGAAAAGCATTGGTTACATGGTTTAAAACTTGGTAGTTAAATAAGGGAGGTGGGGTGTGTAGAGGATGCAGATTCAGACAGAGAGCAGTTGGTGATTACACTCTTGTAGCAGATAAAGTGACCCTTGGCAAATGCAAGCTATACTGGTCAAATGCCATTTTCTCATCTGATGATGCAAATCTGAATTTACATTATGCATGGGTTTACAGTGGCACGTCCAACGCACTGTACTCTCCGGAGATGTTTAACATTGTGATCTCCCATACAATGCAGTGTGCATGTAAATCGTGCAACACGTTTACAATATGGCCTGTGTGTCTAGCCAAGCTGTCTGAATACTTTCCTCAATCTATTGCTCAATCCAGTGTCCTGTGCTCACCTCCTCCCACAATGTGGCCCAAGCTATGAATAAAGGAAGGCTGTCCCAGTGTCGGGTTACCCATTCACATGGAGGCACAAGGTATTTTCCTCAACAGCACTTCATTGACCAACTAAAACAAGTATTTCAATGCCAACAGCTCCCTGGACACACTATTTATGTATTTATTGACAGGTCAAAAAAAAGAAAAAGAAAAATGCCAAAAAAGTATTTTATGATAATACACAGGTTGTCCCAATATAATATTGCATGTTTGACTGTTTTTCATAGGAAATGTCATTCCTGCAATGTTATAATTTATAAAATAAAAGGGGACCTTTAGCAGGGGATTATTTTAGTTTAATAATCGGTCTCTTACTAATTGTTACGGACTGAATCACCCAAGCCCTACTACACGTCATAAGTAAATGAGTGTATATAAGAAAGCAATAATACGATGTTTGGTGCTTGCTTTCCGTGGAGTTTCTCCAAACTCACTTGGGAGTTTTTAAGTAATTCATGCTTCCATCTAGCATAGATGCGTCCTAATCTAACACGACACTGATTGTAATACGAATAACAACAGTCTTGAAAAAAAATATATAAACCTATAAAAAACAAAACCGTTCTCGCACAAATCTCATTGGATTGCCATTCCAGCTTTGGCGGATGGATATCACCCACTTGGTTAAGCACAATGTAATGTAAACCCCGGAGTACAACCTACCCCATTGCTAACTACAGGTTTCTTTACACGTCATTTGATTGACGGCTCGGGTGGGCCAATGATAGAGCTCCTTTCCCGTGACGTAAAGAAGGCGGGCGTACAGCCCATCAGGTTGGTGTGCGGAGGAGAGGCGGTGTAGTCAGCGCTGCACTGGGGCTCGGTGTGAATGTGCTGCTGACATCAGTGAATAGAGATTCCCAGTCACGTAAGTACTATTAATACACCGCGGGAGATGATGGCTTGCTGAAAAAAGGGATAGGCCTGGGAAAAATCGGCCATCCCTTCTGAGCAGCTCAATACAATTGGATTCCCCCCCCCTCCCAATAATACTTTGGATAAAAACGAATTTGCACAAAAAAAAGCATCCAGTTTTCCACCCAGAGGAGGACTTCGCAATCTGGCATCGTTTCTGTTCTGCTCGGATAATCCCGGGAGGGCCCATGCATGCTACCGGAGCACAGGGCAGCTGAAACCACTTGTCCGGCGTTTTGTTATCCTTGTTTGCACTTTCTTTGGCGTTGCAGCAGATTGGGACTCTGCATACTTCATGCATTCATGTGCGAGTTACATATTTTTTTCACCCCTTCTTCTAACAGCGAATAGTGTTGTGCAGCAGCGAGGCTTGCAAGCCTTTTATACGATCGTGTAAATGTAGAAGAATTACAGCTATTAAAAGAGAGAATATCCTGACGCCACCTAGGGCTTGGAACTTGGTGCTCTTGTAGTTGTTACCTTGCATTCATTTTTTTTTCTTTTTGTTATATGCATCGGATTAGTTTCAGTGGCATTTACACTGAACAAGATTAACTCTTATTTGAATCCTCTGACTCGGAAGACCCATTGTGTAGTAAGTCCTTTGGTATCGCACACTCATGAACATACAGAGGTCCAACCCCATTAACATCGCACGTTATGGGAGATCAAGGCACAAACACCACGACTTTGAGGAGCTATCTTGCTTGAGGACTACCGAATCGAGTCAGAGTTTCAGCCCCAATTTAGGTTCTCCCAGCCCCCCAGAGACCCCCAATTCCTCGCACTGCCTGTCGTGCATTGGGAAATACCTCTTGCTGGAGCCGCTGGAGGGAGACCACGTTTTCCGAGCCGCGCACTTGCACAGCGGAGAGGAGCTCGTCTGCAAGGTGAGCACGTTGCAACACTCAATGCATGATTGTTACTGTGTATCATTGGACACAGCTGCTGGTATTTAATAGTGTGCATGAAGAAAAAAAAAACACATTTGTCTTTTCCCCCAACAGTTATCTTTGTATCAGTAGGCATTGCACGTCTCAAATGTGGTGCAAGGAATATATGGATATTGAGAGAATTAGTTTATTGTTCTGCTTATAGCTAAACCGGAATTGAATTGTAATGCTTTGAAAATGAATCGCATTAACACGCACATCTGCTGGCATTTAATACTATGCATGAAGGAAACCAATTGTAAATCCTCTTCCCCACCTACAGTTAACTTTATAGCAGTTAACATTACACATGTCTCACGTGTGGTGCAGGGGTTTATATCTATCTGTCTATGTACACACACAGACATAACTCATGTATTGTTCTGCTTGTATAGCTAAACTGGAATTGTAATGTCAGTTCACACGCTTGCTCGTGTATGTATGTATGTATGAATGAATGAATGCATGCATGCAAGCGTATAGACGTATTGACCTCGGTAGAAAACACAGACCTACCATGCTATCTTATCTACACGACATCCATCTTCTAAAGGATATTCTCTGACGTTTTAATAGAGAGAGTTGGGTGCCGGGGGGGGTTGTCCATTGATGATAATGTAGAACAATGGAGCAAGTCCTTTAACCCAGCGCCCTTGCAAAAATATTGCCCTAGTATCTCGTCTCCAGTTTCTATGGCATTGCTCAGTGTTCATTACAATGAAAACGGCCTGGGCTTTACTCTTCTTACTTGCGAGTCTTCTGAAGGCATATATTGTTTGAAGAGCGTAAGTGATAAGCGGTATGCACGATAAAAGCCATGCACCTATCTTCTTCAAACTGCAATATTGAAGGTGTCTTGACTGTAGGAGCAATAATGGTGGTTTTTCTTGCTAGTTTCATCGTTTTGACGATATACAATTTCGAGGTAGACTGACATTGCGCTAATTTGGTGTACAAATCCTCTTTAACACTTGGGGTTTTTATATTGCGTCAGAGAACAGTCCTCAAAGGAGTTCCCTAAACCCGAACAATCCACATTGCTGTGAATGCAGGCATTTGCATGGATAGTGAATTTTGAGTAATCTTCTAGGTCTGAAATACTTTTGTATCCAAGTGCAGCGATTGCTAAGGGAATTATAGGTTACGTCACACGTAGACATTGGGGACATAATGAGAGAAAAAGAACATTGTCATGGTTTCCCTGTGGGTACCATTCAAAAGCATCCTTTTGTTCTGACATTGATACTGCGGTGCATCATGTGGTATTAAATATATTTTGTGTGTGGTTTTGTTAGTTTCTCAGATATCAGATAAACAGTTTAATTTAAGCACTCTCACTTTATTTCCAGTGGTAATCAGGGGGTCCAGAATTGCAGACTAGGAGACAAGAACTGACTTGTTTTGCACTAGCATGTGATCAGGTGTGAGTCATGCTCCGCAATTTTCATGAATCAGATTGAATTTCTCCTGCATTATTCATACTGCGATCCATTTTATAGCCATCTCACAACTAATTTAATATTGTAGCTGGGCATAATTGGGAGTTATGCAAGCCTGTATGTAGTTTTATTTCTTTGCTTCTTGTGTATTTTTTATTTTTTGACCTTTTTCTCTTTTACTCCATCTAGGTGTTTGATATTGCTCGCTATCAGGAATCCTTAGCAGCCTATTTCTGTCTGTCTGCACATGACAATATAAACCAAATTGTTGAAATTCTCCTTGGGGAAACCAGAGCCTATGTGTTCTTTGAGAAGAGCCATGGGGACATGCACTCATTTGTCCGTACCTGTAAGAAGCTCAGAGAAGATGAGGCTGCCAGACTGTTCCATCAGATAGCATCAGCGGTGGCTCACTGCCATGACAATGGACTGGTTTTGAGAGATCTGAAGCTGAGGAAATTTGTTTTTAAAAACGAAGACAGGTAAGATAATGCATTTCTGAAATGGTTCAAAATAGTTTTATGTATGGAACAGTAATTTGATAATAACTTGGGTATTCTTTAAAAGGCTACAGTTTGTATGAATTAGATATATACTTGTATATGTCTAGAATGCATTAAATACAAATTAACTTAATATACTTATGATTAAGGCTTTTGTATTTATTTTCTGCTGGATCTTCCCAGGATGTATAGGGTAGATCAGGGGAGCACTGCTCCAGTGCCTGAAGGCTGCAGTGTCTGCTGGTTGTGTTCAGTGTCAGGATTTTATTACACAAGTAAACTATATTAGCTTACTTTAACCAGTTGAACCTTTCTGGCAAATGTAAGACATTGATAATCTAGATAGACCTATACATTATGGGGGATTGTGGTCTACCAGGAGATGTGCACTATTGACAGGTCAATAATGCAAATATATTTTTTGTCTGTTTAGCACTTGTAAATTATATTAAAAGGATCACGTTTATATAAAATATATATATTATATTTATCCACCTCTCATGCATTATGTAAGCATTCACAAAATAGTGGAGTCATTAGTGACATAGTGTGGCAAGCATTTTGATGTCAAAAGCTCTGATTTAAAATCCATTTTTATATGGTGGCTGTGTATTTATTTTCACATGCCAAGGAAGAGTACGTTTTTATTTGATAAAGCACCCAGTGATATTCTATAGCTAAAAGCATTTATGATACTGATCCGGATTTGATTAAAAATAAAAAGGTTACTTTATTTCCAACTGTAATGTTTGCTAAACTGCATTTAACCGAGTGAATATAGTTAGTTGTGAGCTGAGCAAACTGATAATAGATTAATATTCTTTTTGGTAGTATTTTTTATAATTTACACAATTACTGGCATTCCATGTACCGGGTATGTTTTGGGAGATGTTGAAGCTGTATAAATTGTGGGTTCTCGGTGATTCACACTGTAAATATGTAGCATTTCTCTCAGACACTTTCTAATCTGGGGCAGTCAAGCAGCTGCACACCTAAACCATCTTCATGACCTCTGTGCTACTTCTACAGCAAGGATGCCAGATTGATGAGTTTAATGATGTATGCGAGAGCAGGCACTATGTATTGGAGTAATGAGAATGCTGCCCCGACAAACAAGTTGCCTGAGCATTACTTTGGTCTGAGAAAAGAAGGAAAGAGAAAAAGGGTCAGACACTGAAACAAAATGAGGCAGGCAGTCTTCTAATGGAGCTTGAAATAATTTATACTTGACCGGTTTTAGTTTGAGGTTTCCTTGCTCAACATGGACAGTGCATTTTTACCGAATTGATATCCAGGATAGTTATTTGAGGAAGTTGAGATCTTGTTGAGATCTGGTTTGATCAGTTAAATCCTATCATGGGTCGGTGAAAGTGTTGGCTTCAATCTACTGTAGTTTTCATCAACTTTTGAGATCATATTTAGGCTACATTTTCTACAGAGACAAGTCTGAGAGCAATTGATTTTAAATGCCTCCCCCACAACCATACAAAGGAGTAGTGAAACTATTCAATGTGTAATTTGCATATATTTCTATTCAAACAGACTGGTAGTGTGGGCATATATATTTTCCACCATTTTGAAAAATAAATTGATAATAAAGTAATTAGAGGATGGACATTTATTGGCTATGGTTTGGTACAATATAGTGCCATTCAAAGTACATGTTTTTCAACCATTTCTATCCAGAGTCCACTTACTCCAGACTTGTTAAGACTTGTTTCTTGATGATCTGCTCGCAGTATTATACATGTATTGCATACATGACCTTTTATTCCTTTTGTGTAAGATCTGGTTTTGACCAAGTGTAATGCAGGTTTGATAAAATATCTATTTGTACAGTCTTTTCAATAGAAATTGTAATTGTGTGCGTGCATGTATATATAATTAGAATCAGTGGTATTTGTTTCCCCTTTATATCCAAATTTGGAATAATTTATTTTTGTTTAACATTATAACCTTTTTTTTTTTTTTTTTTTTTTTTACTGGCAAAGGAAAGATCAAGGCACTATGCACTCATAGACCATCTGCTGCTTTGTACAAATGGAAGGACTAATGTGTCAGCTATCGTTGATAAGACTGCAAGCTCACGGGCACCTGGCCATTATTCCTCTTTTAAGAGTGGGCCCATAGGATCAGGTATTTTTACAGTATATGGACAAGGCTGATTTGTGAATTAACTTTTCTAGCTGTTCATTGCAGTTACAACCTCAAATTGCAGTTGGTTCCAGTTTCAAATTAAATATAAATACAAGGTCTAGAAATTCTGTAGCATCTATCACAAATGTTTTTTTCCTAAATATGGAAAGGCTATAGCCTATTGCTTCTGTACTTATTTTTTTAAATAAATTATAAACCACTAATTTTACAGCCCTCAGGTTAGACATCTGTACTAAAAGGCATTCATCAAAAATCTGAAAAGCTCTTGCTGAAATCTTTTCATAAAAAAAAGCAGAAGACCCTTTGCTCATTGACAAAGGAATAGAAGCAAAACCTGCTGTATGCATTTGTATAGCCTAATTGTGTCATGCAATGGAGGTTTTCTTTTCTTTGACTTCCCCTTATGTTGGACAAAACTGCATTTCCTGTTTAATGTCTGATTTATTTGGCCTCTGACTACTCTTTTGTGGTTTGATATGTATATAATGTGTATATGGCTGAGAGTATTTAAAGCAGAATAACTTCCTTTGTTTTTAAATAATTGATGTATGACATTCCGTACGTGTTATTTAATCTACGAAGTACACTTTAATTCTTGTTTTGTCTTAGATATAGTATTCCCTCTGGCTTTTATGTCAGTGATACCAGAGGAATCTTTAGTATCTTTTTGTCAGGGTTTGATTTATGGGTACAGTCTGAATTTCAGTGTTTACACCTGCACTGCAGAGAAGTATTTTTCTTAAAGCACTTAACATAAGAGAGGAATGATGCATCACCTGAACCTTGTAAAATGTGGAATGAGCCTTGGTTTTCAGAAATGTGCCTCTAATTCTAGTTTTGCTCTTTACATACGTTTTGTATTTTTCAGGAGTCTCGTTAAATTGGAAAGCCTGGAGGATGCATATATTTTGGGAGGAGAAGATGACTCTCTCTCTGACAAGCATGGCTGCCCAGCCTATGTGAGCCCAGAGATCCTCAACACAAGTGGCAGCTACTCTGGCAAGGCAGCGGACGTTTGGAGCCTGGGTGTCATGCTGTACACGATTCTAGTTGGACGCTATCCATTCCATGACGTGGAACCCGGTTCTCTATTCAGCAAGATCCGCCGGGGGCAGTTCAGCATCCCAGAAACGCTCACCCCCAAGGCCAAATGCCTCATCCGCAGTATCCTTAGGCGGGAACCTAACGAGAGGCTAACTTCGCGGGAAATCTTGGACCATCCTTGGTTTTGCTCAGATATACATGTCTCTAGTTCAGGATATGGTGCAAATGACAAGGAGGCTTCAGATCAGCTGGTGCCTGATGTTAACATGGAGGAAGAGTTGGACAAATTTTTCAGCTGAGCAGCCCAATGAAGTGAGGGTTTGTCTGGAGGACATATCTGGCAAAAACATACATGAAGGAATCCTTCTTGACCCATTAAATGGAATCCTAGATCAACCTAGCTTGGCAGCAGACACAATGTTGGAGTTCCTTCATTGATCTTTGAGGAGCAACAGAACATGTGAAATGCAGATGTTATGTAGCAATTTCTGGAAGTGGTGCTATCAGGTTAGATTGGTACTAGTGGAGTAAAAAAGTACAATTAAATAGGCAGCATGGATTATCACAGCTTCTCCTCTCAAGGAGCCTTGGAGAAGAAAACTAAAATATCTGCCAGTGTCAGTCAAACTGCAGTGTATCACTCCTCTTCTTTTCTAAAAAAGCATTTGCAAGTCACAATAAATAACTTTTGCCTCAACACATTTGGCATCGTACTGTTATGTATTTGTTTATTTCATTCGGGTAATCTTAGTTTTTTTTTTTTTTTCATTTATTTCGTAGGTGCACATGGACCGACATAAAAAGCGGGTGCTAACAAAATCTTCAGTTAATTTCTTTGTGTAGCTAAGTAACTCATTAACTGGTACAATTCTCAGCCTAACTTCTTCAATATCAAATGTTTTGTATTCATGTCAGCTAGTTTTTTTTTTTATATATATATATATATATATATATATATATATATATATATATACCTTTGTTCCTAACTTATTTAACAAGATGTTCCATTTTCATGTCAACTGCCTTGGTTGCAGTAAGCTATTAAAACACAAACTTACAGTATAACTGCTACTGTAGTATTTTAATTTTTTTAACCAAAAATATACAGGGTTCAAAAATAGCTTCCAGACCTGCCATCATGCACTAGATTTGTATAGGCGGAATAAGAAGAAAATATTGGGGTTGGACAGATGAGCTGATTCAACATACATAATAGTATAAACTATTTAAGTGTTTTAATTTTGTTGGTACCAAGAGACATTTAACTTATATTTAAGAAATTACAGATATTGATTTTTGTTTCTCAAGGTTCATTTATATTTTGGTCATATACAACATGAAGTTAATGTCTGGGCTACATGGACACAGGGCAGGTATTTAGTTGGAGGGGGGGGGGGGAAACTGTCCGAAGTTTAACGCATACCAGTCAAATCAACTGCTGCTAAGTCTATGCAGTTAAATACCCATTTGTAGATCCTTTATTTGTTTGGACAATTTATCTGAGAAAGGTAAAGACGCAGTAGTTTGAAGACATTTAGAATTTAATAAAGGCCCAATAGAACCTTAAACAAGGCATTTTTAATGGAATTGTACACCTCCTACCCTGAGGAGATTTTAACTATTTATTGTACTTGATGGTGACTGCACACAGGGCTTTACAAATTTAAGCTTAGTTTTTGTGAAACGCTTTAAAGTAAATTGCTTAAAAATAAAAACTAATAGAAAAGTTTCCCCAAAGAAATTAGATGGTGATAGTGGGTAGATGGAAGCATCCAATATAGTACTTAGACCCATCATAAGGAAATTATATGCTGCAAGTGCACATCTGCTACCCAAAATATCCGATTGCCATAGAAGCCAGTATTTTTAATTTAATACTGGTTTCATTTCTGACAGGTACAGACACTGTACTTAACAATGAATTGCTTCCCCTTTCTGGATTTTTTTTTACCCCTGTTTTATTTAATCATAATTACTTGTCTTTTTCATGACTGTACTATATAAAAATAGTTCTGGACATAACTACTATGCTGTTTCCAGTACCTCATTTTAATTTTTTTATTACTGCCTGTACAGGTTCTGTGAAATGGTCATGTTCTGGATAGGTACATGTGGACTTTTGTAGTATTTAAATGTTACTTGAATTTGTGCTTTATTCTAGTATGTGGCATGTGCGTACAGCTACTTGGCATTTGCCCTATGGATGCTATTGAAAGCTTAACTCAGAAAATGAAAGGAGAATGAGCAGAGGGTGGTTCAATTCTCGGTGGATTTATGAAACAAACTGCAGCTGACCTGCCTTTTTTTTCTTTTTCCCCTTTTTAACAAATTGCTTTTATTTTGTTTCAGTTAAGAAATATGGGGTGAACTACTCACTTTGATGGTGCTGAGTTGGTGCTAATGTTGAAGGATTTTATTTTTCTTATACTTTGGAAGGGGGAATGTTTAGAGAAAGTGATATGCATGGTGGGGTTTCACTGCCTCTGGTGTTTTGATTGTAATGTATTTGGTTTGATGTTTTGTCCAAAATTTCTTCGGTAAATAAATTGTGAACTGCATATTGAAATCACTGGTTTCTTTTACTTTTCTGGTGTCCTTCTGTCCCAGTCTCAAATGACAATACATAGATTAAATATTAAATAAATATATATTAAAATTATTCACTTGATTTTTTTAAATGCATTTAACTGTTGCAATCATTGGTTATAGAACACCCTAATGAGTACATACAATGTGCCATCTCGGGGAAAAAAAAATATATCAAAGAATGTATCACCTTTGTATTTTAGTTTCCTTGAGGATTACATGTATAAAACGTAATATGGAATATTGTTCTGGTTTTCTTAAACTTGACTAAGTGGCACACTTGAGGTAGTGTTCAGTTAATTTAGTTTAATTGGTTATCAATCTGTGTAAATGTCTAAATGTAAAATACAACTTGTCTAAATGTTACTTTTATATATGAAGTAAGTATTTTTGTCAATGTGTAAAATGGTATTTAAAAAAAAAAAAAAAAAAAAAGTGTAACCAAACAGTACACATATATTTGGATCTCTTTTTCATAATTTTTAACTTGCTTCATAGTGCTTCCTTAGACATTTCATTCATGGCAGTGAGGCTAGATGTTGATCTAGTAAACTGCATTCCTGACACTCATCTGGAATTTAACACTGTCTGGCAGGCAGATTTTTTCAACATCAGTCCTGAGCACAATACATCTATAGAGTGTCATCCTCACTCTAAATGTTCACATTCCTCTCATGGAATGTGCTGACTTCAGGGGTGAACTGCTACAGTGGAGGTCAGACTACTTGAAAACTTGTGATCTTTTTTTTTTTTTTTGTGTATATATATATATAATGTATATAATACAGTAAGTTATAATAAATTCTAAAAGTTTTGCCAACATTTTTGTATATATTGATGTATTCTCCAAATATTAAGATATGTATTTGTATTGTTAGTTGTTTTGCTTCAGATTAGATAGGTCCCCTCCTAGGGATACAGTAATTGTATACATTTCAGATTTGTTTAACTAGTAGGGACCACAGAAATAGCTGTTAGACCATCTTAGTTCCAGTGCATTATATAAGTGTGATAACTCAAAGAATGTAGGAGACCAGTTATGTTATGGTAGTTTCCATGGCTACAAAATGCTTGTTGCTGTAGCTGGGAGACATGGGGGGATTAATCAGAATTAATGGTATAAACGAAGAAGACCGATGTAAAGGCAGCTCTGGCTGAATAGCTGACTCGGAGATTCAAACTGTGAAGACGGGGAACATAAAGTGTTACATTTTCGTCTGTGTGTGTGTTTTGTTTTCTGTAAATATATTTTGTGTATAATGGAACTACACCAACATAAGAAAAGTACTAAACTAAACTGTAATTGGCTTGCAAAAAAAAAAGTTATTGTCTGTGGCTTTGGATTTATCTATAATTTCTTAGTCTATTTTATCTTAATTTTGTAAGGGTATAAATTCTGGATTGGATTTTAGCTTCTATTTCTAATCCATGAGAACTGGTATTACATATACATATAACAGCAAAGGAATTTATTCAAAATCATCTGACCAGTTAGACACTGAGCTTTTGTTCCAGTAGCTGAAGGTGCTGTCACTCTGTTTAAGGCCTATGATTCAAGTTATTCTAATACTAATTTTGGAAGGATCACAGGGAATTTTCTTTCAACAACACAGCTTCATAAAGATGGTTCCACAAATAATTTAATAAATGTTGCCTTCTATATAAACTGAATATATTTTCACTATACATACCAGGAGCCATGGAGGTGTTGGGAAATGCCAATGTAACACTTCTCTTTGATATTTTCCGAATGTGCTTTGTTTTCATTTTGGCATGAGCGCGAGAGGCCTTTGCATTTGTTATTCAATGGCAACCCTGTTGTCGCATAGATATCTAAGTAATTAATACATTGATATTAATTCTAGATTCTGTTCTTGGTAAAGTGTCTAAACTCAAGCATATGGTGACAGAAAAAATGTAACGATTTAAAAATGCACCTTTGCATTAAGTTAATGCATTTGGTTAATAAGAGGTTATCCAACTATAACCTCTTTCTGTGTCAACAATGGTGGAAGTATCTGATCAATAACTATTTGGATCATTGCCTAACAGCAATATTGCACCATCTGGTGGAAAAATGCATACCATTAAAAATCACATCCATTGTCAATAAATATATAATTTATATTTATGTGGGTTGGCTGTACTCCCTGGACAGATTTTTATGTTTAATTTTTTTTCTGTATCCATGCAGTATTATTTCTCATTGCTCACATTTGTGTTGTAAATATCTAAAAGCTGACAGACTAAATAAACAAATAAATACATAAAATAAACATTATGTCCTGTTTATAAATATAACAATGCTTTTGTCCCGGTCTTCATCCTTGCCTAATTATACATTCCATTTGCATTGAACATTGGCTGGAGCACACAATAGGCCTTCTGAGAACATGAAATACATAACTGGCATGGAAATGTATTATGTTTTGAATACTGAACATAATGCTGAATTTAATGTTTTATTTTTTACTTTAATCTACCCATTTTATTGCACATAATTGCTCTGAGAATATTTGTTACATATGCCACTTAGATTTGAAAATGAAACTTAAAAAACAACATTCATTCTTGCTCAAAAAATTGATTTATTGCCAACCTTTCTTTACTTGTTTATTTATGTAAACCATGAGGAGATTACTTGTAATAGTTGTTAAAAAGAAGCTCAGAATATACCCAAACTATACCACTGCAGTTTTATCAATACAGATAATGCACAATACTCTGCTCTATTCCAATTACAGCATGTTGTTTCCTTAAAAGTACAATACTAATCCTATAGTGCCTTTGTTTATAGGGGGAAATTATTGTTTTTCTGAAGTATCAATGATTTATTAAGAACATAAAGTTAACAAACAAGAGGAGGCCATTTGACCCATCGTGCTCGTTTGGTGTCCATTAATAACTAAGTGATCCAAGGATCCTATCCAGTCTATTTTTAAATGTTCCCAAATGTTCAGCTTCTACCACATCGCTGGGGAGTTTGTTCCAGATTGTGATGACTCTCTGTGTGAAGAAGTGTCTCCTGTTTTCTGTCTTGAATGCCTTGAAGCCCAATTTCCATTTGTGTCCCTGGGTGCATGTGTCCCTGCTGATCTGGAAAAGCTCCTCTGGTTTGATGTGGTCGATGCCTTTCATGATTTTGAAGACTTGAATCAAGTCCCCAGGTAGTCTCCTCTGTTCCAGGGTGAAAAGGTTCAGTTCCCTCAGTCTCTCTAAGTAGGACATTCCCTTCAGGCCTGGAATAAGTCTGGTTGCTCTCCTCTGAACTGCCTCTAGTGTGTATGGAGCCCAGAACTGTACACAGTATTCCAGATGAGGTCTAACTAGTGCATTGTACAGTTTATTGCTTCCCCACATTGTTTAGATTTGGGAAGTGAGGAGTCCATGTAGACTCCTAGATCTTCTCATGCGTTACTTAATCTAGTTCTATTCCTCCCATAGTGTAATTATAGTGGACATTTTTGTTACCTGCATGCAAAACCTTGCACTTGTCGACATTGAATTTCATCTGCCAGGTGTTGGCCCACAACTGAATATTATCTAAGTTCCTTTGAATAACCTGTGCTGCCGAGATTGTATCTGCTGAGCCACCTATTTTAGTATCATCTGCAAATTTGACAAGTTTGCTAACTATCCCAGAGTCCAGATCATTCATATAGATTAGAAAAAGCAAAGGCCCTAGTACTGATCCCTGTGGAACTCCACTAACAACCTCACTCCAGTTAGAAGCGACTCCTCTAATCGACACCCTCTGTTTCCTATACATCAACCAGTTCATAATCCATCTACTTACATTACCCTGAAGGCCTACAGCTTCCAATTTGAGGATCAGTCTTTGGTGTGGAACCTTATCAAAAGCTTTTTGAAATTCTAAGTATATCATATCATATGCTTTCACATGATCTACAGCTGCAGTTGCATATTCAAAAAATTAGTAAGACCACCTCGTCTAAACCCATGTTGACTATCTCCAAGAATATGGTTTTCATTAAGATGCTCCTCTATTTTCTATTTTTTCCAACATTCCAACATACAAGTGATGCAGGTGAGACTGATTGGTCTGTAATTTCCTGGCTCAGTTTTGTCCCCTTTCTTCCTGTCAGTTGGCACATCCCCTGTTCTAAGTGTCTTTTGGAATATTTGAGTTAGCGGCCTATAAATAATTTCCCTAATTTCTTTAAGTACTGTAGGGAATATACTATCTGGCCCAGGTGATTTTTGTTTTTAATTCTGCTAGTCCCTTTAGTAACTCCTCCTCATTTATCCTGATCTCTCTTAGGGTTTGACTTGACTGATTGTTAACCCGTGGCATGTTATCTGTTATCTATTTGCCACATCTTGTTCATTTTCTAAGATACTTAAATTTTTGCCCTTTAGCTGTTTCACTTCCTCCTTTAATGACCTCTTGCTGCTGTAGTATTGAAAAAGCTCTTTGCATTTTTTTTTAGCTCCAAGAGCTATGTTTCTTTTTTTATATTTCCCTCTTTGCTTTCCTGATCCCTTTCTTAACATCTCTTTGCAGTTCAACATATTTGTATTTTGTTTTGTGTCTGTGCCTTTTGTATATGGTATACATTTTTCTTTCACTTGATATTTTTTTTTTGCATACTTCTATTAAACCATTTTGGCCAGTGTTTTTTGGTCCTCAATTTGCTAAGTTTTGGTACAAATTTCTCCTGAGCCTCAAGTAGTATATTCTTAAAATATAACCATCCATTTCCAACTGAATCTGTATCCAGTGTGCTCCAGTCTAACTCTTCTAAGAGCCACCTCATACCTTCAAGGTTTTCTTTTCTAAAATTTGAGACTATTGTTTTAGACTTGGTCCTTGTTTTTTGAAAGTATGCCTCAAAGCTAACCATATTGTGATCACAGTTTGCCATTGTTTCTCTAACTACTGTCCCCCTGACTCTATCTTGGTCATTTGAAAAGATCAAGTCAATGCATACACTCTCTCTGGTTGGTTCCCTGACAAATGGAGTTAGAAAGCATTTACCATCTCAACCATTTCTATTTCTATTTCTGTAGTCCTAACTGGGCTTTCCCAATCTATGTTCGAGTTCTTCTGCCTCAATGTCATTTTGGACATACACTCACCTAAAGGATTATTAGGAACACCATACTAATACTGTGTTTGACCCCCTTTCGCCTTCAGAACTGCCTTAATTCTACGTGGCATTGATTCAACAAGGTGCTGAAAGCATTCTTTAGAAATGTTGGCCCATAGGATAGCATCTTGCAGTTGATGGAGATTTGTGGGATGCACATCCAGGGCACGAAGCTCCCGTTCCACCACATCCCAAAGATGCTCTATTGGGTTGAGATCTGGTGACTGTGGGGGCCAGTTTAGTACAGTGAACTCATTGTCATGTTCAAGAAACCAATTTGAAATGATTCGACCTTTGTGACATGGTGCATTATCCTGCTGGAAGTAGCCATCAGAGAATGGGTACATGGTAGTCATAAAGGGATGGACATGGTCAGAAACAATGCTCAGGTAGGCCGTGGCATTTAAACGATGCCCAATTGGCACTAAGGGGCCTAAAGTGTGCCAAGAAAACACCCCCCACACCATTACACCACCACCAGCAGCCTGCACAGTGGTAACAAGGCATGATGGATCCATGTTCTCATTCTGTTTAGGCCAAATTCTGACTCTACCATCTGAATGTCTCAACAGAAATCGAGACTCATCAGACCAGGCAATGCTTTGCTGCATACCTCGGTTGTAACGAGTGGTTATTTCAGTCAAAGTTGCTCTTCTATCAGCTTGAATCAGTCGGCCCATTCTCCTCTGACCTCTAGCATCAACAAGGCATTTTCGCCCACAGGACTGCCGCATACTGGATGTTTTTCCCTTTTCACACCATTCTTTGTAAACCCTAGAAATGGTTGTGCGTGAAAATCCCAGTAACTGAGCAGATTGTGAATTACTCAGACTGGCCCTTCTGGCACCAACAACCATGCCACGCTCAAAATTGCTTAAATCACCTTTCTTTCCCATTCAGACATTCAGTTTGGAGTTCAGGAGATTGTCTTGACCAGGACCACACCCCTAAATGCATTGAAGCAACTGCCATGTGATTGGTTGGTTAGATAATTGCATTAATGAGAAATTGAACAGGTGTTCCTAATAATCCTTTAGGTGAGTGTATATTCATTCAATTTTACCTTTAGATTAAATGTCTTATCATGAGCTGACAAAAATAGAATTAGACACAACAGGATATTAAACAGGAAGTGTGTATTATGAATATTTTGGTAATTTTAATATTATTTATTTATTATCAGATGCCCTTATCCACTTTACATAAAGTGGATGTTTAAATCAATTGAAGTTGCAACACTTTCTGATTAATCCAATATTTTATTTCCAAACAATCTTATATGATCTATGACAGATAAAGCTCAAGGCTTTCAGATACCATGAATTACAGTAGTAACAGATAAATGGTAGGCTCCTTAAGAGACAATGTCATCTGTGCCTGCAGATCGGTAACACCTGCTTTTATAAATAACAGGATGGAGCTTTTATCAGACTGATGTACTGCAACCGAATAAAATAGATCTCTGACTTATGTAAAAGAGGAAGTCTTCTTGGAGCCTGTACAAAGTGTAATACTTTGCATGTTTATATAACATAAACTGTGCCACACCATTAATTGTAGCCAGTTTAAACTATTTATATTGTGAAGTGGAAACTATTACCCAGAGCCTTTCAACACTGAAAGTGATTCTACTGGGACTTTTCCATCTTATAACAAAATTTCACAACTAAAGAAAAAACAAGATTATGTCATAATATACGTACGGTCTGTAAAAAAAAAGTCTTATTTCTTATTTGAATATAATTATTGTATGTTTATATAATCTATATTTGTATATTAAATAGAAACATGTAAGACATATAGAAATGACAAATCATACAAAAGAGAAAGAATAAAAAATAATCAGAAATTAGAATTGTTTTCTAAAAGATTTTTTATTTTGAAATTTTGTTTAAAAACTACTGTTGAATTTGGTATTTCTGTGGTATTTTAATTATATACATCAAGGTCAAATTAATCAAATCAAGCAGTTAGTCTGGAGAATGTTTTCCCTTATTCATATAAACTGAGTGATTAGAGTGTAAAACATGTTAGAGGTCCATATTAAAGATGTAGAAACCAGCTGTTCCCATATGGATGGAGCTGAAATTGAACTACAGGGATGACTATACTCTTGACACTGCCACCACTGGGGATTTTATGGAATAGCAACTATTTAATTAGAAGCCAGGCTATGTTTTAAACAAGAATATACATTTATATATATATAAATAATATATAAATTCAAAAAGTCTGTGGGATTTTGTTTGGTCATATACAGTTTGTGTTCAAAAGTTTTAGGCAGGTGTGAAAAAATGCTGTAAAGTAAGAATGATTTCAAAAATAGACATGTTAATAGATTATATTTATCAATTAACTAAATGCAAAGTGAGTGAACAGAAGAAAAATCTACATCAAATCCATATTTGGTGTGACCACCCTTTGCCTTCAAAACTTCAATTCCTCTAGGTACACTTTCACACAGTTTTTGAAGGAACTGGGCAGGTAGGTTGGCCCAAACATCTTGGAGAACTAAGGCAGCCTCAGTTGCTTCTCTCTCTTCATTGTAATCCCAGACAGACTCAATGATGTTGAGATCAGGACTCTGTGAGGGCCATACCATGACTTTCAGGACTCCTTGTTCTTCTTTATGCTGAAGATAGTTCTTAATGACTTTCACTGTTGGTTTGGGGTCATTGTCATGCTGCAGAATAAATTTGGGGCCAGTCAGATGCCTCCCTGATGGTATTGCATGATGGATAGGTATCTGCCTGTACTTCTCAGCAATGAGGAGACCATTAATTCTGACTCCATTTGCAGAAATGCAGCCTCAAACTTGCAAGGAACCTCCACCATGCTTCACTGTTGCCTGCAGACACTCATTCGTGTACAGTTCTCCAGCCCTGCAAACAAACTGTCTTCTGCTACAGCCAAATAATTATAATTTTGACTCATCAGTCCAGAGCACCTGCTGCCATTTTTCTGCACCCCAGTTCCTGTGTTTTCATGCATAGTTGAGTCGCTTGGCCTTGTTGTCATGTCGGAGGTATGGCTTTTTGGCTACAAGTCTTCCATGAAGGCCACTTCTGACCAGACTTCTCCGGACAGTAGATGGGTGTACAGGGTCCCACTGTTTTCAGCCAATTCGGAGTTACATTTCTCTCCCTTAAGAGCACTCCCAATAAAATCTCGAACAGCCTTTATTAAAGGCTAAGGGTGATTGTTTCTTGTTAACATTTTTTAAATTTGCCATTAATGGCATTTTGAAGAAACATAGCCGAGTTAGAACACACACACACACACACACACACACACAGAGCTTACAATGCAAAATGGAAATGTCAATACTAAGCCAGTGGGTGTATAATGGTATTTTGATTTGACTGGCATGCTGTCATTTAAATAGCCAGTATTAGCTTTCCTTGTCATTTTGAGGTTCCTAACTGAAGATTTGGAGTAACGTTATTGTCTCCTTTCACTTTATGAGTACAGGATCCGAGGGAGTAAAGAAACCTTGAGTAAGCAGTATAACCACATCCTCTGAAGTAGTTCAGATGCTTTATAAGTAGCAAACAAGAAAATGATTACACGTGTCAACACTAATTGAAAATTACAACATACATACATTGCCAGTCAAAGTATGGGGTCATCTTGTAGTCTTACTGAAATTCAATTATATTAAAACATTAAAAAGGTAACTATTGGTCTCTTATCATCCATTTTAATTCCATTCCACTTTTCAATTCTAAATCTCCCCCTCAAAGGAAATAGTAAACATGTCTTCGAGAAGATTGTGGCGAGAGCTGTTGTCTTTCCAACATTTCACTCTAGTTCCTTACAAATGCACTTGTGTAATATAGGCCTAGACCAAATCAAATGTCAAAAGTCAAAGTTTTGATTTTGTCTGGCCTATAGTGTAATGTTCTAAATATAGTATTTTGATGATACTATGTAACCTATGTAAGACAAAGATCCCTGCCAAGATAAAAGGTTGTCACACAACCTTAGCAGTTTAACAAAACATATATTTTTGTCCACTGTTTCATAACCATCTGCCAGAGCTTGCTCATGCTGGTTGCACTCTTCATTTTCAATCTCCTGTCAATGCCATTAAATAACATTACATCTCTGGTAAGGTTGATGTCAATTTGTTTTGCTTTTTCTCAGGATTTGCACAAACAACCTATGTTTAACCAAGTGATTATGCCAAAGGTCAAACAGACATCTATATGCAAAAGCACACTTTACCATGCTGCCTGTTACAATAGAAATGTAAGTGAAGCGGCCACTTAATTGTATATCAATCATTTATTTTATAAAAAAGTGTTTTAGTGGAGATTATACATATACTTCTTCTGAAAGACTAAATGAGGTTGCAGTTCTCAGAGGACCATGGCAAGAAAATCCAAAATCTGACAACACATTCACTGTCTTCATTTTTACAAGATTACGTTGAAAGGAAAAGATGTATAGAGACTGTATTCAGAAACCAGTTCAGGCAAATTAAGTTTCTATGAAAAAGTGTAAAGAATGTTTTTATGAAAGACACTGGGAGCCAATGAAGGTTTTCAGTTTCATGGAGCAATGATCTCTGTCTGTTGGTGCACATTAATACTGTGGCTACTGAGTTCATCAATACAGTTTTGAGTCGATTTGGACAGGCCAATTAAGTAGGAGCTGCAGAAGTCAGTTAAATACACGATAAATTCACAAACCAGTTATTATTAAGATTCCTAACAGTACATCTCAGCCTTAAAATACTTTACAGATTATGCTATTTTACAGACAATCTAAATATGCATGTTAAAGGCTGATTAATAAATTTGGACTTAAGGCTATAGCCATTAGCATCACAATTAACCAACTGTATAGAATGAGTTGACAATAAAATAGCCAATGTCTAACAAAGTAACAGAAACATTTGTGTGTGTGTGTGTGTGTGTGTGTGTGTGTTAGACAATATATACAAATCAGGTGCTTATATAAACTGTGCATTACTTGTATGTGTGTCCTCTTTGAATTTCAGTTCAGTTAGTACAACAAGAGCATCTGAACACACCTGAACCCCCTCCCTTCCTCTTTCAAAACCACCTGTAAGTAAACATTACAATTTAAGATTAAGATATCCTTACACAATTCTAACTGGAAGGGGCATGGAAGGAAACTCAGAGATATTTGTTTCAGGCAGTGTAAACCAAAGAAACAAATATTATTGCATCATATCTTTCCTGTGTAATTGTAATTGCTTATATATATATATATATATATATATATATATATATATATATATATATATATATATATATATATAATGTAATGTATAATTACTGAAATTACTATAGAAACTTCTATAAGGTTGTCATTTCTATGCATTTTTTATTTAGATATCTGAATATAATGTATTTTATGTTATGTGAAATGCAGTTCACTGTATGTAGTACAGCCTAAAACAAATTCATATATTACAAATAATTGAGAAAACAAATTTGCCAGTTGTCTAAAGAGCCTCTGGAGCTGCCCTCCCCACATATTATAATGCATCAGGAACAGTATCATGCTCAGAATTCGACTAATATTTACTAAGGTCAAAACATTAGACTAACTCAATACACAAGGATGTGCTATTTAGATATTGATATTGGGATTGTACCGTTGTTTATTTTTCGAATGCCGAAAACTTCAACAACCCCCCCCCCCCCCCCCAACTGCACTCCAAGTTCACATTCTTCTAGTGTTAAGTTCCCTAAACATAAATATATTTTTTCAGACAATTTTAAAGTGCTTCAGTGATTTATTCATTAGATAATTTACATGTGGTAACCGAGGAGATCTTTTGAATATAGGGCACATAATCTCTAATAACTCGTTATCCCCCTCTGGGACTTGATTCCTCAGAAAAAGCAGATACAGTCCATTCTTACCAAAGAGGAGAGCACTCACTCCCTGTTAGCTGGTTTCTAGTCAGTGTTATAAAATATGCCATTGGCCTTTCCTCCCAGCATAGGCCATCCATCATGGCATACGAGCTACAACATCTTATGTCATGTACCCTGCATGACTTGGCTTGATTATTTGGAGAAATACAATTGTCACAGCCTTATGTAACAGCTGAACAATAATGAGTACATTATGTGTCTTACAGAAATGATTTACTTACAGCTGTCACTTTCTGTCCATGAGGCAGTATGGGACTTGAGGTAAAAGGTTGATTATAAACACAATTTAAGGCTGTATCTTCCTTTAAAACCAGATACTCCAATGTGTTGCCAAATCTGTGTGTTGTATCTATCTCCATATAACAGTAAAGTACAAAAACACTACTACTACGATGACTGTTTATGAAGTAATATATTCTATATACCTATTTAAATATAATACATTATAATTTATGTCATGATTTTGCACATGTGATTTTCCATATGTGAACAATATACCCAATCAATGGTGCATTATGGAAATGTAACAGAAATGTAACTTTGGCCAACAACAAAACACTGTCAGGAGAGCTTGGCAATACTCCAGTGCATATTGCCCTGATGGGAATCAAATGTAAAGAATTTACCTTGTGATGTTATATATACGATTTAAACACATTTTTTTGTTGGTGGACTGAGGTTTTTAGATGTCTTATTTCTCTAATGGATAATTCTTTATCATATTGCTTTAGGGCAATTAAACTCATTGGTTTGTGTGGGAGTAACCCACTGTAATGAATTGCTTTTAGTCACCCACTGACCCTTTATCTGGTCTGATATCTTTTCCTGAGCAACTGCCAGTCTAACTCATCAAACCGACAAAAATCAGATGTGGGCAAGCCAAAAATAGCAGGCAGCACAATCTTAAATGTGACTCATGCACAAAGACAAGCTAAAAGACTTTGCATTTAGAAGTGTCATCTTGGTAAATTGAGAGAATAGACTGTTTGGTAACAATATGAAGGGCAGGGAGGATCATGTTCACACAGCAGAAAACAATTTGCCATTGAAAATGAATTAGATATAAAACAGGGTTCAAAAATGTTTGTTAAATTACATTCTTCTATATTAGCAAACAGTGAAGCTGGGGGTTTATATCACCTATTTTTATAAATCTGATTATTTTGTTAAAAAGACATATGGATATTCTATTTTATTTTATTTTGGGGGCATTTATGTATTATTTATGTATTATTTACAACAAAACAACTTTTTATCTTATCTCTTCAAAAGTCTACACAAACTGAGAAATCTAAGAAAACTACTTTAAATACAGGATTAAGCTGCAAAGTCTCCATTTTAGTTATCTATAATTGTAGGGTGTAGAAACAAAATAATTCCATGTAATAAACATTTTTATTTTCTAGAATTCCCTAATCATTTTAATGAATGGGTTAATTTATTAGGAGGCATGGTATTCAGAATCTGACATTATAACACCAAATAATACTTATTATCTACAAATTTCACTGTAGACACCTGTAATCTTTGGGGAATACCATTAGGGGATTTCCTTTTTATCTGATTAAATTTGATATTTCTGTCAGCAGTAAAGCATATCTTAATTCCATCTTCAATAGATGCAAGAGCTGTTGGTATAAAATAATAAAATCAGTATGAATCTAAAGTTTACATATCACTTCAGATTTGTCCGTGGGTGGTTGTGGGATTCTTTCAATACCATTTTTTTATATCTTGTTTCCTAAAATTAGTCTGTTTTTGAATGAGTGGTCTTCCATCTTTACTTGTCTTATCTTTCTTGCCTGATTATTTGAAATTGCCCACACTCTGGAAGACTAATGGTTTATTTACCATAGCAATCTTTGGTCAACATTTTTCAGCTGCTAAGAGACATTTATTTTATTTTCCCCTCATTATCAATCTGTTAAATGTTTTTCAAACTATGAATTTAGTGGCTGTTACTAAAATAACTTTCTCTAGAGTATAACTAGTAAAATAATATTCATACTATTAACTGGGGAGGTTATTGCATTTAATTATTTGGCACTTAAAAATAAATAAATAAAACATAAGCCTTTGGCATAAAATTAAATTTCTCTTCAAGAAAGAAACTGTTTAAGATGATAATGAAGGACAGCTAACAATGTGATGTTCTCAAGTAAGATTTAGGGCTGGATTAAATCAAAACTTTGACCCACCTGCTAATAGCAAACTACAAACTGTACATCATAGCGGTTACATTTATGATTAGAAGAAAGTGGCATCTTACTAAAAATGGAGCCGCAAGTGAATACAGTTCTGTAGTTTTCTATTAGCGGGTTGGTCAAAGTTTTGATTTAATCCCAGCCTTAGTTCCAGCAGACTATTTGGAAATAGCAAATTACATATGTCTCTCATTGGTAATTCATTTAAAAATTGTAATTAGGTATTTATTAAATAATCAAACAAATACATACATAGACACACACACACATATATACATAGATACGTAGTTATTTAGATCAATAGCATATATAATTTCAATATCTGAGGAAATACATGTATTGAAAGAAACACATTAGTCTGTACACAGAGAATACAATCTTGAACAAACAGACAAACACATTTTCAACATTGGAAATGGTGCAATGAGTTAACAAATGGAAGGTGTCTTATTATTAATGTACTTCTCTGTTCTTTTAGAATTGGAAACAGTTGTTTCATACAAGGCACAATATTGTGCATAGCCCTAAGAGCACATTTATAGCTTCTGATGCATTACATACCCTGAAGAGTTGCTAGGCAACTAATGTAATCTTTTGGAGTTAATAAGAAGCATATTTCTGTAGAGACATACAAAAAAATGTTTAATTTAAAATATACCTAAGGAGAGATTGGAAGTGTTTTGTTGTAATGAACTATACACCTACTATATGCTAGTATATATAAACCAATCTTTTCTATTCTTTCATAATTCCATCAGTAAACTGTCACTGTTTTATATATACTTTGCATAGCAGAGCAGAAACAGACCAGCTTATGTAAAAATGTATTCATATTGGATGTAACATTTTCACCATCGACTACTGGATTCTACAACATACAAGCATCAAGGGGAAGAACACGTTTTTTCAGAATTCTAATCTCAAGGTTTGCATTCTGAAAGACAAATTTAAAAATCTGGTCTTTGCTTTAAGTTTTGTTTTACTACAATGTCATTAGAATTGAATGGAAGTCCTAAAATATAAAAATGTTATTTGCAATTCATGACCTTTCCCAGCTCTTGTGTATTGTGTACATCCACAGTCTGTTTACACTGTGAAGAAGTCGTGTGGAAAACAATGTTAACAACAACCAACACTTGAAGGAGACCTATTTGGAGAATGTCTACAATATTCTCGAACATTTTCATTCTACATGTGTATGATATACAATCATAGATTTTTTTTTTACTTTAAACCATTTGAAATCTGTTTATTGAATGGCCTGAATTACCTTTCTGGAAATTAGTTTGTAGCTGTATTTTTATACTTCCATGTTTTCAAATCAAAATGAGTTTGGCTTAAAAATCGTGGGCAAACATAAGAACATGCTCTTTGATTGCATAGGAATAATGGACAAACAACTTCTAAAGACAGATACAAGTAATGACGTAAGCCAAATAAAAGTAATGGATTATTTTTGCTTGTTGCCAAGTGACAACACAGAAATAACATTTGTCCCTTACCTTTTCTCTTAATCACAATCATATAAGAAACTGTCGGCACCTGACCCACTCCTGTGTAAATATTTATAGTGTATGTCTAAACTATCTTGAATTTAAAGGTTAAGCATGTCACCCACTGAATTTGAATAATTGCTATTAATATATCAGAATAGATGTAGGACATTGCTCTTGTCTTACGGGAGCATTCCAGAATTTCAGTTCATGAACAATCGTTAGGAGGAAGCAGAGCTATATTTAAAATAATATTAGACATCTAATTATATTTTAAGATAATGATGTTAAATGGTTTTTCAGGCAACTTGTTAAAATAAATTACTCTCAGGAGTATTAGCACAAGGGCCTCTGTGAGCCTGCATTTTTCCTTTTTTATTTTAATAATGGGACATTTTATAGAACAGATGTATACCTTTTTATATGAACGTTTTAATATTTTCTGGATAAATGCCTTTTTAATATATATTATTTGTTAATGATCATTCTTTCGACTCTTTGACATTACTGTATTGCAGCATGGAAGTGAAAATGTATTTAGCGACATTTTAACTGTTTCTTGGAATGAGCATCTGCATACCTGAATACATAAAGAAAGAGATCTGTTGTATTATAATCTGATATGATCTGACAAAAGGTGGATCAGAAACCAAATATGTAATTCAAGAAGGAAATTCCAAATACCATTTCTGCTGCAGTGTCAGTGCTGAATTCATGAAAATATTTAAGAATTGATAGATGTTCTAGATTCTAGACATTCCTTATTCATGCTTTGCCTTCTGAAAATACAATGTAATCAATTCTGAAAACTAAAACTAAATTGTGTAGGCATCAAAGTTTTGATTATGTTTGCCATATTGAGCATGAAGATAAATGATAAATGCTCCCATAATTCCTTGCCTGCTCAGGTTTGATTCCAACAAAAAGGATATTCCTGACCATACATCAAATGCTAACTGAATTAAACCAGGTTACTCTTATCAACTTACCTCCCAATCTTGCCTTAAATTTAATTGAGCATGAATTGACAATTTGAAGTGAAAGTATTAAGAACAAAGTGTTATTTAAAGGAAGAACCATACATTCAATTGACTAAGGAGTAGAGCAGGATTAGAAATGCCACAGACATTCATATATGTAATCTTATTTTTCTGTCAAGAAAGAAAACTCTTCCCAAATATTTTCATCCTGCAATGGACTTTAAGTTTCAGGAGTTCAGACAACCCCAATAGACATATGCAGTAGAAGGTACATCGTTTTTTTTTTGGCCTAGACACTCTTGACTAAGGGGCCATGAGGCCATCTGAACCCCTCCCCCGAATAGGTGAAATGAGCCAAGAAGCTGCTGCAAAGGCAGTGTTTGGGGTGGAGGAGGGATGCAAAGTAATGAATGCTGGGAAAGTGTATGTGTTCCTGGATACTAATGCTTAGGAGGGCAGAAGTCAGAGGTGAGATTGGAGGTTGTTTTTTTTTTCCAAACCACAGTTTATGAACAACATATTATGAATTTTTAATTCATTTGTAACCATTTTTGTTTTTAAGTGAGTTATGTAACAACCAATATAGGCACAATGACAATTTCACAATGCAGTGTTGTCCTATTTAAATATGTTATCTATTTATCAATTTGCATTAATTGTTTTTTGTAGAGCAGTCTATAGGTAAATTATTAATTCAGAATTATTCTTCAGTAAAGGTAATGCATTCATACAATGGAAATTGCACCAGTTTCTCCTCTTTATTTCAGAGAAAGACTGAAGAAACACCAAGAGCCTATGATAATAAAACATGTAATAGCACAATAGCAAGACAGCAGACCTTGAATAAAGTCTGGCTGAGATATCTTCATCAGGGATACTGTTCATCACCTAATACTCTACAGCCAATTTGGTAGAAAGAGAAGGAGAGTTAGGCTGAGTATCTAAGAATACAGGTGACCTGATTTCCAAAGATAAATGGATTGCTGGAGGGTATTATTTGCACAGAATGGGATTCTTCTGTTCTCATTTTCATACAGCTTTATGAAAGCCCATATCCCTGCTGTCAGATGTTAAATTCTGAAATGGGTTTACATTCTTTACATTACAGACGTGGTTAATGCTTCCATTCAACATGGTGCTTTAACATACTACACAGTTAATTAAAGCTTTGTGCTTATGTGTCTTGGTTAAACAGAAGGAAGCCATTGAATGACTTTCAGACAAGACCTGCTGTATTTCATTACTTTTTACTCAGTCAATGCATAGTTGCAATACACATTTGTTTATCAAAGTGGATACAAACGTCTAATGCTGCTACATTGTAATGCAGTCGCAAAGCTCACATGAAAATTTTTAGAGAAAAGTCCAGAAGACTACACAGCCAATACAAGCTCATTCCACCATGTACATAATATATTTCAAATACCATGTCATTGACATAGTCTACCTAAATTAGGTGCTGTTAAAGCCAGTGTGGGAATATTAAATATTTATCTCTACTTTTACAATATTCAGTGGTTAAAAGTTAATTAATACAGATTGATGCAGAATAGACTTTTTTTCTTCTTTCTTTTTTAATATTACAGCACAAGTCATTTAGGCCTGTAGTGTAATACTAGGAAATTGCATGACTTGTGTGGGTGGGAGCTTTGCACTGCCATCCAAGTTCCAATCCTAAAGTGCCTGACATCGCCAACGCTACTACAGTAATGTGTGTGTTTATTACTTATTTAGCTGACTTATTTAGGTGACTCACATTCAGAACCACAACTGATTTACATACTAACTAACACACTCTCCCAAAATCAGAATACTGAATACACTTTATATTTGTGTTCTTGATTAGTAATTGCTAATGATATAGCCTACCTAATGCATTCAGTAAAGCACCTCATATTTGTATTAATTTCCCTATCCTGTTTGCGGCCACATATGTGACTTGTGATACATATACTTCTGAACTCTTTACACTTTATTTACACTTTATGGTCATGTGTTTTGCCTGAACAAATCATTCTGTAAATGCACACAGCAGAAGACAATATAAAAATTAAGCAGATATATCATAGACTTTTGTACGCAACAATACATGTATTTTATACTCTGTGTTATACAAGTAGGTATTTTTTTCATATCATGCTTGTTTGTTTGTTTGCTTGCTAGCTTGTTTCAGATATTTAATTAAATTTGATTCTAAATAACTAATATCACATGCATTATTACAGCAGGACCTCTTGTGACTGCTCCATTCTCATGAAGGTATATTAGCCCCAAAGGTAACAGCTGTCATAACCAATTTTTTTAATCAGCTTTTGAAGATGACCTACATTCACATACTAACGTAACATTAACAAATTCCAATGGGATACACAGAGAAAATATTGTATACAGAAATCAATGCTGAATTGTTTACTATGATAGAAACTAGGAAATGGAGGATGAAATTAGAGGGGGCAGATTCACAACATTGTAATCACTGACTTTATTTTCTTTAAACAATTAATGCATGCAAGCATATATATATGTCTGTATGCATGTATGAATGTATTTTTCGTGACAGTATAACTAATTTGTATAAATCCACAACCTTAAGTATTACTTAATATTTGTTTGGTAGACATTATATAATTGAATTGTAATATTAAACAACACCAAAATGCAATGGAACTGATTTCTTCAGTAAGTAATTTACTATGGTGTGAGCAGTTTGATCAGAGTCAGCCCCCAGGAAAATATGGGCCAGTGAGACACCTTTTAGGAAGCAATAACTTGGGCTGTGTAGATCAAGAAAGTGATCATATGATATTTGTTTATAAAATATATATTTACAGAATAGAAAATAAGTATAGGTATAGGCATAGGTGTATGAATACACAGAATTCTTCAGAGATATGAACATGGTGGGGAAAAGTATTCTGCTAATGTTCTCTTTTATTGTTATGACCTATGTGACATGTTGACTTGCCTAGATATACTGCTCCATTGGGCTTCTTGAAATAGAAGACTTGTTCTTGATAACATCACATTTATTGGAACTGTAGCATTTAGATCTGTGGCTCAGAATAAAACGTTTTTATTTTGCGGTACAGTAGGTGTTCTATTTAGTTTTAAGTTTTAGCCTTTATTTTTTAGGATTTTTCCTTCAACTTATTATAATAACTAATTATTATTATTATTATTATTGTTATTATTATTATTATTATTATTATTATTATTATTATTATTAATATAATAATAATAATAATAATAATAATAATAATAATAATAATAATAATAATAATTTCTGAGCAGATGCCCTTATCCAGGGCGACTTACAAAATATAAGACCACTATTTAAACTCCATGAGAAATAGTTTTTTTTAAAGCATGCTTTAGGGAATTATTTATATTCTTAAAGTTAAAAGGTCGTTGAAAGTTTCTTCTTATTATTTAAGAGATTTCTTTCCACACATTTTGTGCAGTTCAGCTCAGATTCACTGTAACTGACAACAGCCAATCTGTGTTGTGTTTTCATAATGTTGATATTTTGGAAATACCTGTCTGGTTCCTCATATGTGATTTATAATGTAATAATGTGAATATTTTCTGTATCTTCTATATAATATCAGTGTAACAATAAAATGTACTTTATGAATTTAAATATTGAGAAGCATTTTAAATAAAGTAAAAATAGACATATGACAATGTTGTTTGTTAATTTAATTAATTTAAAATAATTAATAATATAAGGTTTTATTTTTAGCAGTTGTTTCAGTGGATTACTCAAATACATTTAATTGATATTTTTCTAAACTCATCCTATGTGATTGAACTCTATGATGCTGGTAAAATATACAGTCTTTATTGGCTAGCCTATAACTAGTAGAATGCAACAGATATAAGTCTAGGGGCCAGATTAAATCAAAACTTTGACCCACCCACTAATAGAAAACTACAGAACTGTACTCAGTTGCGGCTTCATTTTTAGTAAGATGACACTTTCTTCTAATCATAAATGTAACCGCTATAATGAACAAGTTTGTAGTTTGCTATTAGCGGGTGGGTCAAAGTTTTGATTTAATCCAGCCCTAGGATAAGGGTTAAAATTCAGACTTTCATTTAGGTAAGGGTGTATTTCTAAGACAGAGTGAGAGAGACTGAGTTGTGGATTTGGTGTAGCTTCAAATATTGCTTTTTGACTCGGGTTGGGGTTCTGGCTATTGTTAAGGCTAATAATGACCAATAAAGAGTTGGTGTTTTGCTTTTAACTTTTCCTAAAGTAAAGCAATAACTTAGTATCTAACAACAAATGTATTCCGAAGACACACTGGTAGAGACTTGGAAACAGTTCAGCTTTACAAGAAAAGGCCTAATACCTATCCTATCAATTAATTTACTCTGTTAAAGCTTGGACTGTCTGACTGTCAAATGCTTTCATTCATAATTACAGTCAAAACAAATTATATGTGCAGTTTATTAACCATAATAGATACAAATGTTTAGTTATTATTATTATTTTAATTTTATCATTGACCTGTCTGCTATTGTAATCTAATAATAAACAACATAACACAAAATAATAAATACAACTAATTTCACAGTCCCCTATAAAAGAGTTTCAGATTGCTTCTAGTTTAGTCCGTAATTCCATTACATGATGTCATGTGATAAAACCTCCACATCTGAACCACATCCTATCAGGGTTGGCAGCCCAGCTCTTGAAGGGCCTGATTACACTGTAACTGTTCTACAGAATACATACTTTACTAAATCATATTACAGAAGACAAATTACATCATGGGTTCATAAAATTGCTCAAAGGTTACTATAAATCACAGCCCCATGAACTGAGATTGGTTATGAGATTGTTAATTAGTAGCCTCAGTACATATTTGTAAATCTTAATTTACTACATATTTTTACTCCGCTCCAGGAAATTAAAAATTCCAGGAAATGTTCAATTGTAATCTAGGTATGCTTATGTAAGAGGCAATGTAGGAGACTTGTTTGTAAATAGGTGTACCAACTGTACAAACACCACCATTTATATTTCATATAAGAGTGGATAAAAACCATCCTTAACTAGGCCATCACAAAGCCAGAAGAGAGACCTTGAGACAGTCTTTTCAAGTTTCACATAAAATGGTTTCTTTGGGATATGTTGTTTTATTAATGATATTTACAGAAGGTTGTCAATGACTGAAGTGATATATTGGCTTCTCTTCAAGGCTGTCTTGTAATACTTTTAAGGCTGCCACATGATCCCAATTTCCTTGGTCAGTCAGGTGCTCCAAAACTATTATGTTCTGAAGTTTGTATTTTATTTTGGTAAACATGTTCATTCTAAATAAGAAGAAGAACTACAAAGGGAAAAAGTAAGTGTTTAATACTCTTACATCAAAGAGAGTCATCTGTCTGTGTTGCTGAATTCTTAATTGTCTCTAAAATATAGTTTTTCAGTGTTCTCCACAAAACAAATTTGCAGGCCGACTCATCATTTGGAAACAGGACTTAATTACAGGCAACAAAGCAAATAGTTAATGTGGAAAAAGCCCGAGCTCTACTCACAACATTTGAAGCTGATAGAAATGAGATGGTGAGGTCTTAATATTAATATGTAATATCCCTTTGTTTTGTATTTGCATGCATCTTTTATTCATTGCTTAATTCAAATATATGTTGATGGTAAACAAATAAGTGTAATGCTGTACTCACAATTGTTTTAATCTATTATATCTCAGTATATAATAAGGGTATTAAAAGAGAAAAAACGGACCTTGTTTTTGACAAGCAATGTGATTGTCTTTGTTAAAGATGGCTGACTGCTGGAGGACTGCAGGGGGAAGCTAGAGGCAGGACTGCCTGGCTTCACTGCTGCTTTTCTCTGGAAAGCCAGCTTTGTGTCTACTCAGTAGCACCAGCCTTTATGAAAGTTTAAAAGTAAAAAAGAATTAAGCATTGAATAACGCCAAGCTTTAGCAGTGCAATTATGTTTTATGTAGGAAAACTTATTTTTCTTCTCTATTAATTTGACCACAGCTGTTAGTAGCTTAGCATAGTTATTTAAGGTATGGTGTTTATGGGAAACATTCAGAATGTCTATAGCAGAGCTAAAGAAAACAGCTGAAAGTTTTTATTAGCACACAAGTGGCTGACATGGGTTTCCTCCTTATTTGCTTGTTTTACATAGCAATACTATTGTTGTATAATGAAGTTACCATTGTTTAATGTAGTCCTGAAAATAGTATCAGACAAACATGGATGTTGAATCGTTTGTTCGAATAAACATTTTTTCTTGTTCATCACCGATAATGCAGACTTTTACAATAGCCTTCTAAGTACCTTTGTTAATCATGGCTTCATTTCTTGCATAGGTAACTGGATATCACTGTTCTTCTGAGCGTCAATGCCCTTGACTGGATCTAACTGTTAGAATTGTACATTTTCAATTGCTGGTAGGTATTAGGTCGTATTACCTGGACAGAAAGACTGCTTAAGACTTCACCACATCAGGTTATGACACACCAGATCCAGAATGCGGATTTTATAGGACTGTGTGGAATCCTGACATTGTGTCTATTTTGTTTTTCATTCAGAGTGAAAGTTACAAAACAGACATTCAATTAAGACCTTGTGAGTCAAATGATGTAACAGATTTTTCTCGTCTCTGCAATGTGGTCTAATTTTGGGTTTGACTGTATCTTATATTGACTGTGTTGCTGGCATCTCCAAACCTACCAATAAAATATTACAGTGGCACTCTTCTGTGTTTTCCATGACATGTGACTAATGTGTGTTGGCATGACACCAAAGAAAATACAGTTAACTGTTGAACTCTGCAGTTTTCCCTTGTGTGTATGACTAGATGGCTTAAGATGGCTCAATGCTGCCACCTAGTGAATTCATTTGAAACAGAGGTGAGAAGTAGTCAATGCAGCTGTGTAAATGTTTGACTGATTACATAACCAGGTCATATGATGGAAAAAGTAAAAGAAAAGAAGCACATGAAAAGAGGCCTAATGCAAAGTGAACATTGAATCCAGCCTGTTAATAAACTGAGGGATAGGCCAAATCAAATATTTGACCTACCAGCAAATCGCAAAATTCAAACTTGTACCCTATAATTTATTGTCAGAAGCCACTTTGAACTAGTTATAAATTGTTTTGTTTTTTTCCAAGGCCATTCAGTATCATCACCAGTTTCAGTTATAGCCTCTTATAAAACATTAGATCCTTCCCTGAAGCCATTATAATGTCAAACGTGTAGAATTGAGAACAAGGGCAGTGATGTTCAGACTGTACAATGCACTAGTTAGAGCTCATCTGGATACTGTGGACAGTTCTGGGCTCCACACTTCAAGAAAGATATCGCTGCTCTAGAGGCAGGTCAGAGGAGAGCAACCAGACTTATTTCCAAGAGAAAGTCCTACTGAGAGACTGAAGGAACTGAACCTTTTCACCCTGGAACAGAGGAGACTAGGTGGGGACTTGATTCAAGTCTTCAAAATCATGAAAGGCATCGACCACATCAAACCAGAGGAGCTTTTCCAGATCAGCAGGGACACACGGACCCGGGGACACAAATGGAAATTGGGCTTCAAGGCATTCAAGACAGAAAACAGGAGACACTTCTTCACACAGAGAGTTGTCAGAATCTGGAACAAACTCCCCAGCGATGTGTTTGAAGCAGACAATTTGGAAACATTTAAAAATAGACTGGACGTGATCCTTGGATTAATGGACACCAAACAAACATGATGGGTCGAATGGCCTCCTCTCGTTTGTAAACGTTCTTATGTTCTTATATCATGTGACGAATCCTCCTGGCTCACACTTTAGTTCTCAACCATATTCCTCATCGATGTGGGCTATGGATTTAGAAATAAAGAAATAAGTAAGAGAAAATGTATCAGGTTAGCAAGTGAGGGTTGTTGTCTTTACTTTGTAACTGCAGAGTTTAGAACGATTTTTCAAATGCCATAATACAGTTGACATAAACTACTCTTTAAAAGAAAAGAGTAATGCATATTTTATTAAATAGATCAAATGTTGAACAATCAAGATTTAATGGGTATTTTGCTTTTTCTAGAAATAATTATGTATAGAATGGGAACATATGCATTTACATATCAAATATTTACATATCATTTCATTCTTGACATGAGTGTTATGCAAGTGCTGGTATCTGGGCCAAAACCATGCAGCAGTGTTGAAATGTGGCTTAGTATATAATGCCATTATAATTTTGGAGTAAAAAAGATAGTGGGAGAGTTAAGTGCTTGTATCATCACCCTCTAGACACAGCTCTAGTCAGTTTTCAAATGTACTTTTTTGTTCTGGCCTTTTCATAGCATATTCTTTTCCAGTTTGATCCATTTTTGTGTCTTTCATGTGAGCAGCTCTTTTATAATAATGGCCTTTGGATGAAAGAAAGAAGTCTTGAATGGATCTTGTACACTGGGAGCCTGGTTGCTGACTTTGACTTATGATCTTCAAGTCTATGAATACTGGCTCGTGTTCTAGGGTTAGTATTGAACACAAGGCTTCTTGACACCCTCTATTTAGCAAGTCAAGTTTCTATTCCTTTTTTAAGTCTGGCACTTTCTGCATGTGTTTAGTATTATATAAATCCTGGAACTATATAATTAATTAATCTAGGAGAACTGTGCTTTAATTCATGATATATCCAGTTGATTTTCAAAAGATTTACGAAGAACCCATAAGATATATTCTTGGAAATGTTGCTTTGAATGCTCAATTGTATGCAGAATTAACACGCACATTTAACACTTATGCTGTCTATCAGACATTTGCCTGTGTTTCAAAGGGTACAGAGAGGCATGTTCAGACAGTGCTTTTAGTATCTTTTAAGACTAGACTGGGATTTAAAATTAAAAAGGTGAATACATCTTAAAAACCCAGCAGCTTCCTTGAGGCTAGACTCAGTATTGCTTCAAATACATGAAGAACATCGAAGTATGGCTTTTCTTACTTTTACATAAGTAGTACATTACCACAATGTCTTTATAGTGTTTCTGTATGTAACATGGCATATTATAATTACTTATTTTTTAAATAATAATATAATACATGTAAAAATAAAGAAAAAAAAAATTTATTTATGTGAAAGTCTTTATGACTGTCATTGAGTATTTAAAAACTGGTGACCATCACCAGTAGATGGCGCTCATGAATAAAAATAAAATTAATACAACACAAAAGATCAGAACAAATGATGCTTAAGGCTTTTTGGGGCAGTGGAATACCTCTAGAATGAAATGTGATACATTAGTTTATGAAATCAAAATGTCTTTATTGGAATACATAAAGGCTTTATATTTATTTAACACAATTAGTTAATTTATGTCTTCCTTGAATAGTGATTATATTACCTTTATAACAAATATATTGTTACTATCTCATATTGCGAAACAGAGAGATGGGTCACAAGGGCTATAGGTTCAGTTTGAATAAGAAGGTAAGAAAGGTTACAAATAAGAGGCCTCTCAGCTCATCTAGCTCATTTGGCTGCATGCTAATGATCAGTTGAGCCAAGGATTTCATCAAGGAGTTTGTATAGAATACATCGTATTTATTTGCTGATAGAAGCCAGACATGGTCCAGTCTTGATGCTCTGAGGTAGCTTGTTCCATCACTGTGAGGGAGGATGGAGACTGATCAGGCACAAGGGATAAGACAAGTAAACAAATCAGCAGAAGACAAGCAGAGAAAGGACATACAGAGAAACAGGAGGTTGAAGATGGAAGGGGGCAGATAGATGGAGGGAGCACTATGCAAGACAAGATTCTTAAATTGGATATGGATATAGATAGGCCGTCAGTGAGCTGAAGGAAGAGGACTGTCTGGGAGAAGCCGGTTAGAGAATAAATTAAGCAAGTAGAAATTTTTGGATGAGCTGGAAAGGATGGGTTGCAGATGCAGGCAGGAGAGAGCTGCTGAAGTAAAGAAGTAGGTCAGTTGAAGAGGAAACAATTTGTGAAGAAAGGGTGGAACATGCAGATGATATTTGGAAAAAAAAAGGGAAAGGATTATGCCACCATAGAGATGTGCTTAGAACAGGAGAGAGAAAATCCAAGGTCAGATGGAGGAGAGGAAAGGAAGATGGTGTGATCAACCATGTCTCAAAGCTGCTGAGAGTTTCTGTAGTGTGCCGATGGACACCCGGACTAGGACATGTCAAGCAGGGAGTGGTAGTGATGAACTCTGAAAACCAGTAATGATCTGTTTCATTTGAGAAATTTGGAGTGGAAAGGGAATGCGTAGACGGGGTGACAGTTCTGGGCAGAGGAAAGGTCAGTTTTACAAGGCGTTTTAAATTCACAGGAAAGTAGCCGGAGAGCTGTTGAAGAGGGAAGAAATGAAAGGCAGGAAAAGTGAAATGAAAGGGGGAAAGGCAGTCACTTTTATGTTGAGCCTCTCTCTCTACATGCTTTTTATTTTACCGTTTCTGAAACTATATAGCATTTTGAATAAGAATAGAGCCAAAATGTCATCAATGCACATTTCAATTTGTAATCTTTGGTTGTATTATCTTTATAAAACATAAACAACAAAAGTATATATTTCACTACTACTAAAACTTCACGATTGCCTTTACTTAGAAGAGTTCACATGAGTTCACATGAAGGGGACTTCAGCGTCAAGAAACTGAGAAAAATAAATTATCTAAATGCAGTATTATTACTTGAGGCAGTAGAAGTATACTAAAGTTAGATCTTACAGAATTATAAAAAAGAATAGACAGCACTCAAAAAAACAAAAAACTGCATCATAAATAAACCTCTGGCCACTGAAATACATGAAAAGAATGTAACATGAAGAGAAAGAGCTGCCAAGACACAATGACAACAAAATAAAAGAAAACATTGATGATACATGCACAGCAAATGTAACAAATTAAAGATTACTTTGAGCCCAGGAAACAGCTAGAAAAGCTATTTACGTATAACTGAAGATTCTTAGCTGAATCTAACAAATACACCACACCCATATAGTGGCTATAATAAGTGTTCACCCCATTGGACGTTTTCACATTTTGCTGAAATCTTGATGCATTAGAACTGGATTTAGTTTCAATATGGGGAAAAATTAGGTGGGTAAAAAAACTAAATAAACTAAATGAAAAAAAGTCTTCATTAAATAAGTATTCACCGACCTTTGCTTTGACACTCCAGAATCAGCTCAGGTGCAACCAATTGCCTTCAGAATTAACACAGTATGTTGAATGGAGTCCATCTGTGTGCAATAAGACTGGTTCACATGATTTCAGATTCAATTAACCTGTGTCTGTAAGGTCCCACAGTTGGGTAATGCATAGATACTACCACGAACACCAAGGAGCTTTCAAAACAACTCCAGAATAAAGTTGTGGAAAGGCATAGATCTGGGGAGGGGTATTAAAATAATTAAAAGGCATTGAATATCCCTTGGAGCACATTCAAGTTGATAATTAAAAAGGAAGGTAGATGGCACCACTCTGCGTAGAGCAGGCCGTCCTCCCAAACTGAGCAGACAGGTAAGAAGGGCATTGATCAGAGAAGTCTCGAAGAAGTCAATGACAACTCTGAAAGACCTACAGCGTTCCATTGCTGAGATAGGAGAAACTGTCCATGTATCAACAATAGCTCAAGTACTCCACAAATCTGGCCTGTATCGAAGAGTGGCAAGAAGGAAACCATTTCCGAATACCAAACATGTCAAATCCTGCTTCAAATTTGAAATATGCTGTGGCAAAGGATTCTGTGGTCCAATTAATCAATAATTGAGCTATTTGGCCTAAATGCAAAGCATTATGTATGGAGCAAATCCAACACGGCACATCACCCAGGTAACACCATCCCTACTGTGAAGCATGGTAGTGGCAGCATCATATTATGGGGATGCTTTGATTTGCAGTGACTGGGAAGCTTGCTTAAAAACAACAAAGTTAATAACTTAGAGTGGCCCAGTTGAAGCCTGAACTTGAATATGAGTAAGAATCTGTGGCAAGACTTTAAGATTGCTGTCCACCAATGATCCCCTAAAGAATGGGATGAATACTTCTATAACCAATCATTTTTTTTTGTTTATTTCAGAATAAAAATGATCTTTGCTCATCAAACTGTTAAAGGTGTTATGTAAATCAAAGTGAAAAACAAATCCCATTAAATGGATCAAAATGTCAGGTTGTTACACAAAAGAAGGGGGGTGAATACTTCCTATAATCACTGTGCAGTTTAAAATAAAGGCATACACATGTGTTGGTTTTCATGTGGATGTGTGCTAACTGAAGACAACATACATATTTTTTGGTCATAATTTGAAAAAGGTTCATATTGATATGGTATATTTCTAGGTATGCAAAATAAATGCACCTTGGTTTGTGCAATGAATTGTGTTTTTTATTACAAATGCAATAAGTTACTTTGTAAGAGTTTTACATTACTTTCCTTTAAACGATTTGTAAAATAGATAAATAAAAAATCTAGCAAGAGACAAATTATTAATAGAAATAAATAAATAAAATGAACACTTGGTACACTAATGCATAATTGTGGTTTCAGCTGGATTTGATTTGGAGTAAATTCTCAATCGCAGTAAGAAGCTGGGGAAGGTGTGCTGGCAGAGGGAATTGTAATGTATTGGGATCCTATTCAGTGTCACAACTGAAAATACTGCTGACATTTGAAAGACTTCCTACCTTGGAAAAGTAGAAAAACAATTACCTTCTCAAACATGAATTTGATTTAATTTAATTTAGCCCACTCCTTTCAGTAATGATGGACAGTTTTTTTTTGGGTCTCAAAAATGTTCAAGACTGCGCATTTATATAAGCTGTTTACTTGCACATTTTAGTGAGAGATCATACTCCGGTCACAATTCCTCCCACAACTAATAGACATCAAGTGCCATATAAGTGTGGATTTTTAAATTCTAACTGGAATAAATGTATTTTATATTTTTGTTATAATTAATACAACAATCACAGCACTACATTCCTTTCAATCATACTCAACTGTTGTTGATTTCTATGGAGTGGCTTTCCAAAGATTACACACAAAGTCTTCACTACATTCAATCAACTGTTGATACGATGAGACAAAAGCTGATTCAATACATTTATCTTAATTGTATAAAATTCCTACAAAAGTCTACAGTCCTGAGGAGAGAAAACTCAGTATTTAACTATTAAATGAGCATTACAAATAATAATATTTGGTTTCAGCTGTATTCATGTTTCTATTCTTCACAGCAGGCACCAACATTTCTACCTCTGCTGATTACTATACACTGATCAGCCATAACATTATGACCACTGACAGGTGAAGTGAATAACACTGATAATCTTGTTATCATGGCACCTGTCAGTGGGTGGGATATATTAGGCAGCAAGTGAACATTTTTCCTCAAAGTTGATGTGTTAGAAGCAGGAAAAATGGGCAAGCGTAAGGATCTGAGCGACTTTGACAAGGGCCAAATTGTGATGGCTAGACGACTGGGTCAGAGCATCTCCAAAACTGCAGCTCTTGTGGGGTGTTCCCGGTCTGCAGTGGTCAGTACCTATCAAAAGTGGTCCAAGGAAGGAAAAGCGGTGATCCCGGCAACAGGGTGATGGGTGGCCAAGGCTCATTGATGCACGTGGGGAGAAAAGGCTGGCCCTGTGGTCCAATCCAACAGAAGAGCTACTGTAGCTCAAATTGCTGAAAAAGTTAATGCTGGTTCTGATAGAAAGGTGTCAGAACACACAGTGCATCGCAGTTTGTTGCGTATGGGGCTGCGTAGCCGCAGACCAGGCAGGGTGCCCATGCTGACCCCTGTCCACTGCCGAAAGCGCCTACAATGGGCAATTGAGCATCAGAACTGGACCATGGAGCAATGGAAGAAGGTGGTCTGGTCTGATGAATCATGAGTTCAAGGTGTTGATTTGGCCTCCAAATTCCCCAGATCTTAATCCAATCGAGCATCTGTGGGATGTGCTGGACAAACAAGTCTGATCCATGGAGGCCCCACCTCGCAACTTACAGGATTTAAAGGATCTGCTGCTAACGTCTTGGTGCCAGATACCACAGCACACCTTCAGAGGTCTAGTGGAGTCCATGCCTCAACGGGTCAGGGCTGTTTTGGTGGCAAAAGGGGGACCTACACAATATTAGGCAGGTGGTCATAATGTTATGGCTGATCGGTGTGTACAGTATATACCTACACATATCCTTTTATTTTATGTAATGCTTGTTGTGTATCCTACACAGATTATTGCTTGATTCACAGATTTTATTTATCTTTACATTATTTATTACAATTGATGTTCCCAATACACATTGCTCCTAAAGAAAACACTTCTCAAATCAGAGAGAGGAAGTATGATGAGAACACAAATTACAGATCAACAAAATTCTCAGACTCACTGGTTAACTATTGTGGATTGAAATTTTAACACAAAATGACCACATTTATGCATTTTTTGTTTCTAATTTAGGAGGTTTTTGAATCTGGTTCCCAGTATTTATTTCAGAGCAAGCAAGGTCTTTAGACATGGTTGGGTAGACAATAGACAAAAGCACCATTCTCCTAGTCAATGACATTGGTCATTAATATGCAACAACACACTGTTGTAAAAGTTTGTATATGCTGGCACTAATGATCTACTGCTTTTCTGAGCACAACACTCCAGCATGTACTGCCATCCAGTAATTTATATAAATTGCATGTTTAAAAGAATGGGCAAATGTTCATCATGTTTTCTGCATTACTACATGTTTCTTTGTGATTACAACAGCACAGTTCATTCAACTGACAGCACTGCTGAGCTGGACAGATGTTTAGGTCTGTGATACTGCTACCTTGCCAATATGTCATTAAGGGAAGTTAAGGCTACAACTCCATAAGTTCACATTCATGCCCACAACAATGGTGACAGTGAGTCATACTGAAATAACCTTGGAAAAGTCAAAGGCAGCCGCTACTGAAACATTTGAATGTCAATAGTTACAACCTCTCTGTTCAAATACGAATGAAAAGATGCTGAATTGCCATCTGTTGTTGTGAGAAGGTGGCAGTACCCAGATTGAAAACAGGACTGTCTTTATGAAGCTAGAAAATGGTGTGATGGAAAAAGCAAGAGTCTGAGCAATGCTTTGTATGAGTAAAAGCAGCACCAGCATCTTGAAAATGTATTATTATTATTATTATTATTATTATTATTATTATTATTATTATATATTATATAATCACCTATAAGCACAGCTGTAGTACAGTGCATGTGTGCTGTAATTCTGCTGGACAAAGGCTTCAACCTAATGAACAGTCAATCATAACAATCATACATGAAATGTATGCAAGTATGATGCAAGTAATGTATATATATTCAGTGGCTCTCAAAAGTATTCACCCCCCTTGGACTTTTCCACATTTCATTGTGTTACAACATGAAATCAGAATGGATTTAATCAGGCGTTTTTGCCACTGATCAACACAGAAAATGTCCATAATGTCAAAGTGAAAAATGTAATCTGTAAATTGTTCTAAATTAATTACAAATAAAAAACAGAAAATAATTGAAAGCATAAGTAATCACCCCTTTCAGTCAATATTTGGTAGAGATACCTTTGGCAGCTATTACAGCCAGTCTATGTGGTTAAGTCTCTACCAGCTTTGCACATCTGGACACAGCAATTTTTGCCCATTCATCTTTGTAAAATTGCTCAAGTTCCATCAAGTTGGATGGGGACCTTTGGTGAACAACAATGTTCAATTCTTTCCACATATTCTCAATTTGATTGAGGTCCGGGCTTTGACTGGGCCACTCCAGGACCAATTGACCTTTTTGTTTTTAAGCCACTCCAGTGTGGCTTTGGCTGTATGTTTGAGGTCATTGTGCTGCTGGAAGATGAATCTTCTACCAAATCCCAGGTCTCTTACAGACTTCAGCAGGTTTTCTTCCAGGATTTCTCTGTACTTTGCTGCATCTATTTTGCCCTCAAGGTTTCCAGGCCCTGATGCAGAGAAGCATCCACCATGCTTCACGGTAGGGATGGTGTTCTCAGCATGATATGTGGTGTTAGGCTTCAGCCAAATGTAGGGCTTAGGTTTGAGGCCAAAAAGCTCTATTTTTCAACAATTGCTTTCGTTTTGCCACAAGGCCACTTTTGTGAAGCACCCAGGCTATTGTTGCAGTATGCACAGTGTCTCCCAGGTCAGCCATGGAAGACTGTAAGTCCTTTAGAGTTGCCATAGGCCTCTTGGTGGCCTCCCTGACTAGTGCCCTTCTCGCCTGGAAGAAGCAGATTCACAATTGTGTCATATTCTCTCCATTTCTTAATAATGGACTTTACTGTGCTCTAGGGGATATTCAATGCCATGTAAATGTTTTTATATCCTACCCCTGATTGTTGCTTTTGATGAACCTTATTCCGGAGTTGATTTGAATGTTCCTTCGTCTTCATGATGTAGTTTTTGTTAGGAATTGTACTAACCATCTTTGGGACCTCCCATAGACAGGTATATTTAACCTGAAATCATGTGACACGTCTTCATTGAGGTGGACTCCATTCAACAAATTACGTGACTTCTAAAGACAATTGGTTTCACCACAGCTAAATTAGGTGTGTCATAGCAAAGGGGGTGATTACTTAAATTATTTTCTGTTTTTGTATTTGTAATTAATTTAGAACAATTTGCAGATTATATTTTTCACTTTGACATTATGGACATTTTCTGTGTTGATCAGTGGCAAAAACACCTGATTAAATCCATTTGTTGTAACACAATGAAATGTGGAAAAGTACAAGGTGGGTGAATACTTTTGAGAGCCACTGCAGCTCATTGAAATGATGCTTCATTCCTCCTGAAAAGTTATGAAATTAAAAGCTACTACATCATGTATACTTGCATGTCTTTGGTATGTCATATAATAAAGCAAAGAAGCTATGAAAAGAGATGAATTAATGCTTCATTCTACAAAGATATTCTAAAATGGCCTGGACACATTTGTTGGTACCCCTTAGAAAAGATAATAAATAATTGGATTATAGTGATATTCCAAACTAATTAGTTTCTTTAATTAGCATCACACATGTCTACAACCTTGTAATCAGTCATTCAGCCTATTTAAATTGAGGAAAGTAGTCACTGTGCTGTTTGGTATCATTGTGTGCACCACACTGAACATGGGACCAGAGAAAGCAAAGGAGAGAGTTGTCTGAAGAGATCAGAAAGAAAATAATAGACAAGCATGGTAAAGGTAAAGGCTACAAGACCATCTCCAAGCAGCTTGATGTTCTTGTGACAACAGTTGCAAATATTATTAAGAAGTTCAAGGTCCATGGAACTGTAGCCAACCTCCCTGGGTGCGGCCGCAAGAGAAAAATTGACCCCAGATTGAACAGAAGGATAGTGCGAATGGCAGAAAAGGAATCAAGGATAACTGCCAAATAGATACAAGCTGAACTCCAAGGTGAAGGCACTTCAGTTTCTGATCGCACCATCCGTCGCTTTTTGAGCGAATGTGGCTTCCATGGAAGAAGACCCATGAGGATTCCCCTTTTGAAAGAAAAACATAAAGCCACACTGAAATTTGCTAAAATGCATATTGACAAGCCACAATCCTTCTGAGACAATGTCCTTTGGACAGCTGAGTCAAAACTGAAGCTTTTTGGCAAGTCACATCAGCTCTATATTCGCAGACAAAAAAATTAAGCTTTCAAAGAAAAGAACACCGTACCTACAGTGAAACATGGAGGAGGCTCGGTTATGTTTTGGGGCTGCTTTGCTGCGCCTGGCATAAGGTGCCTTGAATCTGTGCTGGGCACAATGAGATCTCAAGACTATCAAGGCATTCTGGAGCGAAATGTACTGCCCAGTGTCAGAAAGCTCTGTCTCAGTCGCAAGTCATGAGTCCTCCAACAGGAAAATGACCCAAAACACACAGCTAAAAGCACCCAAGAATGGATAAGAACAAAACATTTGACTGTTCTGAAGTGGTCTTCTATGAGTCCTGATCTGAATCCTATCGAACATCTATGGAAAGGGCTGAAACTTGAAGTCTGGAGAAGGCACCCATCAAACCTGAGACAGCTGGAGCAGTTTGCTCAGGAAGAGTGGGCCAAACTACCTGTTAACAGGTGCAGAAGTCTCATTGAGAGCTACAGAAAATGTTTGATTGCAGTGATTGCCTCTAAAGGTTGTTCAACAAAATATTGGGTTGAGGATCCCATCATTTTTGTCAATGCCATTTTCATTTGTTTTATTATTTACAATATTATGTTGAAAAACAAAACAAAAAGCAAAGTCTGATTTCTGTTAAATATGGATAAAACAATGATGGATGCCAATTACTGTCAGTTTCAAGTTCAGAGGAAATAGTGCATTCTTCATTATTTGTGGAGGGGTACCAACAGATTTGAGCACGTCTGTATATATATATATATATATATATATATATATATATATAGCATTACTTTCCTTTATATACATGGATGCTCTGAGGAAGATAAGTCAAAACACTTAAGCATCATGCTGTTTGCTTTTTCTCTAATAAATTGAGAATATTTTTTGTGACATCGGTGAATGTGGACTGTTTTTAGACGGGAGCTGTTTTCAATCTTTTCCTTGAATGGTTTTCCATTAGCGGATAATCTGTTTCCTATAAACTCCCTGGGACAAGGCAACTTTTATAAATCACATATATATAATGTGATATATTGTAACAATTGTAAGTCACCCTGGATAATGGTGTCTACTAAGAAATCAAGAAATAATATATACAGACTGGTGACAAATTAAAGGGAAAACCTGAGTAAATGAATGGAGGAACATAATGAATGCAGATGCCTCCAAACAGGTGTACTGCATGATGCAATTAACAAATTAACATCCTATCATCTGGGGAGGTGGATGTGCAAATGAAGTGCGGTCTGGGGGAGGGAAATGCTGGCGAGGTGCTGTAATTTGTTATATATGTAAATTTCGGTCATTCTTTCGCGACCCCATTTGCATGTCAGGCGACCCCACATTTGAGACCCCAAGTTTGAGAAGTTTTTGCCTTAGAGGGAAGGATCACTACAAATCATTACACAGTTATTCTGAATGATCACCTTTATCCTATGGTGACACATTTCTATCCTGATGGGAGTGGTCTCTTCCAGGATGACAATGCCCCCATCCACAGGGCACGAGGGCTCACTGAATGGTTTGATGAGTATGAAAATAATGTGAATCATATGTTATGGCCTTCACAGTCACCAAATCTCAACCCAATTGAATACCTATGGGATATTTTGGGCCGAAGTGTTAGACAGCACTCTCTACCACCATCATCAAAACACCAAATGAGGGAATATCTTTTGGAAGAATGGTGTTCATCCCTCCAGTAGAAGCTGTTCTGGCAGCTTGTGGTGGCCCAACACCTTACTGAGACACTTTATGTAGTTTTTTCCTTTAATTTGTCACCTGTCTGTATATATATATATATATACACATACACCGATCAACCATAACAATATGACACCTGCCTAATATTGTGTAGGTCCCAAAACAGCCCTGACCCGTCGAGGCATGGACTCCACTAGATCTCTGAAGGTGTGCTGTGGTATCTGGCACCAAGACGTTAGCAGCAGATCCTTTAAGTCCTGTAAGTTGCGAGTTGGGGCCTCCATGGATTGGACTTGTTTGTCCAGCACATCCCACAGATACACGATTGGATTGAGAGGCCAAGTCAACACCTTGAACCCGTGATTCATCAGACCGGGCCACCTTCTTCCATTGCTCCGTGGTCCAGTTCTGATGCTCATGTGCCCATTGTAGGCGCTTTCGGCAGTGGACAGGGGTCAGCATGGGCACCCTGACTGGTCTGCGGCTACGCAGCCCCATACGCAACAAACTGTGATGCACTGTGTGTTCTGATACCGTTATATCAGAACCAGCATTAACTTTTTCAGCAATTTGAGCTACAGTACCTCGTCTGTTGGATCGGACCACACAAGCCAGCCTTCGCTCCCCACGTGCATCAATGAGCCTTGGCCGCCTATGACCCTGTCGCCGGTTCACCGCTTTTCCTTCCTTGGTCCACTTTTGATAGGTACTGACCACTGCAGACCGGGAACACCCCACAAGAGCTGCAGTTTTGGAGATGCTCTGACCCAGTCGTCTAGCCATCACAATTTGGCCCTTGTCAAAGTCGCTCAGATCCTTACGCTTGCCCATTTTTCCTGCTTCTAACACATCAACTTTGAGGACAAAATGTTCACTTGCTGCCTAATATATGTCAGTGGTCATAATGTTATGGCTGATTGGTGTATATATATATATATATGTATATATATATATGCTGCATACCTCGGTTGTAACGAGTGGTTATTTCAGTCAAAGTTGCTCTTCTATCAGCTTGAATCAGTCGGCCCATTCTCCTCTGACCTCTAGCATCAACAAGGCATTTTCGCCCACAGGACTGCCGCATACTGGATGTTTTTCCCTTTTCACACCATTCTTTGTAAACCCTAGAAATGGTTGTGCGTGAAAATCCTAGTAACTGAGCAGATTGTGAAATACTCAGACCGGCCCGTCTGGCACCAACAACCATGCCACGCTCAAAATTGCTTAAATCACCTTTCTTTCCCATTCAGACATTCAGTTTGGAGTTCAGGAGATTGTCTTGACCAGGACCACACCCCTAAATGCATTGAAGCAACTGCCATGTGATTGGTTGGTTAGATAATTGCATTAATGAGAAATTGAACAGGTGTTCCTAATAATCCTTTAGGTGAGTGTATATATATATATAAAAAATATATATAAGAAACATCAAGCGAATCAAGATCTTGGTTTTCGTGGTCTCATTTATTTTAGCTTTCAGCACATATACCTTTCTTTTTTGTTTTTCTTAAAGCCAGCAGGAAGCTTAATGGAAGCAAAAACCAAGAAGGGAGAAGCAGCTGTGAATCAGAATAGAGAAAAACTGGAACTACAATTAGAAAAATTGGTTTGGAGTTAATTATTTTTTATATGAATATACATATATAATACATAATCTTTTTCATAAAATCTGAAACTTTTATGTTTTAACAGGGACATTGAACTTACTATAAATAAACCGATGAATAAAACCTTATTCAACCCTTTCATGTAATCTACAAATTCCATAAGGCACTTTTGCAGAAAGAGAATGAGAAAAAAAAAGTTATTATTTTTTTAATGTGAATTGCTTAAAGGTCTTATACAGACGTCATAAACCTAGCTCTATGTCTAAAGGTCTTATGATTCTCTGTCTCTGTCAGAAATTGAATAAATCTTTCCACACTCAGGCCACAAAATCCACAGGTCACTTCAAGGGGGTATAATTGACCACTCTGAATCAAACCCCTGTGAACATTTTTCAAACAAGAAAGGAAACAATTGTATTTTACATGGTCCTCCAATAATATGGTCCAATATAATGAATTCAATATCTTTCTGAATTTGTTCATAGGAATCCTATATTTAAAACTCTACGTATGCAAAAACCTGCATCAGATTTCAATATATGACAATGTTTTATGTCACACGTCTGGAGCATTTTATTTTCATTTACAGGGAGCGGGTAGATACCCTCCATCCACAGCCATCTCAGCCAGTAATTTAAAATAAATGTCTTCATAATATTTGGGTATTTTATTATCACTACTGTTTTAAAACTAACCAGTTAACTATAATTAACTATGGTCTAATTAATACTACCATGGCAAGTGGCAACTGTTGCTCAAGGTTAAATCTGCTTTTAAATATTCCGCCCTAAGGGCTAGTGCAACCCCCTTTTTCAAAAACAAAGGTTTCTGCAGCTTTGTTTATCTCAAGGACAAGATACCTGGTTAGAAGTGATGCGTCAGGTCACACTTGAGAGACTGTGAATGGCATGCAATAGTTACACCTTTTTCATTTGAAACCTTGCAAACAGAAACATGAATGACAGAGGGAAATATACATGGAAAACAAACGTGAAGTTGCAAAAAAGTGCAAAATAGAAAGATCTCATGAAAGTTTGCTTGCTTTTAGAATAATCGGGCACTTTTTTGCCTGCACAGGGCAGGACGTTAAAATACTCTTAATAGTATTATCTAATATGTGTGTTTAGGTTTGTTGTAAAATAATATGCCTTAAATGAAATACAAAATATAAATATATGGTAAAAGGTTATATGAAATACAGAACATGTTTCTAACAGTGTTTGGCATCACAGCAGTCTGTTTCCCACTGTTAACATAAATTAGCACTAGGAAATGAACACAATATTGATGAGGAAATCTTCAAGGACAGCCACTGTGGATTCTGGCAGGGCCGAGGTACTACTCATACTGTTACATGCTGGCAACTCAAGGAAGAAATTCAAGAACAGTACATCTTTGCTGTGTGTTCGTCAGTGGTACAAAGTCTTTCAATAGTCAACAAAAGGGCTTTGAAAATCAATCAGTCATTGTACATGGTCCTGAAAACTTAATCTAGATCCACCAGACCCATCATAGCATGACTTTCTAGCTAAGTTACACGGGTGTGTTTGTACTTATGCCTTCAGAAACGTACAACAATGTACACGCATACACTTTAGGACTGATGCCAAGACTTCTGAGGAACCTGCTGGAGACTTGTGATGATAATGCTCTTAATATTTAAACAAAAACTGGATTTTCAATTCAACATAAAGCAAGCATTTAGTAGATGCTCGAAAAAAAATACTTGACCTCACTATCAGACTTAGGGAGTCATGCACCTCAAAAAACCTATACATTACCCAAAATCACAATTGAGGAGATCACAGTGTTTACATTGGGTAGGTTCATCTGCTTGGCTCAATTAGTTATTAGCATGCATCAAAGTGAGTTAGCTGGACCAAGATCCCTCCTCTCATTTATGACCTATGTTCTTAATGATAAAGTACTATATATTGTGCTGCATTACTAGATTAAGCAGCTTGTGCTTTTGGAAGACTCTGTGAGATGGAAAGTGTTTGTATCACTGTGATGCAGACTGCAGAACATCTTGGAATATCCAATATTGCTGCCACCTGTGTATAACTTTGAACAACTGATTTTGAGCTTTGTGTCATACTCTTTGGTTTTCTCAACCATAATGTATTGAGGTAAATTGTAATGATGTGTATAATTGTATCCATGTAGGATATAGTTTTTACTTTTTTGTTTTGTTTTTCAGAATATACATTTTAAACATACAGTAGAATCTTAGATTTTTTTAAAGAAAATGAAATATTGTTTCTAATACACTTTGTATGCCTTACTTTAAATAGCAGGTGAATCCATTTCCTGGATTTTGAATTACTTATTCTTAGGATTTATCTTCTACACAGCATATGTTTAATCTTATTCTTTAATTAGTTAACATCTGGAGGCAACAAAGTTCAACTGTAGTTCAGCCACTTCCCATACAACCCCAAATCAGTTTCTTAAGGTTGTTTTCATTGGAATGTGGTAAGAGACTATACACAGAGGGAAAGAACAGACTGCTACTGTATATGACCTGATTTAATCTTAGAATAATTTTAAGTTATAATAGTTATCCACAACTGGGTTCCTTGTATAGAATGTACAGGAAAGAAATATATATTAAAAAAAACATTTCTGTGCAGAAACCATGTTTTTTTTTTTCATTATTATATATCGGAATCTATTTTGATTAAACAACACTTCATAGTTTGGCTTTTTTTGTACTTTATATTTGTTGTGTATACTCGGTCTATGTCTGAAAACTAGATGATTTTGTTACTGCGTGTACTCTGTCAGTAAAACAATGACTGCAGTTTATCTTTGGTATTTGGAGAAGGCCTTGTCCACTGACATGGGTAAGGTAACCAGAACACAATCAATACTGCATTCTTGAGTTTGGAAATACATTACATATCAATGTTGTCCTTTCTGCAACAGTGTGATTAGACATTCCAGCATTCAGCATACTAAATGTACAGATATTTTGATGTGCAGGCGGACTTGCTCCATGTGCTTGCAGAAGAGACTGCCCTGTGTTTCTGTCTGCATACAAAGCCTTATTGAAATACTTTTAAAGGTCAACACAAAAGTGGAATTAGAGGCAACATGTTTTCATTTTGTGTTTCCAAAGGCTGTTACCTGCCTGGCTTGATACATCTAGGAAATTTGGAGATAAAACATGTTTTTTTTAAGTTGCTTCTAACAAATATTTTAACACATGAACTGGACATTATAATCATGTCCCTTTTTTGTTTTGCCAATCATCTACTTAACTATCACAATAAACTGCACAGACTAACAGCAAGCTTGTGGACAAAAACAACCTTACTATTCAAAATGGACAGAAGTATAAAATCTATTGTTTACATTACATCGAATTTTGTTTATTTTGCTTTTCAGTTTCCCTGTCTGTCATCCTATCTTATATACAATTTCCATTATTAGTAGTTCTATAAAGTTGATACCCCATATCCTAAATGCAAGTTTTGACAAAGCTTCACAATTATAACCAAAGATAGTGTTACACTAATAATCATGGATGCCTGTATTATGTGGAATTGAAACCACTGCCATGTCTTTGTTCATCTAGGAATATTGCAGACACTGTTACTTGTTAATAACCTGTTCCCTGGAGGCTTTCCTCACTGGAGAAGGTTAAAGGTCAGCAATAGGTTAATTACCTTACTGTTGCTATTGTTAGAATTTTTCCACATTTCAGATGTTGGGCAATTTAAACTTAAAGCACGACATTTTCCTGGAAAGGATCCAACACATCTATATTCAGGAACACATTCAGGAGGTTGTATATGAATTAAATGCTTGTATTTTAAAGAGTTAGTGAACCTCATAATTCATTTGTGAGTATGAGATTATTGTTACATCTGTTCTGTCTGCAAGAGTAATAAACTCTACAACCCAGCTTTTAAACCACACAATTAGTCAACTGTTCTTTTCATTCAGAAAATCAGGTTAGGCCAATATGTTCTTTTGGAAATCCACTATTCATAACCTACATATAGTCTCTCCTCTATTAAAAAAAGCCCAAGAACCTTTGCAAAATGTGTTTGACTTTACAGCTACCTTTTGATGTTTCCTGTGCTAAACTAATTTTAAAATTAATATTATTGCAATGGTTTTTAAATGATAATAAAAAATCTGTCAAGACAGCTCATGCGATGAAGCAATGTTTTATTGGCAATGTGATATAATTATTTTAGCAACTGCCACTCCCCCCTTGATGAGAGCCAGGCCCCACATGAGGTTGGGGGGTGGTTGTTCAAAAGACAGAATAAACCATGTAACTATGGAGAAACTCTGACTTAGCTTTAGTAGCCATTAGAAAAAAACAAGACAATTGCACTTTTTCTAATAGAATATATTGTCACCTACCCTTAATACTGTGTGCTTTAGCCCCAGGATAGTAAGTATGTTTCTAATTTTGGCTGTTCACACCACAGCATAGAAGACAGCTCTTGACACCTTATATTGAACAGCTGACTTCTTTGTTATTATCAGAGTTGTCTCCTCTGATCAAACTCCTGAATCCACTCATCTCTGGAGTACCTAGTGTATTTCTTTCAGTTTTTTATTTTTTATTTTCTCCACTCTCCTTTAAAATGGGATTTGGTGTGAATGTCTTAAAGGCCTAGTGAAATAGTAATAATAATATTCTGATTAAGAAACGTCAATAACAAATTTCCAAAATAAAGGTACCTCAGTGGTATATATTTCACATTCTGTATGCAAGCAGAGAAAATATATATATGTATATACACAGAAGCCTCCAAATTAATTAATACTCTTGCTAAATAAAAGTTGATGAAAAGAGGTGCATATTTTATTGATCAAGGCCATTTCTAGCCTTGCGGGGGTCATGAACACGATTTGATTTGGGGACCCCCCTCACCCTTTTTCCTAATCCCATTTTTAACAATGACGTATGTTTAGTGGTTTACAAAAAAAAAAAAAAGTAGGATCAATAGCAGACCAATAACAGTAGAAATGGAAACAGCTAAAATAAAACTTTACAACTGAAGATCTGCATGTCTTTCCCTGTGTGTCTGTGCAAACAAGGTCACTGTCTCAGGGTCTCACTGTGCTGCAGTACTGTGCCATAGTTCAACCATGATACTTAGAAGAACAGGGTCTGATAAGAACCACTTTTCTCCAGGAATTTGGGCTTGACACATCATACAAGCTAATTGATCCTTGAACCAAAGACAGACATGTGGGCCTCTCTGTCTGGTCTGCATAAAACTGTCTGTAGTTTGTAACTTGTCTGAATCTAAGACACCTCTTGCATGCGACCGCTCGTAATGAATTCCTCTTGATTGAAAATACATCTCTCTCAATTATTTGGACTCTTCACAACCATTTAAGAAACATGCCACAAACCAATGATCGATTAATTCAGTATAATATGAATTATTCCTACCTTATCAGTGGGAGGAGTGGGTTTTGTTTCCTCAATGCACAAAGTAGTGGGATTCGGGGTTGCAAATTAGACAGGAAGAGACAGGAAAAGTCAAGGAGTATAGCAAGCCAAATTATCATTTAGAGATATCTCTAAATTAATTTAAAGATATCTTCAAATATTTAAAGATATCTCTAAATCAATTAAAGATATCTATAAATTATTTAGAGATATCTGCAAACGATTTAGAGATGCTTTTAGAGGTGCTTTTTAAATATATCTCAAAATGATTTTCAGATATCTCAAAATGATTTGAAGCTATCTCTAAATGATTTGAAAATACTCCAAATCATTTAGAGATATCTTCAAATGACTTCCTGTTCATTTAGAGATATCTGCAAATCATTTAGAGATATCTTCAAATTACATCCTGTTTATTTAGAGATATCTGCAAATCATTTCAAGATATCTTCAAATGACTTCCTGTATTTTGGCTGAGATTATCGCTTCCTGTTTCCTTATTCAGTTACATAGAAATGAATGAACAAGTTAACAGGAAGTGATAATCTTGGGCTACATACAGTAAGTCATTTGAAGATATCTCTAAATGATTTGCAGATATATCTAAATGAACAGGAAGTCATTTGAAGATATCTCTAAATGGTTTGCAGATATCTCTAAATGTACTTTTAAATGAGATATCTTGAAATGATTTGCAGATATCTCTAATTCATTTGCAGATATCTTTAAATGATTTAGAGATATGTTTAAATATTTGAAGATATCTTTAAATTATTTAGAGATATCTCTAAATGATAATTTGGCTTGCCATAAAGCAGCAATATTTTGTTTTAATGACAATTAATGTTGAGAAGCTGCTCCATGTAAAGACCAGTTTCAAATAAGCTTCGTCTCCGCTGTTGCCCTCATTTCAGTTTGTATAGCGCGCTTTTCTCCCTCACAAAATGATCAGTTTCTCTCAGGTATTTTCTCTAACTTTCTCTGAAGTGTTTAGGCTTCTTGTCAGAGAAACTATAATAATACTAATAATAATAATGTTTATTATTAGTATTATTTATTTAGAAGCGCCTTTCAGGATACCCAAGGACAATGTACAAAAAACACGTCTGACTTCACTGTTGCTTTGGACCAGTAGAACGTTAAGTAAAAGCTTTCTATGTTATTTTTGAGTTATTTTAGAATATAATATGTTCAATATATACATTTTTTTTTAAACCGTAACCAGCTCAAGCCTTGCTTGACACACACAGAGGATGTGATAATGCCGCAGTTTGAGAACCGCTGATCTAGACCAAGCTACAACTGCCAAATCCCATTTGCCCCAATCCCAGTCCCATTAGCGAATCAGATAATTTGATCATTTATGCTGCAGAACTAGATAGCAGTGTAATAGCATAGAGACAAACATTTTTAAAACATGCAAATACATAGCCACCTAATAAAACACTATGTGGTGGCAGGTAAGGTGAACTTGGACTGTGCAGTTAAAGTAACCAGAAAACAAAAAAACATACAGCTAGCCAGCTATCTGTTTTAGCAACACATTTAATGTAATCATCATTAAAACAGTTACTATAGTCTTGTATTCACCCCACACGTCACCACATCACAGTCACAGTCTCCTGAATTCTAGTTACATTTGCCTTATTAATTAAAGTTAATTAGTTATTACCACATACACCTGTTCTCCATAGCCCACACCCTTTGGGGCTGTATATTTAAACCCCTTTGTTCCATAAGTTCAATGTGAAGTCTTGCCTACATGTCTATGATAATGCTTAGCCTTTGCCCACTCATGTCTGGTTGCTTGGGTTTTTGACCTCCCCTTGTGCTTTATTTGACTACTCCTGGATTACCTGTACTGACATGTTAGCCTGATAGTTGACCAGCTGCCTGTTTGTAGACTACAACTCTTGGACTCTCTTGTACATTTTCTGTCCTTTACTATTGGCTTTATATTTCGCCCCGCACTTGGGTGTTAGACACTTTCGCTTTGAAGGGCTTCTGTTTTTAATTTTTTATTTTTAATGCCTTTTTTTTGCACCGGATTGATATGTTCTTGTTTTTTTCCAGTGACATGCGTCACAGTCCTAAAAGATAGTTTTGTGTTCTTTTCTACCACACCTTCATTAGGATGCATATGCTATGCATCTGCAGATCGATGGCAGGTTTCTAGTGCATAAACTATGATAAATTAAATCTGTAAATTTTGAAAACTGATAATTGATCATTGATAATAATAATTGATCACCCTAAGAGGACGCTATTGTCACTTCTTTGTTTTTTTAAATAACTTGCTAAATCAACTTTATTTACATGTATTTACACTTGACACTTATGGCTGTGAAACCTGGTCACATAATGCAAAAGTGATACAGAAACTGAGGATGACATAAAGGAGCATGGAAAGATGTATGCTTGGAATAACAAGGAGAGAGCAAAATAAATGAATGGATCCAAGAACAAACCAAAATATGTGACATCATTGGAAGAGTGAAAATGTTTAAATGGCAATCGGCTGGACACATTGCAAGAAGAACAGAACAAAGATGGACAAAGGAAGCTATTGAAGGCATACCAAGAAATGAAAAAAGACCTAGAAAATGACCACATAAAAGATGAGAAGATTAAACCATAAACTCTGCAGGTATGGCATGGAAAAGAAAAGCTGTAGATCAAAGCAAGTGGAAATATCTTGGTGAAGGCCTTCTCCAGCAATGGATCAATATGGGCTGATGATGATGATGATGATGATGATGATGATGATGATGGTAATAATATACACAAGAAGCAAGCCAATGGCCCAGTAAACATTTCCAGCCACAATCTTAAGCATATTTTAAAATTTAACAAACAAACAAAAAAGAAAAGTTTAATCTGATACTTTTTCTTGGTAAGAAGCCATTTTTTATAAGAAGAATCCACTTTCATCAGATTACTTTCTGTTCTGTAGAGGTTGCATCCTGTGTGTTGGGAACAATGGAAGATCACTGTGGAAACTAGATATTGATCACAGGGTGTTAACATTAATAAATGTGAAAAGGTTAGTGTTTATGAGCTGTGAAAGGGGCCAAGCTGGTTGAGTGCCAACCCCAGTTAATGTCCTAGGCAGTGAACAATGCAATTAACATTCTCTTCTGTGGGCACAATTTATGTTACAGTGCTAATAGAATTGCTATCTAGAGACATTTACAATGCATTAAAAAAGCTGCTGTGTTGGTTCTCTCCTCTGCCCCATAAACATTCTGTATTCCTGTCAAACCTGTAACATTGTTATTTATTTGAAAGAAAGGAATATTTGTCACTTAAAGAGGCAGCTCGCTAATGATGCAGCTGTTTGATCATAAACCATATCTAACACACAGGGTCAAGGTAAAACAAACAACCTTAGAGCTGTTGGCAGATTTTGAATTTCAACATCTAGGCCTGTTTACAAAGAATCTGAATTTCTCTCATTCCAGTTTACAATTTGACTCTTTAATGCATTCTTGGAGAGAGCAAGAAGTTACCAAATAACCACTGGCCAACAGCTGTTTTAAGTAGTACTGGTATTGCAGGAGACATCACAAAAGTAACCGCATGTTAAATATGAAATAAGTAGTACACAATGTTAACTGAAATTTATTTCCTAGCTTGCTAAAGTTGAGTGCACTAGAACAGAAAATGTGCCTTAAAAGCCAAAAACAAATACTGCAAAGTGAAAAAAAAAAAAGATTTTGTAACTAAGTTTTATAAATGAATTGGTGATCTGCCATAGACAAATTGCATATTTTTGAAAAGGTCCAAACACAAAAGAAAACCCATTTACACATCAAACCACTTCAATTTGGATTCTAGAGGGGGGAAAAAGTATGTATGATAAAAATGTATTATTATTGTCCATGCAGATAACATTTTAGAAATGGCCTTCAGGATGCAGTGGTGTCCCTGTGAGTTTCCCTATAATAACAAAACCTACACAGAGGAGTGAAAATGGGAAATATTTGCCACTACCTTCACTGCAAAGTTGTTTTTCGGACAAGTATGAGGTATATTTGCATCTGGATCATGAATTTCATACTTATGTCGGCAATATAATGTATATTGAGTACATTTAGAGCATAAAGCTCTATACAACTTCTATAGGTACTTCATCATCATCATCATCAGCTGCATGAATGAACAAACACATACACAGATGTATATACAGTGAGGGAAAAAAAGTATTTGATCCCCTGCTGATTGTGTACGTTTGCCCACTGACAAAGAAATGATCAGTCTATAATTTTAATGGTAGGTGTATTTTAACAGTGAGAGACAGAATAACAACAAAAAGTTATAAATTGATTTGCATGTTAATGAGGGAAATAAGTATTTGACCCCTTTGACTTAGTACTTGGTGGCAAAACCCTTGTTGGCAATCACAGAGGTCAGACCAACTTGTAGTTGGCCACCAGGTTTGCACACATCTCAGGAGGGATTTTGTCCCACTCCTCTTTGCAGATCCTCTCCAAGTCATTAAGGTTTTGAGGCTGACGTTTGGCAACTCGAACCTTCAGTTGAGTTGATGCCAAAGAGCTCGATTTTGGTCTCATCTGACCACAACACTTTCACTTTCACCCAGTTCTCCTCTGAATCATTCAGATGTTCATTGGCAAACTTCAGACGGGCCTGTACATGTGCTTTCTTGAGCAGGGGGACCTTGCGGGCGCTGCAGGATTTCAGTCCTTCACGGCGTAGTATGTTACCAATTGTTTTCTTGGTGACTATGGTCCCAGCTGTCTTGAGATCATTAACAAGATCCTCCCGTGTAGTTCTGGGCTGATTCCTCACCGTTCTCATGATCATTGAAACTCCACGAGGTGAGATCTTGCATGGAGCCCCAGACCGAGGGAGACTGACAGTTATTTTGTGTTTCTTCCATTTGCGAATAATCGCACCAACTGTTGTCACCTTCTCACCAAGCTGCTTGGCAATGGCCTTGAAGCCCATTCCAGCCTTGTGTAGGTCTACAATCTTGTCCCTGACATCCTTGGACAGTGCTTTGGTCTTACCCATGGTGGAGAGTTTGGAATCTGATTGATTGATTGCTTCTGTGGACAGGTGTCTTTTATACAGGTAACGAGCTGAGATTAGGAGCACTCCCTTTAAGAGAGTGCTCCTAATCTCAGCTCGTTACCTGTATAAAAGACACTTGGGAGCCAGAAATCTTGCTGATTGATAGGGGATCAAATACTTATTTCCCTCATTATCATGCACATCAATTTATAACTTTTTTGAAATGTGTTTTTCTGGAAATTTTTATTGTTATTCTGTCTCTTACTGTTAAAATACACCTACCATTAAAATTATAGATTGATCATTTCCTTGTCAGTGGGCAAACGTACAAAATCAGCAGGGGATCAAATACTTTTTTCCCTCACTGTATATACACATACACAGACACTCACACTCACACACACACACATACTATATATATACACTCACCTAAAGGATTATTAGGAACACCTGTTCAATTTCTCATTAATGCAATTATCTAACCAACCAATCACATGGCAGTTGCTTCAATGCATTTAGGGGTGTGGTCCTGGTCAAGACAATCTCCTGAACTCCAAACTGAATGTCTGAATGGGAAAGAAAGGTGATTTAAGCAATTTTGAGCGTGGCATGGTTGTTGGTGCCAGACGGGCCGGTCTGAGTATTTCACAATCTGCTCAGTTACTGGGATTTTCACGCACAACCATTTCTAGGGTTTACAAAGAATGGTGTGAAAAGGGAAAAACATCCAGTATGCGGCAGTCCTGTGGGGGCAAAAATGCCTTGTTGATGCTAGAGGTCAGAGGAGAATGGGCCGACTGATTCAAGCTGATAGAAGAGCAACTTTGACTGAAATAACCACTCGTTACAACCGAGGTATGCAGCAAAGCATTTGTGAAGCCACAACACGTACAACCTTGAGGCGGATGGGCTACAACAGCAGAAGACCCCACCGGGTACCACTCATCTCCACTACAAATAGGAAAAAGAGGCTACAATTTGCACAAGCTCACCGAAATTGGACAGTTGAAGACTGGAAAAATGTTGCCTGGTCTGATGAGTCTCGATTTCTGTTGAGACATTCAGATGGTAGAGTCAGAATTTGGCGTAAACAGAATGAGAACATGGATCCATCATGCCTTGTTACCACTGTGCAGGCTGGTGGTGGTGGTGTAATGGTGTGGGGGATGTTTTCTTGGCACACTTTAGGCCCCTTAGTGCCAATTGGGCATCGTTTAAATGCCACGGCCTACCTGAGCATTGTTTCTGACCATGTCCATCCCTTTATGACCACCATGTACCCATCCTCTGATGGCTACTTCCAGCAGGATAATGCACCATGTCACAAATGTCGAATCATTTCAAATTGGTTTCTTGAACATGACAATGAGTTCACTGTACTAAACTGGCCCCCACAGTCACCAGATCTCAACCCAATAGAGCATCTTTGGGATGTGGTGGAACGGGAGCTTCGTGCCCTGGATGTGCAACCCACAAATCTCCATCAACTGCAAGATGCTATCCTATCAATATGGGCCAACATTTCTAAAGAATGCTTTCAGCACCTTGTTGAATCAATGCCACGTAGAATTAAGGCAGTTCTGAAGGCGAAAGGGGGTCAAACACAGTATTAGTATGGTGTTCCTAATTATCCTTTAGGTGAGTGTATATACACATACTGTCATGTCCTTCTTTTTAAGTAGCGTGGGTTATTGTAATGACACGACAAGGATTGCTTTATAAATCCAGTACTTTTATTTGTATATTTAATCTGCATACAAAATAGAACACTCACCACTGGTAATTAGTGAAAGTACAGCAACTTGGTGCTTTTGCTCCAGCACAAAACGCTAAGACATCTATGCCAGGAGCCTGCAAGCAACCAACTACTTTAGGACTGTTTACGACAGGTCGTACCCCGCAGAACAAGCCTTCTGATTGACTAACCCACCAGCACAGAACAGTAACACATGAAACAGCAATTGCATAAAAGCATTCGTAAAAATACATATACATAAATATATCATATTGTAAACTTGATCTGTATATTATCTGTGCAAGACTATGGATAATCCAAGTTAATACAAATACAACAGAGAAAGACTGATACCAACAATTGTCAGACCTCGCCTACCATTGCTCAATGTATTTAAAATGCAGGAGCAGTACATCAGAAGCTACCATTAAAAAGATAAATCCAGTTCTCAATCAGCACATCAGTTTCAAAAAGGGTATTTACATGAATACACATTTTAAATACATATAAACCTAAACAATCAATTTGCATACTCTCATTTTGTTGTTCAGTTTGTCTGACATTACCTCCAATACAACCCCGTCCCAAGTTTACACCACTGATTATATGTAAGTATAAAATGTATTATAAACAGTAAATATCATGGGAATATGATAACAATTGGATGTGCTTCTTCCCTTGGACTGCTAATGAAACTTGATATATTAACTTTGCTGGTAACAATGAACAGGCAGGCACTCTGGGGTACTGCTGTCCCCTTCAGTACTGAGCAAATGGGATAATGCATTCCTGGATGAAAGAAAGCAATTTTGTTAAGTTAAGGTTTTTGGGTGGGGATAAGGAACAGTGTTATACAGAACTGCAAGCAATACGTCTCATTTTCATGTAACTTGAAGAACAGTTGAGTGGCATTTCTTTATTTTCCACATAATATTCCTCCTATTCTAATGACATATTCAGGTAAACATTTAACTGAGATCTCCATAGCATCCGCATACATTTGCAATTTCTGCTTTCTAATGTATGTCTGATTATTGAAATTCAACCGACTAGCTCCATCTATATCATCATAACTGGTCTACATCTCAAGTGGTGAGGTGAGAATTGCATTGGTTTAACAGCATTATTTATTCAGCCCTTGTAGCTCGAATTTAAGTTTCAAGTGGAATACAAAATGTCTGACATGCAATTGTCCTTTCAGTAATGGTTGCATTTAATTTTACTTAAGGATGCCTGACCACATGCTCCTTTTGAGAGAATAGTTTCATTTTATTGTTTCAATTAAAACCACAAAATGCACCAAGAAAATAAAACTATCTGTTATTTGTTTGTGCCTCAGATTGCCTCCTAACACACACAAAAAAACAGTCAAAAGCTTGCTTGAAGATTTTTGGGGATAGATGGAAATTACACATATTTGTAAGTGTCAGGTGAATCAGACATCTTTCTGGGTATTCATTGCCTTTATATTCTATATACGGTTGAAATCAGTTGCGCTGTGTGGTCATAATAGTGCAGTGGAAGGCTGTGTCAAATATGACGAGACAAAGTATGCCCAAGGTTATATGAAAATTGTAACCATGTATAACCATGCCCTTAATTAATATGCACACATGCTCCAGGCAGAGCACACCAAGGTGTGCTCAACCTCAGATGAGTTAAAACAACCTGACAATTAATTTGGAGACCATGTTTTGTTTTGTTCTGTTATTTTCAACCCTATGTATGTGTATATATACAAGCTCTTGTTCAAAATAATGGGACACATCACAAGGATAATGAAATAATCCAGATAAGGGGTCTTCAAACATTTATTCTGATTGAAATTATGATGTTTTTAACTAATATAAAAATAATGATATTCAATGCTATATTATTTTGATTTAAAAGGTTTTAGGCAGCTTTAAAAGTAAATTGTATACAGATTTTAATTGTTAATTGATTTAATGTGATGCTGAGATTTGTATTAAATAATGAAAGTTGTGTGCAGTAAGCATCCCATCTGCAGATGGTCAGAATTCCTGAAAATCCATTATATATGGATTTTATCATTAAAAAAAAAAAAAAACAGTATACACCTTTAGAGCCAACAATAGCAGAAGAGAAAGGAAGCATATAAGAGAAAACTTTACTGCATTTAATTTATTCTGAGTTCTATTCAGTCTAGTCCTGTTCTATGTTGTCTATAACAGTGTAGAAATACAAAAGCTACCATTTAAAATATTGCTTGTGTTATGTATCTTTTATGTATTGATTTTTATAAATATTTATACTTGCACTTGCACAATAAATTTATAGCAAACCAAGTTATCATTTAGAGATATATTCAATTGTATTTCAAGAAATCTTTACATATTTAAAGATATCTTTAACAAATGTATAGACATCTCTAAATGAATTTGAGATCTCATTTATCTCCATTTACAGATATCTGAAATTAATTTAACTATATCTTCAATTAATTTCAAGATATCTGAATTACATTTGGGGATAGCTCAAAATAACATCCCTGTCTATTTTGAGATATGTGCAAATCATCTGTAACTGACTTCCTGTTCATTTAAAAATATCTGCAAATCATTTAAAGTGGCTACTTCCGCATCTGACAGACCCCAAGCCATCAGGCGGTCCCGCTCAAGGGCCAGGCCCAGAACTAGAGCAGGCCTGGGGTGGTCCATAGAGGAGACAGCACAGTCACACATGAGACAGTGCATCGATCCCCCAGATAAAAAGGCAGCGGGGGCCACATTCGGGCTACCCAGGAGCAAGAACATCAGTCACGCTCTATTGGGAATAGTAATGCAGAGAGGGGACGTCCAGAAGCGCCTCTATCCTCACCAACAACAATAACTAATGACCTATATACAGAGCGGGGGACAACAGGAGACCAGCTCATGTATACCTCGGCTGGACACAGGAGCACTCATCTACTGCCCAACTAGCACAGCTAGGGGCGGGGTGTTAGTAGCTTTATTGTGCAACTGTAAGCAAAGCAGTGCAACAAGAGAAAGCTCTTGTGACTTACGCTTAAACAGGGGCACTCACCTCCTGCTCACTAGCAACTAGGAGTGGGCAGCAGTAAGCTCTACAGTGTTATGACAAGGAACTATATCAAAATCGGAGCAACGGGATACCAGCGCCTGTGCTATAAGACACTGTGCAGTACTGCACTGCACCATGGGGGGGCCTGCACGAAGGGAGTGCCGCGTGAGCTGCTCTACCACAAGAGAAAACCAGAGGCTGAAGCTCAGCCACTCTAGGGGAGTAATACACCTGCACTCAATACTAGGTGGAACTAGGAGAGTGCACAGATAACCCACTGTGGCACCAAACCTTCTGCCTACAACTGGGTATTTTTTACTGGAGCAATCTAAGTGAAGTACCTTGCTCAAGGGTACAACAACACTGCTCTACTCGGGATTTGAACCCACAACCTTCCCTAACCACTACTCAGTACAGTACTGTAGTGACTACTTAAGCCGGCGGAGGAGCCCAAACAGGGCTGCGGACTTAGTTCTGCTGTTTCACTTTTGTTTGTTTTTTGTAATGAATACATAAATTTGCTGAATCGAAAGTGAAAGTAAACTGTAGTATAACAAGAGTACACAGTCAGTAAGGCTGTGTGGCCAGAAGCACGCAAGGGCCGCATCCAGATGGAAAGTGGGCTATAGCACGGGCGCAAGGCGGTGGAGGAGCCCCTAACACAGGTGACAGATTGAGGCGGGCCGCAGCCATGCCTCAGATTTAATGCTGCTATTTTGTACTGCTGCTGTGGAGGAAAAAGACCTAAAAGCAAAAACCAACACAGTGATTAGTCTAACAGTAAATATATGTACTAGGGGTGGGCGATCTTCCCAAAAAATCATATCATGATCTTATAACACATAATCACGATCCACGATCTGAATCACGATCTTCCCAATTTTGAGATGTACTATAAATAATAGACTGGAACAAGCCTATGGATTTATCTATTTGTACAATTTAAAACACAAAATTGAATTAAAGAATCAGTTGTCAAAATGGTCATTAAATGGCCTGAGTTTAACTTTATTTTAAATATTAAAGTTGTAATCAGCAGTCAATAGATAAACATTAAATAACACAATATCTTAAAGTACTCTTTGCAGTAATAAAATAATTGTGCACTTTTAAAATTCTGAAAAATAAACATTCTGTTACAACTTCAAGTGGCAATCAGCAGCCAACAGATAATATGATATAAAATAACAGATGGGGAATGGTAGTATTAGAAAAATATTTGCGACTTGGCAAATCATACCGTGCGTCTAAAGTGTGGATTTTAAATCACATGTTTTCCACAGATTTGAATGGTACCATATCCTTAGCTAAGTAGAATGTGACCTCCGTCACCTCTTTCCATCATTTGCTGCTTTTGTCATATTTTCGACACCTCTATTGTGTCGGTCAGTGATAACTGTTTATGTTTCGGGACCTCTTGAGATACAGATGAGTGGGGTTGTACCGACCTGAGTGAAACACTCTCGGCATGTTCCTTCGGATGCTTCCATTTCAGGTGGTTGAAAAGATTTGTCGTATTACCTCCAGAATAGCCGACCGTTACCCAATAAAGTTTACAGATAAATAAAGTTTTCTCTGAGAAATGTCTGACTGTGCATAGCCAAACCACTGCCGCACAACTGATGTTGAGTCTTTTTTCGGCACCAGCTCCTAATCCACCATGCTCCTAGTTCATGTTGAATTCTTTTTCTAATACATCACCACGCATAAAAGACACATGATAGAGACACATGGTATAATTTGTTCAATCAGCACAGCCATCTAGTAGGCAGTAATTGTTGTAGTTTTAACATTATTATGAGGACATAAAATATTTCGATCTCTATGATTCACTTGAAATGTAGATCGTGGACGTCTTCAAAATTGATCACAATATAAAATCGTCAGATCGCCCCCCTTAATATGTACCTAAATAAATATATTAAAAGTGACTAGTGTGTAAATATTTTGTGTATATAACCTTAACTGAGCTGAGGCGCAGCCGGAGCACCAGGTCGTGAACAGCACAGGACAGTCTACTTAAGGAAATAACTATGAAAATACACAAAGACAACCATAACTGTAGCGACCTGGTGGGCGCATATTTTATAGATATAGCCAGCTGACCTATAACAGTTCATGCTTTTTTAGTGAATAAAAAATACAACAAATACAGACAAGACTTTGCATACGACTTGAGGATCCAAGGGCACAACGGCAAAGAGGAATTTCCTGTGTTCACGTCAAGTTATATACAAACAGGAAACAGGAAGGGACTGTTTGAGTGATTCACACAGGGGCCTATAGGCAGCTTTGATGGAAAAATGTTTCAACATTGTAATGAGCTAAACGTCTCCCCATTGGGCAGTGCTTCCGACTCAAAAGATAACACTTGTATTTACTAATTTAATAATCATGTAAAGGGAAAAAAACAAACCATAATATATTTTTGACTATTCCTCTCAAATATTTGAGAATAGTGTCCAGTTTACTGTTAATGCACCGCTGTGCAACTTGCATACTTATTGGTGTGGTTGGCTACCTTTTCTTTATTAATTGTTGCCCCACAGGAAACTAGTCATGTACCACAAAGATCATTATGCATTACATTTGGGGCCAGAAATATCTAATTTCTAACTTAATTAATGTATCATTGTCTCCCCAAAACTGTTTATGTTAATATGTGAGGTTGTGCCCTTAAACTATTGCATTCTGTGCTGTAAATGGGTGTGCAGTGGGTGTTGGTTCAGTGGTCTAATTGAACAATTTCACACTATATTTAAACATGCTTTAAATAATACTGTTCACTTCATTTATCTGGTGGTGTGGTCTGCTGCACTTTTTAATTGTTTTAACACATGACTGGTATGTCAATTGGGCCAGGTATGAGGTGCTGAGCAAGGCTGAGCTAGCTCTCTATTTCTTATTGTTATCGCAATCAAAATGTTTTACAGTGTAGTAAGGGTAATGCAGATACAAGGCAGATTATGATCAATATGTAATTTAAATTATTTAGACAACTTTTACATTGGTGTTTCCTTCATATATGCTTTATATACATAGTCGTTGTAAACTTGATTTACATTTAGTATGTTCCTAGCAGGAATAGGTGCTGTAGCCAGAGGTCCTATTTCATACTTCTTGTGGGTGGGAAATTCATCATTGCTAGAAACAACATACTGCACTGGATGAGATGGGAAGTGGAAATAAAATGAGAATAAATTCCTCATAAATCAGTATATTGTATTACCACTGGTCAGGCTACACCGTATAGAAGATAGACATTTTTTGTTATTATTATCAGTTAAATATATTATGTCAGTATATTGGACAGCCAAATAAAAACAATTATTCAACATGCAACATTCACCATTATGTTTATATAATTGTTTTAACTAAACATGTGCACATTTTACTAAATAAAAATTGATGGTTTGAGATGTATAACCTTCACGAGGAAACACGTGTGTTCTGTTTATTTGTTTGCTAAACTGACCAGGCTGATGCATTGACCAGTTTACAGATCTAAATTAATATACTCATAACTCTACACCCCACCCCAACATTATGGAGGAGCATTGACTGAGAGAATTAACAGTAGGAATGTTCAAAGCAAACAAAAACTTTGAAACATGGTTATGGATTTAATTTTTGTTTAAATGACCTGCTATATAACAGCATGCAATACATCAAAAAGTCTGGCTCGTTTTTTTTCTCTCCTCATTCAGACAGCATTTACTGCACCAGTTTTATTATTATAAGTTATTGTCTGCTGCAGCCACTGTTATATATATATATATATATATATATATATATAGTGCTGTGTAAAATGTGTGCCTCCTATTATTCCTTATTTTCATAGGAAGGAAATGTACTAGCTTCTTTATAATTTGTCATTTCCAAAGTCCAATCAATCAGGAATGATTCAATCAAAGCATTCTTCACCAACTTTTCACCAAAAACAAAGCAAAATCATTTACTTATCATTACAATATAAATGCAATAGGAAATTGTATTGATTTGAATATATCTATATACAAATATAAAGCAATTATTTTGAGAAATTAAATAGGTATAGTAATAGGTATACATATATAGGCAGGTGCCCCTGAACTTTTCATGTGCAATATAGTAGTTTTCTATAGCCAACAATACAATCATGGCCAAGGATGACAGTCAAATCTATGATGATTTTTCCATTATAATTTTCTAGATTAATTTCCTATACATCTTCATTTCCACCATGTAAATGTCTTAAACAAAATTGTGCATATACACCAATCAGCCATAAAATTATGACCACCTGCCTAATATTGTGTAGGTCCCCGTTTTGCCGCCAAAACAGCCCTGACCCGTCGAGGCATGGACTCCACTAGACATCTGAAGGTGTGCTGTGGTATCTGGCACCAAGACATTAGCAGCAGATCCTTTAAGTCCTGTAAGTTGTGAGGTGGGGCCTCCATGGATTGGATTCAGATCTGGGGAGGCCAAGTCAACACCTTGAACTCGTGATTCATCAGACCAGGTCACCTTCTTCCATTGCTCTGTGGTCCAGTTCTGATGCTCACGTGCCCATTGTAGGCACTTTCGGCAGTGGACAGGGGTCAGCATGGGCACCGTGACTGGTCTGTGGCTACGCAGGCCCATACGCAATAAACTGCGATGCACTGTGTTTTCTGACACCTTTCTATCAGAACCAGCATTAACTTTTTCAGCAATTTGAGCTACAGTAGCTCATCTGTTGGATCGGACCACACGGGCCAGCCTTCGCTCCCCACGTGCATCAATGAGCCTTGGCCGCCCATGACCAAGTCGCCGGTTCACCACTTTTCCTTCCTTGGTCCACTTTTGATAGGTACTGACCACTGCAGACCAGGAACACCCCACAAGAGCTGCAGTTTTGGAGATGCTCTGACCCAGTCGTCTAGCCATCACAATTTGGCCCTTGTCAAAGTCACTCAGATCCTTACGCCCATTTTTCCTGCTTCTAACACATCAACTTTGAGGACAAAATGTTTACTTGCTGCCTAATATCCCACCCACTGACGGGTGCCATGATAACGAGATTATCAGTGTTATTCACTTCACCTGTCAGTGGTCATAATGTTATGGCTGATCGGTGTGTATATATACTATTTTATTGGAGAAGTATTTTACATAACAAAATAAAAACAATTTAAAAATTTTAAACAATTCTAAAATCACTTAAAACCTTTTAAGTGATTTAATTCAAAATAAAAATACTCAAAAGTACTCAAATATCATGTGCCATAAATCATTCAAATGAAATGGTGCTTTAAAAGGCAAACTGCCAAACCAACAAAAAAGGTCAAATGCATTGAAATTAACTGAAAATGCACCAGATAAAACATTTAACAAATAAAACAATAAAATAAAGACAAAACCAAAACAATCTGATGCATTTAAAATTAAAATCCAAACAGTCAATGCATTTGACAAAATAACAGAACAAAAACAACCAAAAACCAAAACAAAACAAGTTAATTTTAAAATCAAATCATTCTTTTAAAACAATTAAAATTCATTTTTTAAAATCATTTCTAAAATCAATCAATCAGTAAAAAAGTTAAAAGATCTCGGACTCGGGCTCCAGCAGGGGGAGATGGCCGTTCCCGTAGGTGGGTCCCATCATGGGATCCTGAGCTCCCCCAGATCTTGTATGTGCCAGTTCTTAAAGGCTTCCTCCTTGCCCCTCTGATAGACCTCCAGATTGACATAGTCCCTCACTAGTACCATGCCCCTCCGCGCGATGATGAATGGGTCCAGCTCCTGCTTATTGAACAAACAGATGTTCCGTCCCTCCCACACGGCCTGTTTCACTGTGCAGACGACACGCCACCAGCACCTCAGGGTTGTAGATGTAATTCCCCTGGCTGGACCATAAAGGATCTGCTGGGCGGTCGCCCGCACAGGAACAGCAAACCTGCGGAGGAACGGTGAAAACAGGAGCCAGACCCTGCAGGCGGAGGGGCAATCCCTAAAGATATGAGCCTCCGTCTCCCTTCCCAGGCAACCTTTATAGGGGCAGGTGTCAAAAAGGGCCAGGCCCCTTCTCTGCATGAACACTCGGGTGGGGAGGCACCGACTCACAGCCATCCAGGAGACATCTTTCTGTGTATTTGTGAGGCAAACGTGTGTAGCGTTAGCCCAGATAAACCGGCAGGTTTCAGGAGGGAAATCTTCTATCCGGCTGGTCTCCTAAGGCCAGCACGACTTTATGGAGGCCTACTTCGAGCGCAAAGGCTCAGAGTGCCCTGTAGAACGGCGGGGGATCCCACGAGTGCGGCCTGGTGTTATCCATGGCGCAGAGGCCAAATGGTCTCAGGCTGCTGGCAAAATAAAAGCGGTTCATAAAACTCACAGCCTGGATGTTCTTGACCACATACGCCAGCCCCTGCGCCTTTATAAGCCGCACAACGTCCGGGACCCCCCTGCCTCCATCCAGGGTACCCTTCACCATCTGCACTCTTTTCAGCCTCTCCATTTTGCTCCCCCAGACAAATCGAAATATAATTCTGGTCACTAGTTTTGCAATGACCTTGTCTGGGGGGAAGATCATGCCAACGTAGAAAAGTATCAGGAAGAGGATGGCCTTTACGACCAGCACCTTACCAGCCCAACCCGATCGATCCCCAGAACCTTGATGGACGGCTTCACAGGGAACACGGTCGGCGGGCCCCGGCCGACAGGCCATGCCTTGGAGAGGTAGACCTCGCTCTTGGCCTTATTGACAGCGGCCCCCGTTGCCCTGCAGAAGCCGTCCAGCAGTTCCTCAACCCTGGCCACGGACGGCGCGACCATGCAGACCATGGCCACGTCATCCATATAGGCCAGGGCTTTCAGCTGCTCTCCGCCGGAACCCGGGAGATGGAAACCTGTCATCCGGACGTCCCGGCTGCATGAACGGCTCCAAACAGAGGATATACAGCAGGGCCGACAGGGGACAACTCTGTCGAACCCCCGACCTGACCGGAAATGGTTCGGTCAGGTGGCGGTTCACGAGGACCCTGCTGCTTAGGCCGCTGTAGATGATCTTCACCCATTTCCTCAAGCCAAGAGTGAAACCCATCCTCTCCATCACTAGCTGCAGGTATTCGTGGCCCACTCTATCAAAGGCTTTCTCCTGGTCCAGACTGATTATGACCAGCGGAAGCCTTCTCTAGTTCGAGTAGGCCACGACATCCCTGAGCAGCATGGCGTTGTCAGCCGCCAATCTCCCCCGGGCACCACAGACCTGGTCGGGACCCACGACTTGAGGGAGTGGCCGTTGCAGCTGGAGCGTCAGTGCTTTGGCCAGTATCTCGTAGTCGGTGCACAGGAGGCTGACCGGCCGCCAGTTTCTCAGATCTCTTGGATCTCCTTTCTTATGAAGGAGAGAGAGAATACTCTTCTTCATAGAAGGTGCCAGTCTACCCTCTCTGTACACCGACCCCAAGACCTGGGCCAGATCTTCCCTAAGCACCTCTCAAAGGTTCTTATAGAATTCAGCAGGGATCCCATCGGGACCCGGTGTCCTTCCAGAGTTCACCTGGGAGAGTTCAGTGGTGGTGATCTCTGGATCCTCCTCCGCCTCCTCATCCCCCTCGCTGCGGGACTCCAACAGGGACAGAAAGTGATGGATCAGATTTTGATTCACTACCTTCTGATCGTACAACTCCCTGTAGAAGTCCCGCACCACTGTCTCAACAGCTTCTCTGGCCTCCACCTCCTGCCCCGAGGAGTCGATCATGGAGGACATTGCAGGCTGCCTCTCCTTAGTTTTCTTGAAGAAGAAGCGGCTGCACTTCTCATCGTCCTCCTGATGCGGAACCTGGAAAGGACCTTGATCTTCTCTTGCTCCTCCCGATAGAGGGCGGAGAGACTCAGTTTGACCCGGGCCACCTCCTCAGCTAGGTCGAAGCCTCTGAGCTGTAAAAGACTCAGGTGCTGGAGGCGGGCGTTTAGATGGGAATATCTTGCCCGCCTCTCGCGACCTGAATGAAGTAGCTCTTGGTCCTTCTCTTTACCATCTCCCACCACTCTATGGGAGAATCAAAAAGGTCCTTCAGGGTCCTCCACTCCTCGAGGCGTCTGCTAAAGGTCTTAATAACATGAGGGTCATCGAGCAGAGAGGTGTTGAGCTTCCAGACCCCAGGCCCCGACTCCCGTGTGTGCGGAATGAGCACCTCTGTCGTCAGGAGCCTGTGGTCTGAAAAGAAAACCGCCTCCGAAGACATAGTGGTCCTCTCCAGTGGCTTACTGAGGAGGACGAGATCTATCCTGGAGAAGGAGGAGCCAGAAGGACTCACCCAGGTGAACAAGGGGACCAGGTCCTGACCTGCGCTGCAGAGTTAAAAGTCCTCCACGAACGCAGCAAGGTCCCTGCTGGATCTATCAATTCAGGGCTTACTCCGGTCTACATCCCTCAGAGCACAGTTGAAATCACCTGAAATGATAACTGGTAAGGTGCCGATCAGGAGCGTGCATAGCTGAGGGAAAAAGAGGACTCTCTCTC